>NW_006159459.1:1932731-1998461 GCF_000334495.1 Tupaia belangeri chinensis | reverse complement strand
TTGTTCTATCATGTATCAATGCATAAGTTCAATGCATTCTCAACACCTAAATAATAATTTTAGAAGGAACTTGACACACTAACTGGAAAACGTATCAAGAAAAACTAATATACAAGCAAATGCAGGGAAGGAAGAAACATGCAGAAGGCCTTGCCTTGTCAAATACCAAACGACCCACTAAGGCTACAGAAATTGATACCAAACAGGATTATTGCAAGAACAGAGAGGTCAGTCAACAAAATAGAATAGAGGCCAAGGAAAAAAACAATTGAATTTTTGGTCTTTTGTGTAGAATAAAAGTGGCATTTCCTACTTTTCATCAGGACAAGTGTATGTTGGGACAAGCAGCTAGACATTTGAGAGAACAGCCTGAGAACAGCCTATCCCTTGTGTCATGCCTTTACAGGTTCTTCATGTTGCTTTAGGCCTCGGATGGTGACACAAAGCAGGGAGGCTCTACACGTCTTGTAGAATGGCCAAAATCTGGACTGACAAGACCAAATGCTGGTGAGGATATGATGTAATAAGACATTTAATCATTGCTGGTGGGTATATCACCTTACATACTTTTAATTACGTAAAATGAGCAAATCCTTCAGTATTCAGCCTCCATTAGCTGAGTGTAAGTTACTTATAGCAGAAAGAATTCCTAATAAATACAATAACACATATCAGAATTAAGCCTATTCCCCCAAGTTTCTAAGATAGTGCTCTTTATTTTATTTATTTAACTCTATTTATTTATTTATTTTAATTTGACAGAGAGGGGAAGAGAGAGAGAAAAAGAGAGAAAGAGAAAGTGAGACAGCAAGTCATTAGGTCCGGGACTTGAACCGTGGACTGCCATGAGGGAGTCCAATGCCCTTAACCATTACGCCACCTGCTGGTTCAAGATAGTGCTTCTTTATTATTTTTATTTATTTATTTATTTTAGAGGTTTTTGCTATAGGGTACATGTGCTTGCCAGAAAGACGGAGAGAGACAGAGACAGAAAGTGAGAAATCACCCCCCAGGGAGATTGGCCACGCTGCAATCCCTCCTCCTCCATTCTCCTCTTGGGATCTTGGGCACGCACGTACACATGCCCTGCATGAGTTTAAGCCACTAGGTCCAGACTCAAACCACGGTCAACTATGTGGGAGCCCGGTGACGTAGCCTTTACACTAACTGCTGGTCCCAAGATAGTACTTTTAAATTACTGTGTGTGTGTGGTGTGTGTGTGTGTGTTTGGCACCTGTTGAGATTGGTGTATGTTTTTTCTTCAAATTACATACTAATGTGGTAAATCATATGAATAGTTTTTTCCCTAATTACCATTAAAGTCTTAGTTAAATCCAGTTGTTTGTTTACAATACCTTTTTTTGGGATTCAATTTGCTAATATTTAACATAGTTGTTTATCCTTATGTTTGTAAGAATGTCCATTGATTTTTTCTTCTGATTTTGTCCTTGGGGTTATATCAATTTATTTTCATAAAATGAATTGTTCAGTTTCCCATCTTGTCTCTGCTTTGTCAAAACATGAACTACAGGGGACCAGACGGTGGCACAGTGATAAAATGTGATCTCCCGTGAGGATGATCTACATGTAAAGATTTCAGGTTCATGTCCAGAGATCCCCGAGTATGCTGGGCACATTCAGGCTCATGATCTTGACTAGCAGAAGCTGGGTGGAGATTGCGGCACCAAGATCCTACTGAAAGTGCTTTCTCTGTGACTCTTCTGTCCAGCAGAGAGTCACCTGAAGCGTCCACGGAACTATTTGAGACCAAGATCTGAGTTAAGAGGGAGAGGGAGAGGCCATATCAGTGATGCACCTGATAAGTCTCTCTCGTCCTCCATATTCATTAGGACAAAGGAGAAAGGAAAGTTATTTTTAGAAAAAGCTGTTTTTTAGAGAAATCAGGAAAATAAACGTATTTCCTGAACTAGGGTGTTTTCAGTATCGATAAGGGGCGGGGTATGGCTAAATGATGCCAGAGGCTGGACGGAACACCTTGGAATTTGGAGAACACATTTATCAGATCACAAACCCATGTAATAGCCTCCTGTCATTTTGAGGAGGAAGGCATGAGATTAGGTGTTTTCACCCTTTTCCCTAAGCAAGCATTCAAGCTAATCAGCCTCCCATCATTTTTGAGCAGGAAGGCAAGAGGTCAGGCATGTTCACCATTTTCCCTAAAAGTCCCAAGAACTGGGCTCAGCAGGTGGCATGGTGATTAAGGCACTGGACTCCCACATGACTGACCCTCCTGGACTTGGCGGCTTGCTTTCTCACCCCCCATCCCCCCACCCTGTGTTTCTCTGGTCAAATTTAATAATAATAAAATTAAATAAAATAATTCTTTTAAAAAATCCCAGGAACTATATATGTATATCTTACTGAATAATCTTAGATGTAATTTCCCATTTTACTATCTCTTTATGAGACTGCAGCTAGGACCTACAATACATTTTAAAGACTTTTGAGGAGGCCCAGTTATGGTGGTACAACAGGAGTGGGCAATTCTGGGATGGTAGAGCCATATGGAGAACCATGTTAGGTTCCTGTTGACTTGTATGCGCCAGGCATGTGCAAATGTATCCATGATCCCAGCTGCTGGGTGGGCTGGAGGAAGATAACAATGTGTGACCCTTTGAGGCTGCTTGCTTCTTCCCCCTCTCTGTATCTCTCTGATGAAATAAATAAATAAAATATATTAAAAAGTTAAGTTCAGGGGTCAGCAGGTAGTATGGTGGTTAAACACTGGACTCCCATATGGCTAACTGTGGTTTAAGCCCCAGACCCTGCAACCTGAAAATCATGCCAGGCACATGTGCGTGTGTGCCCAACATTCTGAGAAGAGAAGGGATTGCAGTTTGGCCATCCCATCCCTGAGGGGTGATTTCTCACTTTCCCTCTTTATGTATCTCTCTGGTGAGTGCAAAAAAAAAAAAAAAAAAAAAAAAAAACGAAAAAAAGAAAAAAAAGAATTCAGGCATGAACATTTTTGTTTAAAAAAAGACTTTTAATAACATATATATAGAGACAATGGAATATTATTCAGGATTACTACATAATAAAGGATGAAACTCTGTCATTTACAGGATGAACCTGGAGGAAATAATGCCGTGTAAAATAAACTGGGCACTGCGAGACTGATACTACACGTTCTCACTCATTAATGAGATTTGGTCACATAGAGTTGCAGAGTGAAATAGTATACTCCAGAGAATATACTCTCTTTTCCTCCAGAAGAGGAGGGAGGTGATAGGAAGAACTCAATCAACAGATACAAGAGTATAAGGAGATAAGTGAAAAGAATTCTAGAGTACTAATGCACAGATGAGTAACAGTTACAATTCAATGTACATTTTTATAAAGCCAGAATGGGGGCCAGCAAATGGCAGAGTGGTCACATTGCTGGACTCCCATATGGCTGACCATGGTTTGAGTCCCAGACCCTGCAGCTTGAAACACACTGGTGCATGTGTGTGCATGTTCAAGATCCCGGGAGGAGAATAGAGGAGAAGGGATTGCAGCGTGGCCATCCCCCATGGGGTGTGACTTCTTATTTTCCCTCTGACAGTCTCTGTCACTTTCTCTTTCACTCTCTCTCCAGCAAATGCACACTCCCTAAGGCAAAAAATTCTTTAAAAAATAAAGACGGAAGGATTTCAAATGTGCACAACATAAAGTAATAATGAGTGTTTGAGATGGTGGTTATGTTCACTGTTCTGGTTTGATTATTACACACTGTATCAATGGTTTGAAAAACCACACTGTATCCCATAAATATGTAAAACTATTAAATGTCAATTAAAAATTATAATTAAAAACATTTTAAAAAGACTCTTGATGAATTTGCCAAAAGAGTCTAAGAAGTGGACTACACGTATTGGGGCCACACTTGTCTAAGACAAAATTCTAAGTTCTTTTCCATGCAAATAGCATTCTATTTAGAATATTATTTTCTTGGTTCATATTGCCTATTAATGTACTCCTGGAGAGAGTATGTGCTGAAATTCTTGTCAAGAGAATTTACTAAATGAACCTTGAACAAACAGTGCCAAGACAATCCCTTGATGTTTGACAGTCAGAAGCTCATCAAAGCACATATTCTTAGCACTGTACTTGTTCTATAAATAATATCTGAGTTTCTATTATGGGCCTCTGTCCTAATAAATGAAGAGATACAGTTTAGGCTCAGAAAGTCTAATCTACTGGAAGACATAGGGAAAAAAAAACCATCAATCACAGTACAGAATGATAACTGATTTGATGGAAGTGCTGTATTTGCAAAGAGGCTTAGTGTCACAAAAAGGGGTAATGTGGAGAGACATTCGCAAGTAACAAACATTTTTGAATTTGTCAAAACCTTCAAAAGACATTAAAGACTTGGACAATGAGAAAAGAAATAGTGAGTGCAGGTCGTTTATAAGCAAGAGCTAGATCCAAGAGCTGACCAAATCGGGCATTTTATAAAAATAAGTAATGAGTGGGAACCAGCAGTTAGCGTAATGGCTATGTCGCTGGATTCCCACGTAGTCGACCGCGGTTCGTGTCCCGGACCCGGTGGCTTGAAACTCACGCCGGGCGCGTGTGCGTGCGTGCCCAAGATCCCGAGAGGAGAGTGGAGGAGAAGGGATTGCGGCGTGACCATCCCCCCTGGGGGGTGATTTCTCGCTCTCTGTCTCTATGTTTCTCTCTGTCTGTCTGGCGAGCGCACGCGCCCTACAGTGAAAATCTCTCAAAAAAAAAAAGAAAAAGTAATGAGTAAAATATAACAGCTGGAAATGAGATCTTGCTTCTTTCCGTACAAGGGGTCTAGACAAAAGACCTGGGAAACTTCCGGCCTTAAATGTTTCTACTAGAACTTCAGGACCAGAACCCTATTTTTTAATTTTTTGGCACAGGAAAAGAAAATATACCTCTTGGTGTCCACTTCCATCATCTGTTAAATTGAAGAGATTATAATGCTACCTCAAAAAGCTATAGCAAAGACGAAATGATTTTATTGACGTAATGTGTCCAGAGTGGTACCTCGTACTTACTAAGGCTCCTTGCATGTTAGCTCTTATTTGAATTTGTAGATTATTCCCTAACGTGCTAGGTCTGTTGGCAGGTGAGGCAATTCCAAGAGAAATGGCTAGGGAACTGCTTGGTAACAGCTCAGCTACTTGTGGGAAGAGACAGGAACAGCCATTCAAGAGTGACTGAGCCAAGTGAATCACAGCAAATATCCAGCATTCTAAGCAGAGCCACTTTCACTTGGTACACACACACCACGTGTGCACAATGGCACAATATAACCTCACTCATTCTTGTCTCTCTCAACCATTCAAGCAGCTAAACTTCTTCACCAGAATAGCACAAATATCCCAGGCAGCCAGAAAATCCCCTGCTCTGGGAAGCTAAGTTGCAGTCTCCTGAGCCGACTGCCAGGCCAAAGGGGAATCCCGCCCCATTCTTGAAATTTAGTTTCCTTTTCATATTTTGCATCACCCTCATTGTTTTTTCATTGCTCAGTTCATTATGCAATCCCTGATGATGAAATAAAACTAAATTATTTGTAAGTTTTAACTATATGATGGGATTGGCTTTGGGCCCTTTTACTTTTTTTATTTCAGAAACAGGAAGCTTGTACAGAAATCTGGCAATATACACTAGCTAGTGGAGGGAACGCGGCCGATTCTTGCTCAGCAGCTGCTGTGACCATGTTGCCCATTCATTCTCCTCGCAACCTTCGACCAGGCTTAATCCACCCCTGGGAATGGTTGCGAGAGTTAAATGAGTTTGGCTCAGAGAACTGCTTGGCACCAAAAGGGAAAATGAATCAGACTATGTGCAGACTGGCATCTGATTTAGAGAGAGCCAGTCTGGAGCTTCTAGCAGGGAGTCCCGGCAGCAAATGAAGGAGATGCTGGGTGGGCAGCCCTCGTGTGTCCCCCGGCCCGCAGCCTGCTGATAGGGCATTCTGACCATGGTGGGTACAGTGTAGGGTCCTCTGGTTGTGTTTGTTTATGGGAAAAGGAGGAATTGTTAGCAAGTGTGGAAAGGGACCCCACCAAGTGTCCTATTACCAGCTGAATCCTGAGGTGACAGGAGGGAAATTGAGGAAGAAGTCTAGTTAAAGGCTGGAGATAAGACACCCCGGATGTGGGGAAGAGAACAGGAACAGAGAAGAGTCTGAAACCAGGGGCACCAAGATCGTAGCTGCATCCTCTGCCTCGTCACATGAGGTCAGAGCCGGTACGTGGATTCTCTGCCCCACCAGCTCTTGGTTTGTGGTTGTAGAGAAACCCCAGACCAGGCAGAAGCAGCTGCAGGCACCAAGTGAGGGTGAGAGGGAGGCAGCAAGGGAGGATGGGAAGACCTAGTTTCTGATCCCTTACTCTGGGCACAGGCTTTTCCACTGTGGTTGCCAAGTTTCAGGGGACTCTAGGCTGCTCGGCCCAATTTTCTGGTGTAACTAGGAGCTTTCGTGAGATTACTACTCATTTTATAATGTGGAGCGTATTGATTTTGAATCAAGTTCTTTTTTCTCTTCTGTGACCTTGTTACTCCTATTCCCATCCTTTTTCAGTTGACTTTTTACCCCAAATATAATCTGGAGTTACATCATGGCCAGGAAAAATGTGTTTTTCAGTGATTTGAATAGGACTACTAATAAAATAAAAGAGATTAATATTATTATAAACCATGATACTTATTCCCGATTATCCACCCAGACTGAAAAGCTTGCTAATATTATCAACATTGTAGTTCTCAAATGTTTTGGTTTCAGGATCCCTTGATTCTCTTGAAAACTATGGTGATCCCCAAAGAAATTGTGATTGTGTGTTTCTACAATATTTATTGATATTTGTCATATTGGAAATTAAGAATGAGTAAGTTTTAAGTATTTATTTATTCATTTAAAAATAATAAGATACGCATGTATACATGAAATATAACCAGAAGTTGGTTTCTTGGGCTGACCTATAGCGCAGGGGTTAAGCACAGTACATAGGAAGCTGGATCCCGCATGGCTGATTACAGTTCAAATTCTGGTCCCAGTGACCTGAAAAATATGCCAGCATGTGTGCATGCGTGCCCCAAATTCTGATGGAATTGAAAACTGGAGGAAAAATGATAGTGATGTGACCATGCCTTATTGGGGGATGTTCTCTCTCTCTCTCTTTCTGACAAACACAAATGCCCTCTGGCAATAGAATTAAAAGACTTCAAAAGTTAGTTTCATGAAAAATTAGAAAATGTAATTGAAAACATTTCATTCATAATTACAACAATAATGAAGCATAAAATACATTGGAATAAATCTCAGAAAGAATGTCTGAAACATATAATCAAGCCAATAATAAAATTTGATTCAAAGGCATTTGTAGAATAGCCCAATAAAATGGGAATATTCAACAGTTATCTTCATGAAATGCTTAGTATGTATCATTAAACATCTGGTAATTAAAAACCAGTAGCTTTCCTTATAGAGTGCTCCATAAATGAGTGTGTGTCTCTCAGCTGAAAGGAACAACAGCCTTGTCCTGGCCTGGATGGCCTCCTATTGCAGAGTCCCATTCTCTCCTAGGAATGCTCGCCACCTTTCACATGCTTAAAGGTTTCTTCTTCACTTACAGCAATGCCAAGTGGGAGAAGTTGCCTAACCTTCATTGATGATCAAGGTACAGAAATAAAAAAATTAGTCTCAATTTAAGAGATAAAAATTTATGTAACACTTTTTAATGGTTCTGGTTATCTTTAAATTCAATGATAGCCCATACTACATCCAAGAAGCTGAGAAATAGCTACTTCATCCTAAAACAAGTACAATACTACACCAATTGAAAAACCAACTCTTTGGGAGCCATGAGAGGTAAGGATACAGAGCAAACTGTAGCCCCAGGAACAAAGAGACAAACAGGTGACTATGGGAAATGGTTGCATACACTCTGAAGACACTATGCCAAGTAAATGGGAGCCACACGGGAGGCCTGGGTAAGATCCCTAGTCTAATTTCAGGGCCAGGCGTGATGGAATGTACATGTAATTCGAGCAACTTAAGGAGGCTGAGGCAGGAGGATGGCAAGGCCAGTCTGGGTAACATAGGGAGACTTGCCTAAAAAAGGAAAATAAAAGGGCCAGCATGTGGCATGGTGGTTAAGGCCGCTGGACTCCCACATGGCTGATCATGGTTCAAGTCCCAGACCTGGCAGTTTATTTTCTCATTTTCTCCTTTCTCTCTCTCTCTCTCTTTGTCCCTCTGATCAAATTAAAATAAATAAATAGATAAATAAAATTCAATAAAAAGTAATAATTCTTTAAAAAATGAAAATAAAAAAGAACCGGGCATCGTGGCGTGCACTGTAGTCTCGTCTCAACTGGACGGCTAAGGCAGAAAGGAAGATCATGATATAACAAGACAAAACAAGGAACAACGATAAAAACACTAATTTTTGTATGTTATATTACTTTCATATTATTTAAGTTTATTTATTTTAAATAGTTTTGAGTAGAAAATTTTGGGTTTTCTATACCTAAGATCACGTCACTACAAAGAGAGACAATTTTCTTTCTGAATCTAAATGTTTGGATGCTTTTTGATGCTTTTGTCTATTTTTTAAATTTCTTTTATTTTTTGTCTTAGTTGCTCTGCCTAGGACTTTTAGTACAATATAAAATAGAATTGGTATAAATGGGCATGCTTGTCTTATTCATGCTCTTAGAGGAAACATTTTCAGCTTTCATCATCGACAGTGATGTCAGCTGTGGCTTTGTCATGTATGACCTTTGTTATGCTGAGGAACGTTGTTTCTGTACTTGAGAGTTTTTATTATCATGAAAAGATGCTAAATTTTGTCCAATCCTTTTTATGCATCTATCAAAATAATCATGTGATGTTAATCTTTCATTTTGTTAATGTGATATATCTTACTATTCACTAATTTATTGTTATTATTATTTTGCCAGAGGGCTCATGCATTTGGTAGAGAGAGATTGAGAGGGAAAGTAAGATACGTCCTCCCCACTCGTGCCCCTCCCACCCTGGAGAATGGTCACACTGTAATCCCTTCTCTGTTTCTCTCTCCCTCTGGGATGTTGGGCATGCACACACATTCAAGCAGCCAGGTCTAGGACTTGAACTACACTGTCAGCTATATGGCATCCAGCTGCCTTAACCACCACACCATGGCATGGTGCTGATATGTCACATTTGTTGATTTGTGTACTTTGCACCATCCTTGCATCCGAGGGGTAAATATCCTAGAATGATGTGAGATCCTTTCAATATGCTGTTGAATTTGGTTTGTTAGTAAAATTTGTTGAGGATTTTTGCACCTCTGTTCACTGGGTGTATTGGCCAGCATTTTTCTGTTCACACCATGTCCTGGTATGATTTTGGTATCAGGGTAATGTTGGTCTCATATGATGAATTTAAAAGTGTTTTCTCCTCTTCAATTTGTTGGACAAGTTAGAGAGAGATTGGTATTAATTCTTCTTTAAATGTTTTGTAGAATTTCTCAGTGAAGCCATCTAATCCGAAAATGTATTCTTTCTTGGGAGACTTCTGATAATTGATTCAATCTCCTTCTCATGTGTCTGTTTACATTTTTCTATTTCTTAATTAGATAGTCTTTCTAGGTTATGTTACTAAATATCCACTTTTTCTTGGTTATTCAATGTGTTAGTATATAATTGTTCATAGTTGTCACTTATGATTGTAATGTGTCCTCTTCAGTTCTAATTTTATTGTCTTCTTTCTCTTTTTCAGCTAATACAGCTAAAGGTTTATCCATTTTGTTCATCTTTCAAAAAACAGCTCTTAGTTTCATTGATCATTTCTGTTGTTTTTCTTGTCACTGTTTCATTTATTTCTGCTCTGATTATTATTTCCTTCCCTCTTAACTTTGGACTTAGTTTGACCTTCTACTATTTCCTGAGGTGTAAAGTTAGGTTGTTTATTTGAGATCTTTCTTTTTTCTTATGTTGCTATTTATTACAGTGAATTTCTCTGTTAAAACTGGTTTTGGTGCATTCTTAAGTTTGTTATATTGTGTTTCCATTTTTGTTTGTCTCCAGGTATTTTTTTTTCCTTTATGATTTCTTTTCTGACTTATTTTTCAGGAGGATGTTTTAAAATTACACGTATTTGTGAATTTTCTAGTTTTCCTTCTGTTCTTGATTTCTAGTTTCATATCATTGCTGTCAGAAACAATACTAATACTACATATGGGATGGGCAGGTGGCATGGTGGTTAAATGTGCCGGATTCCCACATGGCTGACTGTGGTTCAAGTCCTGAACCTGGTGGCTTGCTGTCTCACTTTCTCTCTCCCTTTCTCTCTTTCTGACTCTGTCCCTCTCTGGCCAAATTTAAATAAATAAGTAAATAAATGGATAAATAAAGTTAAATAAAATAATTTTAGGAAAAGAAATAGTACTATATATGATTTCAATATTCTTAATTTGTTAAGACATGTTTTATGGCCTAATCTATACTCTATCCTGGAGAATGTTCTATTTCAGGAGAATGCAAATTCTTTTGCTTTTGGATGAAATGTTCTGTAAATCTATATTAAGTCCATTTGGTTTAAAGTGTAACTTAAATCCAATACTGCCTTATTTTCTGTCTGAATGTCTGTTCATTGTTGATAGTGAGGTATTGACATCCCCTAACACTATTGCATTGCTGTGCATTTATACCTGAAGATCTGTTAGTATATGCTTTATGTATTTGGTGCTCTGATGTTTGGTGCATATATGTATTGTATAATAGTTATATACTCTTTTTAAAAAGTTATAAGTCCTAGGGATGGCAGGTGGCATGGTAGTTAATGGCTGTGGACTCCCACATGGACTAACATAGTTCAAGTCCCAGACCTCGTGGCTTGCTTCCTCATTTTTCCCTTTTCTCTTTCTCTCTGGTCAAATTTAAATACCAATAATAAATAATTAAATAACTAATTCTTTAAAAAAGTTAAGATTCCTTTGGGCTGGCAGGTGGCATAGTGGTTTAGGGCACTGGACTCCCACATGGCTGACTGCCGTTCAAGTCCTGGACCTGGCAGCTTGCTTTCTCACTTTCTCTCTCTTCCTCTTTTTGTCTCTGTCCCTCTCTGGTCAAATTTAAATAAATAAGTAAATAAATGGATAAATAAAGTTAAATAAAATAATCCTTTTAAAAAATTAAGATTCCTGCCTTACAAACAATTACTGTATTTTTTTGTGGGGTATCATATGGTTTCTCAAAGTGAGCATATATGGTTTAATAATCAAATGAAGGATACAGATATATTCAACTTCTACAATATTGAACATTACATAATGTTATACACATTTGATTACAGTTCTGTTTTTTTAAGTATATATTGAGTCGTCAGCAATGTGCTTACTCATGTTGCCCTTTGTTGACATGCATGTGTACTTTCATTATTTTCTCCCAAACCCCCAACCTTGAAGCTTCTGTTATCTTTCATTACTCTCTCTACTTTTATGCCATCGAGTATTTTAGTTTCCACCCCAGAATATGGACCTTTATCTTTCATAGCCTAGCTTATTTCACTTAGCATTATATCTTTGACCACTTTGTGTCGAAGGGTTTCATTGTTCTTTATGACTAAATAGTGTTCCCTTGTGTATATGTGCCATTTTCTTAACCCATTCATCAGTTGTTGGGTGGTTAGAGTGACTGCATGTCTTAACTATTGTGAATAATGCTGCAATAAATGGGGATATGCAAGCGTTCCTCCAGTTAAATCATTTCCTATCCTTTGGGTAAATATCTAAGACTAGAATTACTGGATGATGTGGAGTTCTATTTTTAGGTTTTTAAAAAACTTCTATACTGCTTTCTCCAGTGGCTGTGCTAATTTATATTCCCATCAGCAGTGTTTCCTTTTCTCCACAACCTCTCCAGCATGTCTTATTCTTTATTTTTTGTTTTCTTTCTTCTTTTTTCTTTTTTAAAATCATAGCCATTCTGATTTGGTTTAGGTGATAACTTTGGTTTTCATTTGCATTGCCTTTATGACAATAGATACTGAAAATTTTTCATAACCTTTTAGCTATTTGATTGTTTTCCTTGGAGAATTGTCTGTTCAGATCAATTTCTCATTTTTTCCCTTGATTATTAGATTTTAGTGGGTTATCAAGTTCCTTATATAGTTTGGTTAGCAATTCTTTATCTGAAGTATAGTATGCAAATATTTTCTCCAATTCTTTGGGTTGTCTCTTTACTCTGTTATTGTTTTCATTGCTGTGCAGAAGCTTTTTAGCTTGATACAATCCAACTTATTTATTTTTTAGTTTTGTGACCCATGCTTTACAGGTTTTATTTTTAAAAACTTTGCTTACTCCAATATCTTGAATGTTCCTCCTGCATTTTCCTTGGATAGCTATGTAGTTTTGGCCTTTATATTAAATATTTCAATCATTTTGAGTTAATTTTTACAAGTGGTGAGAAAAGGGGGGTCTATATTGACAGTATTGAGGAGTACTGGTAAGGAATATTGTAAAGATTTTTAAAATATTTTGCCATGATTATAATGGGTATCCATTTGGAGAAGACATATTATCTGTTCTCATGACATATTATCTAGCATATATACTATTAATGTTCTTATTAATGGTATCAAAACTTTTAATGTTTTTCCAATTTAGTGGATATGCAGTGATATTTTCCTAATTTCCGATACTGAGTTTCTCATGTTTAATGGTTATTTGAAGTCTCTCTCTAATGAAGTGTCTATTGAAAATTTTGTCTATTTTTTCCTTTCTACTGACTTGTAAGAGTTCTCTTTATAATCTGCATATTAGAATTCTCTTGTTTTAGGATGTTGCGAATATTTTCTATAAATCTATGGCTTGCATTTTCTTAATAGCATTATTAATTTAAGAAAAATACTTAGGTTATTACAGTCTAATCAACCATATTTTCTTAATAGTTACATTTTGTGTCTTGTTTAAGAAATGTTTCTTTACATTGAACTCATGATAACATGCTCTTATGCTATTTTCTAAAAGTTTCAAGTTTTGCCTTTTCTATTTAGATTTATAATCCTTATGGAAATTTTTTGTATGGTGTGACATAAGTTCAATTTCATTCTTTACATAGGATTATACATTGATCTTTTTTTAAAAAGCATTATTTTCTTTGCTTTACAATGTCACTTTTTCTCCCATAATTCATGTACATATATTCATAGATCTGGTTTTGAATTTCCTTCTCTGTTCTATCAGTCTCACTGTCTATCTCTGCACACTACATTCTTCATTATGAGTCTTGATATTTAGTAGAGCAATCTTTCCCATCCTATTCTTCAAGAATGTTATTCTTGGTCTTTGACATTTTTATGTCAATTTTAGCATGAGAATGTCAAGCCAACACACAGCTTTTTTGTTGTTGGCTTTTATGTTTTGTTGTTGTTGTTGTTATTGTGGTTTTTGGTAAATTAATTGAATTTATACATTTATGAGGAAAGATATTTTACCTTTACAATAGTGAGTCTTCTAGATCATATATATTTTTCAATCTCTCCATTTATTTAGATCTTCATTAATTTTTCTCAATTACAGGTTGTGGTTTTTTTGTGTAGCAGTCTTAAACTTTTTTCTCTAATTTATTCACAAGTAGTTGATTTTTAAAATACTATTGTGAGTGTTGTAATTTTTAAAATGTAATTTGCTAATTTTTGTTACTAGTATAAAGGAAATTATTTTTTTAAGAGAGGATTTTGCTATAGGGTGTGTGTTCACTGGAGAGAAAGAGAGAGACAGAAAGTAAGAAATCACTTTCTTGATCCCACTTTGAGGTGTGGGATGGCCACACCTCAACCCCTTCTCCTTCATTCTCCTCTTGGGATTTTGGGCACACACACACATGCCTGGAATGAGTTTTAAGCCACTGGGTCCAGGACTCAAACTGAACTATCTGCTAGTCCTGGAAATGATTTATTTTTAAAATTTATCTTGGGTTCAGTGATCTTGCTAAATGCATTTTTAAAATTTAATAGTTTATAGATTCTTTTGTATTTTGTATGTACATGATCACGTCATATGAAGATAAAAAGAAAACTGACAAATTCAGCAAGAGATCTGAACACACCCTTTTTGAAGAAAATATCCAAATGGTCAATAGACATATGAAAAAATACTGACACTTATTAATAACGTAAATTAAAACTATAGTGAGATATCACTATACAACAGTAGAATGAGAAATTTAAAAGACTAATAATGAAAGTTGTCAACAGTGTGATACAATTGGAACTCTTAATAAATTGATAGTGAAAATGTAGAGTGATACACACAAATATAGGTATCTGTTCAATCTACTGAATTTGAGCCTGTATGTTCTATAACTTTGTTACTTTACTCTAGGCATGTATCCAATAGAAGTAAGTACAAATGTGCAGGAAAAGATACAGACAAGAGTTTTCATAGTAGGATTAAATACAATACCTCCATTTGTCCAAATCAATAAATATTCATGAATAGTAAAAAGGATAAAACATTATGGAATATTTATCAATTGAATATGATACATTAATGCAAATTAATAAACTGTAATTACACAGAACATACATGAGTATGTACAGATGAGCTGTTGAGTGAAAAACATTTATGTGAAGTTCAAAAACAGGCAGAATGTAGAGTGTTAAAAGGCAGTGTATTAGTAATACTGAAGGATGCTAGTAGTGATGATGAAGAAGGGAGAAAATAATGATCAGGAGGTGTAATGGTCTGAATATTTGAGTCCCCTCTGAATTAATGTGTTGAGCCTAAATCTCCAGTGTGGTAGTGGTAAGAGGTGAAGCCTTTAGGAGGGGATTAGGTAATGAGAGTGGAGCCCTCACAAACTGGACGAGTGCCTTTGTAACGGACTGGATGGAGCTTGTTTGGCCCTTCTAACATATGGGACTGCACTGAGAAGGCACCTTCAACGAAGCAAAGGAGCAAGTCCTCTCTGGACACTGAATCTCCTGGCTCCTTGATCCTGGATGTCCAAGCTGCCAGAACTATGTGAAATAAATGCTTGTTGTTTATAATGCTTGTTTATAGCTTATAAACATGCTATAACATGTTTTGTTATAGCAGCTTGAAGGGACTAAAATAGGAGGGGATGGAGGAGAGGGTTCTGTTGTGGTAGTAACATTCATCTCTTCACTTAGTTCATGATTTTAAAGGCATGCAAATTGTTTTATTTGATAATAATTTGTCAAGTTGTACCCTGAAGATTTGTGCATCATTTACTATGTATATGATTGTTTAATAAACTTTTTAAAAAGGAGAAATGAGGAATTTTCTGCTTATGAACTTCTCAGTAATACTTCATCTTGTCTAATATATGATCCTTTGATAGCGACACTTTTCCTCAAAAAATACTTGAAGAGATGAAGAGGAGAAGACAAATGGAATTTTTATTTCTAGACACATGGTTGTTCTAAATAGAAAACTGTATTTAAGAAAAGGAGAAATAATTGCTGGTTCCTGAGATTTATAGCAAAGCAGTTTCAAATTCAAATGATGAGTTAAAATGACCAGAAACATCATTCAAATTTTCCTTTCTAAATGTCACTCTTTCTCTTCAAACAAACAAACAAACAAACAAACAAACAAACCTCATTAGCCACAAGGAACTGTATAGGAACTGGAAGTAGTTTGTATACAGAGTTGGTAGGAAAAGATGCACAAAAACAATCTCTACAAAATGGTCAAGTGGAAAATGGCTTCAAATGACAGTAGGAAAGATGACAGGATGACAGGAAAGGACTTAGGCATTAATCCTTGAAATGGAGATATGTATTAGGGTGGTCTAAGAACTTGATTTCCTTGCGAGATATTTAAATACATTTTCCTGGTTATTTTGGTAAAACTCTAATAAAATAAGGAACATGAAGTTAAATTTTTTTTTTTCTTTAGTTTTAGTTTTGCTGTAGGGTGCATGTGCTCACCAGAAAGAGACACAGAAAGACAAAGAGACTGAAAGCGAGAACTGACCTCCAGGGAGGATGGCCACACCACAGTCCCTTCTTCTCCAGTCTCTTTGGGATTTGAGGCATCTGTAAACATGCACCCAGGATGATTTTTAAGCCACTGGGTCCTGAATTTGAACCATGCAGTTGGTCATGTGGGATCCAGCACCTTAACCTTTGTGTCACCTGCTGGGCCCGTGAAAGTAACATTTTAAATAGTGTCTTATGAAGGAAGAAACTTTAAACCACTCCTAGGTAGATATCTGCTCTGATTATTACTAGATCCTCAAGAGAAGGGGCAGAGGAGACATTTTATTAAGACAACTGGAAGGGAAGTGTTAGGAAACACCTCATGAACCCACTAGCAGAGAGGAGAAGGAAGACAATGATAAGAAACCAGAGGGGGAAAATCCCTTTTTTCTTATTCTGAAACCATCCCTTTCCTCCATTTCCATAGCTACAGCCTTTATTGTGAACCTCCACAGGCATTAAAGCCTCTGGGAAGGAATGCTCCCTGCCTCTCCCTGCTCCAGTTCACTGATATCATTTCTGCCTATTGCTCTGCTCAAGGCAAAATTCCAGTCCCTTCTCTGCCCAAAGACCTCTTGAATAAAGTGTGTACACTACACTCTGGCACTGAAGACTTTCCACAATACAGATTTTCCACCCTTAGTTCACTTGATTCATTGTCTCTCCACAATTTGAAACTTCTTGTATTTGTTTCTTGCAAACCTGCCCATTCTCCTGCCTCTGTTCATGCTGGTCCTTCCATCTATAGTGGTACTGTCCCTCATGGGAGCCCTCAACCACACGTGGATAGTGAGTACTTGATATGTGATTAGTTCAAATTGTCTGTACTGTAAAAGACATATCGTAGTTTGAAATCATATTTAAAAAGCAACTATCCCATTAATAATTTTATACTGATTACATGTTATAATTGTAACTTTGGATAGGTTATGCTAAATGAAACACACTATTAAAATCAACCTTAACAGTTACTCTGTATGCATTTAATGTGGCTACGAGAACTTTTTAAGTTGCATTTGGCTCCTATTATATTTCTATGGAACAGCCCTGATCTTGAATGCCTTCCATTGTGTCACCTATGGTGATCACATCACTTCTTCCTTTCTTTCTTTCTTTTTTTTTTTTTTTTTTTTTTTTTTTTTTGAGAGGTTTTTGCTATAGGGCATGTGCACTCACCAGACAGAGAGAGACAGACAGACAGAAAACAAGAAATCACCACCCGGGAGGATGACCACGCCACAATCCCTTCTCCTCCATTCTCCTCTCAGGATCTTGGACACACATGCAAATGCGCCTGGTGTGAGTTTAAGCCACTGGGTCTGGGATTCAAACTGTGGTCAACTACATGGGAGTCCAGCGACATAGCCATTACGCTAACTGTTGGTCCCACACCACACCACGTCTTTAGGCATACTACTTGCATTAAGAGTGATGAATGCCTTCTTATCTTCCCTCCCAGCTATAATTTCTTTTTCCTCTGAGAGTCACCATCACTATCATGGTCAATACCACGTACTTGTCTGAAGGTAATGGCTGTGATCTGCTTGGTATGTGATTTACAGGAAAGAGCACAAGTATAAATACAGTCTTCTCATGTAATGAGCTGTGTGTGTCTCAGCACACTACTTAGTCTCTCTGAGCCTCAGTTCCCTCCTCTATAAAATGGGAATGATAATAACCCATCTCAAATGTTTACTGTTAGAATTCATCAGAGAAGGGCACATAGGAAGTGTTCAGTAGATGGTAACTAATATTACTACTACACTGCCAACCCTGCCATTTTATCCCATTCGATTATGAACTCTCTGACAGTTATTTCAGTATGGAGTAGCAGAGGTCACTGGAGGCGGGCAGGGTGAGGAGGGCCTCTGTGGCACCTGGGGAGGAGGTGCCATAGAGGCCCTCTGTAGGAGCTTGCAGGTGCTCCTGGAGGGCCAGGTCCCAGTGACCAGCCTCCTTGCCCTGTCTTCCTTCCCCTTGGGTAGAATGGGCTAGATCTAGGTTGACTGATCAGTGAAGCTTTTTGTTTTGACGTTTGTGCTATGAGCTGAATAACTCCTAGATAATCCAAGGACGCTTTTAAAATGGAAGAAATTCAGAGAAATACTTCATCATTGATATAATTAGATATTTACAAGCGAAATAGCTGAGGGATGATTTTAAAAACTCACTGTTTCTGGGCCAGCAGTTGGCATGGTGGTTAAAGAGCTTGATTCCACATGGCCAACTCCATAGTTTGATACGTGAACCTTGAGACTTGAAAACGATGGTGAGCGCATGCACACACATGGCCAAAATCCCTAAAGGAGAATGGAGGAGAGGAGACTGTGGTGTGGCCATCCCCCGGAGGGATGATCTCTCTCTCTCTCTCTCTCTCTCTCTCTCTGTCTCCCTTTGACAGTGCACAAGCCCTATGGCAAAAATGTAAAAGAAAACAAAAACAAAAGCAAAAATCATTGTTTCTAAAACCGAAACAAAGGCTGGGGTTCTGCTGTAAGTTAGCATACAAAGCCCAGAGAATAAAACCCACAGAAGAGGCAGAATAACCAGAAAAGGTGGGGATTGTTCATTTTTTGTTTTCAGTGTAGATTAGTTTATTATAAAAGAATGCTTGTTCGCTGATGGAACTAGAAAACCACACAAAGATAAAAGGGAAAAAAATACCCTTTAGCTTCATAAGGCAAACAAGGACACTACTAAAATGTCAGCAATTTTCTTTCATTAATTTTTTTCTCTCCATGTTTTTACATAACTTTTCTACATGTACTATTTTATGTCTTGCTTTTTGATACAAACTGGTGTTTTTTGACTTTTTTTTCTAATGACACAAATAATATGTATGTTAGTTATAGAATGTTTAAAATCTGAATACAACAAAAGAAAGGTGAGAGTTCAGTAGCATTTATTGAGTTCCTCAGACAAATAAAGGGCACTTAATTACAAAGATACTCAATAATTCTATCTCCCAGCTATCTTGTCCTCACCGGGGAAAACTTAAATACAAACAGCCCTAAAGGCTACAAAGTGAAAAGGGAAACTTCTTTCTTCCTTGCTGCATTCTCACCCCTGTCAGCATTATCTCCTACAGCAACTCTATTAATAGAGGAGAGAACATGCCCTGGGGAAAAGAACATCATAGGATATATCACCATTAAAATATATAGCTTTCTATTGATTAATAAAACAAATAATGCCGTACCCATTATTATATGTACTGCTCTTTTCATTAGATAGATCTGTGGTCTAGATCCATACCAGCTAATCTTTCTTTCTTTCTTTCTCTCTTTCTTTTTTTTTTTTTGAAGAGATTTTTTGTTATAAGGTGCATGCGCTCACCAGACAGACAGAGACAGAGAGACAGAAAGTGAGAAATCACCCCCCAGGGGGGATGGCCACGCCACAATCCCTTCTCCTCCATTCTCCTCTTGGGATCTTGGGCACGCACGCACAAGTGCCCGGCATGAGTTTTAAGCCACCAGGTCCAGGATACGAATCACGGTCAACTACATGGGAGACTAGCGACATAGCCATTACGCTAACTGCTGCACACCAGCTAATCTTTCTTTGAATGACTACAGACTGTTTTTTGTAGCCTGTACTACACTGCTATTTAACCAGCTTTCTGCTGATGGGTATTTGTCTTTTTACTACGCAGTTCTACAATGTTCATTACATTGCGTATGTGTATATCACACACACACACACACACACACACGTGTGCACGCGCCCTCACTTCAGCAGAGTAAACTAGGTAACTGCCTAGCCATGGCACTGCAGGGTAAAAAGACAATTTCATTGCTTGAAATTTTGAATTTTGAAATGCCTTGCATATGTCTACATGGTCTTTTTCTGTGAGCTGGTTTGGGCACAGCGGGCTCAGGCCAATCACACCACTAACATGGTGGCTGAAGGCATCAACAGCAAGGATTCTAACTAAGCAGGTAGATACTCTGGCATTTTTTTCTGATCTAACCTCAATAATTATGCAGCTTTGTTTCCACTGTGGACGTCTACACAGATTCCAGAAAAGGAGACAGAGAACCCCCATCATGATGGGTCGAATCAAAGTCATATTACAGATTGTCATGTGACGTGGGACCTATTCCATCTATTTTTGAAAAACAACCCCACTCTCCAAAGGGTTTGCCTAAATTTATACTTTCATTGAGAGACATTAGAATACCCACTTTCCCATGCTTCTTCCAAATCTGATTGGTGGGAAATGGCTACCTTATTACTAGTTCGATTTACATTTCTGTTTTTCTCTTTTCTCTCTCTCCCTTTATTTTCCTTCAGCTTTTGCAATAGGGTGCATGCGCTTGCTTGAGGGAGACAGAGAGAGAGAGATGGAAAGTGAGAAATCACCCCTTTCCTGGGAGGACTGGCCATGCCACAATCCCTTGTCTTCATTCTCTGCTTGGGATTTTTTTGGGCAAACGCACACGTGCCCAGTATAATTTTCAACCTCCTGGTTCCAGACTCAAACCACGAAGTTGGCCATGTGGGATACAGTGGTTTAGCCACTATGCCATCAGCTGGCACTGATTGACATTTCTTAAACAGTAACATTGAGTAGAGTTTCATATCTTTATTTTACCCTTAGATTTCTTTTCCTGGCCTCTGGCTATTTATAAACTTTTCTATTGGATTGTTATTCATTTTAGGATTTTTTTAAGTGAAGAAACTTATCCATATTTTATTATGCATTGTCAATATTTTGACACCACTCTTCTTTTGAAAATTTTTTTGCAATATTGAAACTTATTATTTTTATAGTGATTTATCAATATTTTCTATTATAGTTTATTTTTTTTAACTTGCTAGAAATACGTGCTCTCACCAGAGACAGAGTGAAACAGGGCAAGTGAGAAAGTACTCTCCATGAAGCATTGTCACTCTGCAGTCTCTTCTCTCCGGATTTTGGGCATGCACACATACCCACCTGGTATGTCTTTTAGTCATCTGGTCTAGGACTTGAAAAGGCCATCTGGGATTCGGCCATCTTAACTACCATGCCACCAGTTAACCCTAGTTTCTAGTAAGGGTCTCTCTTACTCCAATATTATTATTATTATTTTAGAAAGATTTTTGCTATAGGGCACATGCACTTGCCAGAGATACAAAGAGAGACAGAGAGACAGAAAGTGAGAAATCACCCACCAGGGGGATGGCCATGCCGCAATCCTTTCTCCTCCTTTTTCCTCTCAGGATTTTGGGCACGCATGCACATGTGCCCAGTGTGAGTTTTTATTTATTTATTTATATTTATTTATACCAGAAAGGGGGGGGGAGAGAGAGCAAGCCACCAGGCCCAGGTCTTGAACCATGGTTGACCATGTGAGAGTCCAACACCCTCAACCACCATGCCACCTGCTGGCCGCACCCCAGCGTGAGTTTTAAGCTGCCGGATCCAGGACTCACACTGTGGTTGACCGTGTGGGAGTCCAGCACTGTAACCACTACACCATTTGCTGGCCTCACTCAACTATTATTTTAATACAGTACATTTTTTTAATCGATTGGCCATTTGACTTCATAATCTTCTCTGTATAATGTTATACTGACAATATAATATTAAATCATCCCCTGGGACCAACATTTGGCATAATGGCTATGTCGCTGGACTTCTATGTAGTCAACTGCGGTTCAAGTCTGGGACCCGGTGGCTTAAACTCACACCAGGCACGTGTGCGTGCGTGCCCAAGATCCCGAGAGGAGAATGGAGGAGAAGGGATTGTGGCGTGGTCATCCCCCCTGGGGGGTGATTTCTTGCTTTCTGTGTCTCTGTCTCTCTCTATCTTTCTGGCGAGTGCACGTGCCCTATAGCAAAAACGTCTCAAAAGAAATATTGAATCATCCTCACTTTCCTGGAAATACCTCCTTTTGGTCAATATATACTACTTTTATGCACTGCTGTAATTTACTTGCTCCTATTTTCTCCCATACTGAAGCTTTTCTCCAATGCCAGATTTGTCAAAACTTCTCACTTCTTGTGATTGTATTAAGCAAAATTTAGAACTTTTTCTTTTATTTTCAGTTTTCTACGTATATTATTTCTGAGCTTTTCCAATATTGACTTATGTTGTTCACTGGAATTCCTTAATATTCTTAAAGTCTTTTGGTCACAATATGTTATGTTTTTTATTTGCGTTCATGTATTTCTTGGACATTTTCATTATTCTTCATTATTCTACTCCTCGTTCTCTTTTTTTCCTAATAATAACTTCGTATGAGATTTCACCTCAATATTTTCTGCTCAGTTTTTTAATATTTATTTTATATTCATTCACTGAACATGATCACAGCATACAAAATGCAATTTTGCATCCAGAATACACTGTACAGTTTTAAAGGAACTTAATTTTTGTGAACTTCTACTTGTGGGTCACAGTGGTGTTTCTCACGTCACAGAGCTCCCCCTACTGTTGCTTTTGTAAAGTGTTCAGTAACATGGCATCTTGCTTTCAGACTTGTCTACCAGCACTCTGGTCCAGTGTTCTCTTCTCTTATTTCTGTTGATTCTATCCTGCTCAAATTTGATTCCACCTATAGCAGAGGAAGAGCCTCAGAGTAAATCCTTGTCCCAAAAGGAAAGCATAGCTTATTGGGTTGAATAACCCCAGGTTATTTCAGGGTCTCTCAGAACTTACTGAGGCCCCTCACACTCACCTGCTACCGCACTGAATAAAATCCCTTCCAGCTGCTGCTATTTGATTGCCTTTTGACTGAATACTTCATGACTATTTTGGGGTTCTTGAGTTCTCAGGTCCTTTGCTTTCCTTTGCTTTGTCCCAGGTACTCCCCCACCCTCCTTTGCTTTGATAATTCACTGAAACCTCACAAAACAATAGAAATCTTTGCAATTTGTGTATATTTTCCCCTAATATAGGTACATAACATAAACTAGTTAGGAACTTAGACAAAAAAGCTTAGAAACTACAGTACTAATATTTTACATGACATAGGAAAACTGAAAGGGAGAACTGAAAGTGGGAAATTCCTTTCGATAGAGGGAGGACCAGCCTGTATAAATAGCCCATGCCCATGGAGGAAGGACATTCGCACTGCAGACCTGTGAAGACGTTGCTCTGGTGCCCAGGTAGTCGACAACACTGCTCCTGTTTTCATCATGTTCTACAGAAGCATCCTCCAAATCGCTCTCCTGTTGTGCCTCTCCACCACCACTCTTTCTCTGAGCTACAACATGCTTCGATTCCAACTAAGTGGCAGCAGTTTGGCGTGTAAGAAGTTCCTACAGCAGTTGGGTGGCGTACCTGAAGACTGCCTCAAGGACCGTATGAGCTTCGAGGTCCCTGAGGAAATTCAACGACCACAGCAGTTCCAGAAAGAGAACGCTACATTGGTCATCCATGAGATGCTCCAGAACATCTTTGGTGTTTTCAGAAGAAATTTCTCTAGCACTGGCTGGAATGATACCATTGTAGAGCACCTCCTTGCTCAACTCTTTTGGCAGATGGACCACTTGGAAACCATGCTGGAAGAAAAGCTAGAGGAGGAAAACGTCACCTGGGGAAACAGCATGAGCGTCATGCACCTGAAGAGCTATTATTTGAGGATTACACAATACCTGAAGGCCAAGGAGTACAGCAGCTGTGCCTGGACGATAGTCCGAGTGGAAATCCTCAGGAACTTTTTGTTCATTAACAGACTTATAGACTACCTCCGAGACTGAAGATCTCCGGGCTTGTGTCTCAGGGACCAGGCAATTTCAAGCCCTTTCTTCCACTAACAGAGACTCCTCCTTAAGGACTGATAGCAAATGCACTGCATTTGAAAGGACAATAGAAAACTTTACAATTTTTTAAATTAATTTATGAATTAAGTTATTTTGTTTCTACTTTTATAAAATGTAAACCTTGTAAATAAATTATTTGTGATATAAAAGTCAATATGGCAATTTTCATTTCAACTTGATGTATGTAATCACTCATATTTAAAAACAGCTCTCTGTTAGCAAGTACCTCCAAAGGTGTATAGTTTGTGGTCTCCACCTTTGAAAAAATTAAAATTCAAGGAAACCACATGGAATATACAAGATAAGAGATGATAAGGGAACCTGAACCTTACAGGGAAATCAATGTGGCATGAACTGCTATGGGACTCAAAGGAAAAAGGCGGGCAAGTGGCTCTGGAACTAGACCCTGGGTTGCCCACTCCTCCTACCTGTGGTTCAGGTTCTCTGGGCTGGTCATCAGGGTAGCCAGAGGAAATGCATTTCTTGTGTTCACCCTAATCCCTTCCCTGGTTTCTGGGGCATGCTGTGCCTGTGGCAGGATTTTCAGCTATCTGTGTACCCCCAAGCTTGAGAGAGAGAAGTCCCAGGCACTTCCATGACACTATTAAGTCAGAGTCCCTTTATTGTGCTTTTCAGTGAATAGTCAAGATATGTGGGTCTCTTGGGAACCAGCAGTTAGCGTAATGGCTATGTCGCTGGACTCCCACGTAGTCGACCGCGGTTCGTGTCCCAGACCCGGTGGCTTAAAACTCACGCCGGGCGCGTGTGCGTGCGTGCCCAGGATCCCGAGAGGAGAATGGAGGAGAAGGGATTGCGGTGTGACCATCCCCCCTGGGGGGTGATTTCTCGCTTTCTGTCTCTATGTCTCTCTCTGTCTGTCTGGCGAGCGCACGCGCCCTACAGTGAAAATCTCTCCAAAAAAAAAAAAAAAGATATGTGGGTCTCTTATCCCTGTCTGCACCCAGGACTCAGGATTCATGATAGAGACACAGACCAAGATGAGGGAGAAGAATCCTGCCTTATACTCTACCTATTGGGCTAATTGTCTCTATATTTCTCCAAACACCCATGCGCTCCCCTCTACTTCCTTCATTTAGAATTTCAGAAATATTGGAACCAACAGATGGCATAATGGTTATGTTGCTGGACTCCCACATAGCCGACCATGGTTCAAGTCCTTGATCCAGTGACTTAAAACTCACTCCAGGCACATGTGCGTGTGTGCCTGAAATCCTGACAGGAGAATGGAGGAGAAGGGATTGCGGCATGGCCATCTTCTCTGGGGGTGATTTCTTGCCTTCTGTCTCTCTGGCGAGCTCATGTGCCCTATAGCAAAAATCTATCTAAAAAAAAAAAAAGAATTTCAGAAATATTCCCTCTGTGTTTTTGTTGCTCTGTATCTCTGAAGCCACCTACTCCTTAAAGGTTAAATCTAAGACGAGAGCAGCAGATTGAATTTTAAGGCAAGCAAAAAAGCTAAAGAAGCATGGAGGAAGGGAAATTCAGGTGAAATAAAGAGGACATTAATTTCCCCTAGGGTTTACACCAGGAAAGTCAAACTTTCCTAGGAGCTCTTTGGGTATCTGGCCAGGATGTGCCAACTGGGTAGGGAACGTGGGTGATTACAGCTATTGTCATTAGTGGCTGCCATTTACTGAGAGACTCTAATGAAACAGGCACTATGCTGAGCCCCAATGTGCATAATTCGATTTAATCCTCTTCGCAGGCACCCCTCCAGTGGGTACAATTATATCAGTGTCCATGTTACAAGACAGGAAACAAAGTCTCAAAGAGGTTTAGAAATTGCCTCAAAGTCATATAGTTACTGAGTAGAGGTTTTAAAAAGGAGTATAAAGGGAAGAATCATGAGTATCTACGCCTAGGTATTTTCTTCTAGAGCCATACAGAAATCTGAGAGCCATCTATAAGAGTCATCCATCCAAAGAAATCCGTCAGGTGTTCCAAAGAAGCTACTATTGGACAGTCAATGAACTTAGGGTCTGTTCTTCGAGCTCAAAATGGACAACACATCAGCTGTGCAATCGAAAAGTGCCATCCTGGTGGGCTTGCGGTGACTGACTCAAATCAATCAAGAGGCCCATCAAACAATCAACCTGCCCTCCTCCCCCAAATCCCTACCCCGGCTCTTTCAAAAACTCTTCTTCTGGCAGATTGCCTTTTGCCTGGAAGTTAAGGACAAGATCAGTGTGAATAAACACTCGTCTAGACAGTGCTTAACCATCCAAGAGGATGCTAAGGAAGCGTCTCTCTGCAATGAACCTACTGCCTTCCATGTACCAAACAGTTCAACTGGCCCAGTCCCTGGAAAACCCTGCTCTGCCTCTATGTTGGGGCCAGAAGAATAAAAATAAAGGCTTCTTCTGCAGAATTACAAATACTGTGTGATATCTGAGCATGTCAGCCTACCCAGAATACCAAAAGTGTGTTCATCACCAATAGAGGATGAATAATTATTAAAATGGATTCTAGGCCCAGCCCTGTGGACAAACTATAGTGCTGGAAGCCACAGGGCTGAGCACAGATTCAGATGATGTCTGGCCAACCTAAAAAGCACGGGGCGTACCTGCACATGTGCCCAAGATCCTGGTGAGCTTGAGGGCTGGAGGAAGCAGATAGCAGTGTGACTGTACCCTGTTGCAAGCGCCTCTCTCCCTCTCTCTCAAGATAACTAAACTTATAACTAAATATGAAAGGGAAAGTGATGACATTATTTTAGCTGGCAGCAGAATATATCACAAGAAGAGCATTCTTTGTTTAGAAAACTATCTAAACGAGCCTCTTCAGATGAAGGTGAGCTCCTGAGGTTACAGATCTGGCAACATCAAAGATTAAAAAATCTGTAGTATATTTTCATGCGTCAGTTTATTGCTCTAAGGAGAAGAGACCAAGAGAAACTCCCTAGTACTCTGAAGGTGTGGTGCTCCCGGGAACAAGGCAGACAGTGAAACTCCTGGTGGGAATCAACAGTGGATTTCTGAGAACGGTACAATGTGAAATTTTGTGCAGTGATAGGAAACACTGCCATCCTCTCCAAACCTTCATTAAAGAGGGCTACACACATACAATCCTTAGCTGGATAGAATTTCTGTGTGTAATTGATAGGAATTGTCCAGATCTGTGATAAAACTAGCTTAGGAAACAAGCATGGGTGTCCAGGTCTTCATAAATGAAGCAAATTAGAGATGGAGGGCAGAATGAGGAAAGAGCCACTTTCTCCCATCCCTTGGGAATTCAAGGAAATTATTGTCCAAGAGCATGCTGTGCTTCCACGGGCATGGATTAGGAGTAGTGCCATCTAAGACCCTAGTGAACATCTTACTAGTATGTAACTATGAGGGAGTCTTTAATAAGTTCGTGGAAAATGCATGCTATAGAAAAACTATACATTGATTTTTTTTTAAATTTAGTAAAATAAATGTGTACTTTGATTTTGCTTTCTACATACATTTTTTAAAAGTCCCATTGTATATAAATGTTGCCTAAACATATGGACACACAGGCACAGGGGAATATCACCACACATTTGCATGGTCTTGGGTGCAGTTAACAAAACTGATATTTAAGCAGGTTAGATGGTACTAAATACTTTAGGTACTCAGGTTGCATGTGATCAATGACTTGTTCATAACATACTCTTTTTTTTTTTTTTTTTTTTTTGAGAGGTTTTCACTATGTGAATTTAAACCACTGGGTCCCGGACTCGAATCACAGTCAACTGCATGGGAGTCCAGCAACATAGCCATTACACCAACTGCTGGTCTCCCCCTTTTTTTGAGAGAGAGATTTTTTACTATAGGGCACATGTGCTCACCAGAAAGACAGAGAGACAGAGAGACAGAAAGTGAGAAATCACCCTCCAGGGTGGATGGCCATGCCGCAATCTCTTTTCCTCCATTCTCCTCTTGCGATCTTGGGCACGCATGCGCCTGCACCCAGCATGAGTTTAAGCCACCAGGTCCAGGACTTGAACCACGGTCAACTACAGGGGAGTCCAGCAACATAGTCATAACACCAACTGCTGGTCCCATTCATAACATACTCTTAAGAAAAGTGCAAAGGACATACCTTGGACTAGGAGAAAATACTTGCATTAATCAAGTATCTGATCAACAATTTGTATCCACAATGCTTTGAAACATAGTCTGAAAACTCAATAATAAGAAAACAAACAATATATTTAAATGGACATTTCACCAAAGAAGATATGGGAAGAGTAAATAAATATTTAGAGATGGTAAAGCCTTTCTCAAAATTTTTTCATGATAGGGAACCAGCAGTTAGCATAATGGCTATGTCGCTGGACTCCCACGTAGTCAACCGCGGTTCATGTCCTGGACCCGGTGGCTTAAAACTCACACCAGGCGCATGTGCGTGCATGCCCAAGATCCCAAGAGGAGAATGGAGGAGAAGGGATTGCGGCGTGACCATCCCCGCTGGGGGGTGATTTCTCGCTTTCTGTCTCTCTTTCTCTCTCTGTCTGTCTGGCGAGCACATGCGCCCTATAGCGAAAATCTCTCCAAAAAAAAAAATTTTTTTTTCATGATATAGTCAGCTAGTGAATAAAAGATGGTTTTGATTATGAAAAGCTCATTCCACCACAAGGACCAGCCATCACCTCTGATCTCTCTGAGCACAGTTAACCAGCTAACTTGGCTGAGCTCTGTATATGACGTCTGCCCAGCAGAGAGAGCAGGCTTCTAATCAGTATAAACTGTCTGGGCTGGGCTGGCATACGGAGCCAGCCGTCGATAGTGAGGCACAAGCGAATGCACCAGAAGCAGGCCCTGCCGATTGCAGACATGGCCTCTGCGTCTATTACACTAATGCTCATTGAGCCTAAGAACAGTTTTATGAATACTTTGGTTCTCAGTGTTAATTATTGCCTTGTAAACATCAATTTAATTGTCTAAAATCTCCTAAAGTAATACAAAATGAACTCCAAAGTTGGGCTAGAAAAACTAGTATCTAGCAGTACACTCTCATAATTTAGTAGGATCAAGTTAATCACTGAACTTGTTAACTGACTTGATGGGAAGTACTCTGGAAATTGGTCTGCACAGAACACTTATCACCAAATCAGCAAATTTGGCTTTAATTGACATTCTGTTTTAAAATCCTTGCTTTGCTTTTGAATTTTATGTATAAGGTGTTTGGTTTTATTATTTATTTATTATTTTTTAAATTTTTCAAGAGAGAAATTTGCTATTGAGTGTGTGTGCTCACTGGAGACACAAAGAGAGACAGTGAGGCAGAAAGTGAGAAATCACCCCCTGGGGGAATGGCCATCCCACAATCCTTTCTCCCCTTAGGATTTTGGGCATGCACACACACACACACACACACACACACACACACAGCCAGCATGAATTTCAAGTTACTGTGTCCGGGACTAAAACCACGGTCCATCATGTGGGAGTCCAGTGCCTTAACTACTTCACCACCTGCTGGCCCCAGTTTAGGGTGTCCTTAGAAAACCCCAAATACATTATTTACATCATATTCCCCAATCATTAGTTTAGGAATTTAAAAAAAAAATGGATCCCATTTCAAAAGACTCTCTTAAAAAAAGTAAAGAAAGAAAAAAAACCATGTCATAGTCTGAGAGAAGATATTTACAAAGTCACATATCTGATAGAAAATTTGCATTAATACATAATAAACTCTCAAAACGCAGTATTAAGAAAGCAAATAACCAGCAATAGATGGACAAAAGATTTTGAAAACATACTTTACCAAAGAAGATCCACAGATAGCAAGTAGGACAGGAAAAGCAAGTATCATTATTAAGCAGTAAGGTAATGCCGATTAAATTTCAATGAGACATCATTACGTGCTCAATAGAATGACTAATGTTAGAAAAGACTCATCATGTCAAACATCAGCAAGACTGTAGAGCAACAGGAACATTCACACAGTGCTGGAGGAAATAAAAAATGGCAAAACTACTTTGAAAATTATTTTGCAGTTTCTTAAAAAAGTAAACATATACCTACATATGATCCAACCAGTTTCTTCAAGAGAAAAGAAAATATATGTCTATAAGCAAACACGTATATTAATGTTTGTAGCAATCTTCATTTCTACTACTTTATTTCTAACTAGAAATATCACAAGTGAATGATTAAAGAAATGATAATATGTGCAAACAATGAAATGCTACTCCCACAATAAAAAGGAATAAGTGACTAATACATGCAACAGCAGGTATGGATCTCCAAATAATTATGCTGAGTATTGGAAGACAGGCCATAGAGAACATGTACTGTGTTGTCTCAGTTACAGAAAATTCTAGAGAGTGAAACTGACCTATAATGACAGAAAGAAGACCTGTGGTTACCTGAGGATGGGGGCAGTGGTACGGAGGAATGAATTGGAGGTAGAGATTTGAAAGGAACACAAAGAAACTTTTGAAGAGACTGGTCACTATCACCATTAGGATGCTGACTTTCTATGAAAAGTTATCAAAGTAGTCACTTACCCAGAAGTGAAATTGCTGCACTACATGTTAATCCTATGTTATTTTTTGAAGGGGAATCATCAAGGCAACTATGTTTTAAGTTGTGTCATCACAATTCAAATATTTAAATATTTGCAATAATAGCATAATGTAAACACAATAGCTACATTTCCTTCTTCTTCTTCTTTTTTTTTTTAAGAGAGATTTTTGCTATAGGGCACTTGTGCTTGCCAGAGAGACAGAAAGCGAGAAATCACCCGCAGGAGGGAATGGCCATGCTTCAGTTGCTTCTCCTCCATTCTCCTCTTGGGATTTGTGAGCACTAATGCACACACGCCCAGTGTGAGTTTTAAGCCGTCAGATTCAGGACTCAAACCATGGTCGACTACCTGGTGAGTCCTGCCAGGTTACCATTATGGTATCTGCTGGTCCCTATTTTATTTTAACTTTGTATACTTTTAAAATTTACATTTAGTCACTGCGTGTCTTTACAGTGCCAGAAACCAGATTCTTAACTACCTGTAATCATCTACGACCACCCAAAGTGTCGTTATTCTCTAACTATAAGCCATAGCACTGACATCGTGGTCACGAGAAGAAGCAAGAAGCTCCATGGCCTGTGGCTCAGGCACCAGCTCTATTCGCTCCAAGTGTGGCATTAGCCTTCAGTGGCCTGTGGGAACCTTCTGCAAAGGGGCTGCTGTCCTTACTCATGCAGGTGGTGTCCCTTCATCCCCATTCGGAAGGAAACTCACTTTCTCTCTCTCTGATGAGAATAGCAGGAAATTCCCATCTGTTCCCTCACCAGACTCCACAGAGAATATTTTCTCTAAGGGTTTTTGGAGGCAACTGTCTAGATCATGAGTCATCGTTTTCCCTGGCAAGGCTCCATTTTCTTCTCTCGGCCACTATCGTCCTAGCAAGACGGCCCGTGTGCAGTTTCCCTTTCAAGTCCGACACAGGCTGCTTTCACTATCTCACAGGAATGCGGAAGAATGTAAATGGCCTAGGTTGTCTAATGGAAATACACAGCAAATTTCTGTTTCCTTTCACTTTTTAATTTCTTGGTGTGTTTTCTTTCTTTACAAAAATACCAAGGTAAAAGGAACAATTTTCAATGCAGAAAATAATTGACTAAGTTGGAAATGCATTAGTTGGAAATCTATGGATTAAAAAGTCCACATATTTAAAAAAGGAATTTGTTGCATTCTAGTGGAAGAAGCACAGGATGTGGAGTGATACACGAGAGCTCAAGTGGGTTTCATCACTTTCTAACTATGATCTTGGGCAAGTTACATAAATTAGGAATGACCACTGCAAACTCTTCAGGATTGCTGTGGAAAGCTAATGTAATAGCAGGATGTAAGACTTGGGACAGCACAGGTTCTTGCCTACAGAAGATGCTCAGTGCTTTTGGTTTGTTTTTCGTTTTAGATTCCTGCTATAGGGCTTTTGTGCTCACTGGAGAGAGATAGAGGGAGGGAAAGTGAGAAATCAACACCACCACCACCCCCCCCAGAGGGGATGGCCACTCCATAATCCCCTCTCTTCCATTCTCCTCTCAGGATTCTGGGTACACGTGCACACACACCCGGAATAATTTTCAAGTTACCAGGTCTGGTATACGAACTACAGTAGGCCATTTGAAAGTCCAGTGCCCTAACTACCATGCCGCCTGCTGGTCCGTTTTGTTTTTTAGGTAGAGTCTTGCTATGTCATGATCCCTCCTATCTCAGCCTCTTGAGTAGTTGGGACCACTGGTTCATACCACTACGCTCAGCTTTTGGAGATAGATTATCATTATGTTGTTCATGCTGGCCATAAACTTGTAATCCTCAGTCTTACCCTTCCAAGGAGTTGGACTCCAGGAACATCTTGCCTTTAGGGTGGGCCAGGAGTTAAACCCAGGTTTCTCGTGTGGTCTCAGCCTGCCAAATAACAACATCAACCAGCACACGCTGCTATAGATGGGTGGCCCAATGTTTAGCTTAATTAAAATGAATACAAATTATAGACTTTTTTTGTAGTGGAGGTTTTTGCCTCAGCGTACATGCGCTCACTGGGGAGAGAGACAGAGAGAGAGAGGGAGAGAGAGAGAGAGAGAAAGTGAGAAATCACCCCGTAGGGGGGATAGTCATGCCACAATCCCTTCTCCTTCATTCTCCTCTTGGGATCTTGGGCACCGGGTTCAGGACTTAAACCATGGTCAGCCCTGTAGGAGCCCAGCAAAAAAACTGCTACACTATCTGCTGGCCCCCAAAATTATAGACATTTTTTACTCAAAATTTGGTGGGCTTCTGGAGCATATTTCCCAAAATCCCACATGAAAAGCAAATCCTGAAGTCTGGCAAGTGGCATGGTGGTTAAGGACACCAGACTCCCACAGGGTCCACTGCAGTTCGAGTCCTGGACCTGGCGGCTTGTTTTCTCACTTTCCCTCTCTTGCTCACTCTGTCCCTCTCTGGTCAAATTAAAATAAATAAATAACGTTAATTTAAATAGTTCTTTAAAAAAAAAGTCAAATCCTTAGTAACTAAATGGTTGATAACAATTTCTTTGATAATAAAATGTAAATAAGTTTTTTTACCAGTCATATTTATAAATATTGGGAAGATATATTTAGCATCTATTATAAAATATAAATAAAACATGTGTAAAATTCTGATTTTAATATTTCTGCAGTGACTGCTAAAAGGTTATTGAAGAAGCAAGAGTAAATTGTTTCAAAAACCTATGAAATATCAAGAAAGAAGATGAGTAGAAACCAAAAGCTATGTGTACAGGGAAGGTGATTAGGAGGGAGAACCAATCTCTGCTGAGCTACTACGGCATGTCGGAACTGTGCTCAGCACTGTACATGTCACACAGGGGCAGGCCCCCTCACCTAGTAGTTAAGAGAAGCCGAATCCCAGCTGGTCAACTGCGGTTTAAATCCCAGCTCTGGCAACTTGAAAAACATGTTGAGTGCATGTAAGTGATGCTAAAATCCTGACAGGATGTAGAAATGAGGGGCTGCAGTGTGAACATGTTCCATTGGGGAGTGCTCTCTGTCTCTCTCCCCTCTCTCTGCTTCCCTGTCCTTCTCTGGCAAGCACATGAAAAAGAAAAAGAAGAAAGTTAAATGTATTACACGAGACCTCTGTGTTTGTCTGCTTGGCACCTAGGGCCAGCTCGTACAGCTGTGGGAAGCAGGCAGGGTCCAGCTCTGGGAATGAGCATTTAACACAGGCTGAGTTGCCAATAGCACTGTCTGTGCCACGGCCACAGTGACTGGTCAGTAATCATGCAAACCCCCGAAAGGCCATAGAGTGACAGGAGGAACTTTTGCTGGAATGCTTGGCAGAGAGTAGTGGCCATTGTCATGTAAGCTTGCACCAGGACTGCCACGTCCGGCTACACCTTGGAAGGGTACCACTAGGTGGTGCCCTTCCATGGTGAGCCTGACACTGGAAGAAATGCTGGAAGATTAAAGCCAACTCTCAGACTGCAGGTTCAGATTCCTAACTTCCAGAACTATGAGATAGTAAATTTCTGTTCTAAGATACCTAGTTTTGTGACACATTTTTACAAAAATCCTGGAAAACTAATACACCCTTGCCACCAGAGCTTCAGTTACCATGGCTGAGAGTTTCTCATGTGCACAGCACCTCAGGTCACCTGGGACACATTGGACAACCATGGACACCCAAGATCCTGAGGAGGTGGAAAGTTGGGGAAAAGAGATTGTGTGACACGACTGTCAAAGGTGTTCCTCTGTCTGTCTCTCTCATTGGCACACTATCACTGAGAAGAAAAAAGCCAACTCAAAGGACAGCAGAGGAGAAAGACAGGCAAAGACCCATTTCAGAAAATATTCTTTTAGCCATGCCTAAAGCAAGGTAAACCTCTAAAATGTTTAAATTCTCTGAGCATTTAGACAGGGTTGAAGGAATGGGACCAGCAGATGGTGTAATGGTTATGTCGCTGGTCTCCCACATAGTCAACCACAGTTCAAGTCCTGGACATGGTGGCCTAAAACTCATGCCAGGCACATGTGTGTGCGTGCCCAAGATCCTGAGAGGAGAATGGAAGAGAAGGGATTGTGGTGTGATTATCCTCCCAGGGGATGATTTCTTGCTTTCTGTCTCTCTGTGTCTTTCTGGCAAGTGTACATGCCCTATAACAAAAATCTCTCTCTAGAAAATAAACTAGAAATCTACTCAGTACTAACTGCTTGCCTCCCATTTATTGAAGCATCCCATCCTTGCATTCCTACACTCTAAATTTTGCCCAAGGTACTCCTGATGAGCCTGTCCATTCCTAGAAGTGTAGAGAGGTACTTAAGGCTGATGCCTGCTAGGTCCCTTCCTGGTAAGCTGGTGTTTGTGCAGTCACCAAGGTCAATAATTTACGAAGCTGCCTATGACCTCACCGCTAGATGCTTTAAATTGGGGTTCAGCTGACTCTCTAAAAGAAGATAGCAAGAGCATCAAAATTAAACTGCCCTCTCATTTCTACTTAAGAGGTGTGTCTTGGACGTCCACAGTTTTGTCCTCAATGCAATTCAGTAAGTATTTCCCAAGTGTGCCTTGACTACCAGACACTGGGCCAACCACAGGGCTCGTCTAAACAAATGAGACGTGGACATTCTCCTCAATAAGCTCATTTGCATGGGATGGAACTAGAACTATGTGGCTAAAAGTGATAGCATGACGATAAATATCTCAAACGATGAGCAATTTCCTATAGGAAATTTCTCATGAGGATGATTTGATCTTGTAGGATGAGTCACCTTAACAGAGGAGGTAATACTTGAAATTGGACTTGAAGAGAGAGTGGAATATTAAGAAGAAGAAGAAGAAGAAAAAAAAAAAGAGAGACCAAGCATTTCAAAAAAAGGAAAATTTGAACAAAGATGAAGACACAGGGCCTGTTTGGAGAATGTCATGAAGTACGATGCAACCAGACAATAGGCATTGGGTAACAGTAGGAAGGCAATGACATTGGAATAAAAGGTGAGATAGATACGGAGGGCCCAGACAGCTGGGGTTGTAAGCTGAAGAGTAGCGTGGTCAGATCTCAGGATTTTTTTGATTTTTTTTTTTTTGTTTTTTGGGTTTTTTTTTTTTGCCTTAGGCCGTGTGTATTCGCCAGAATGAGAGAGACAGACAGACAGTGAGAGGGAAAGTAAGAAATCACCCTTGACAGGGGGTGGCCATACTGCAATTCCTTCTCCATTCTCCTCCCCAAATCTTGGACACACACGCATCCGTGCTTGGCATGATTTTGAAGCCACTGGGTCTGAGACTCAAACTGCGGTCAACCATATGGAAGTCCAGTGATGTAACTGCTATGCCATCTGCTGGTCCCCAGATCTCAGTTTTCAATGGGAGCCTGTGGCCACAGCTGGAAAGGACTGATTGGAGCAGGGTGAGGCTGGAGGTTGAGAGATGGCTGAGGGTGTGAGCGTGATGGGATGGCAGCCTGAACTGGAACTGAGAAGGGGTCAGCTTACAAACACGTAGTATTGGAATTCAGTTCTTGGTAAATCCTTCAGGCCTACTAGGACCTTTTCTCTCTATTTATGTGCTGTTTAACTCAAATGTTGCCTTTGCCAGAGATGAAGTTTTGAAAGGACTGAGACTCCGAGTCTCAATCAGACTGAAATCGGTGGTGGTGCTTTAGAACCGCCACGATAGCCCTGAGACGGCTTCTAAAATAGCTCCTGCTCTCTCACTCTCTCTTTTTATCTGCTAAAAGTGATAAATGGTAATATCACCAAGAGAAAATAGTGGTAAAGCTAAACAGTGGGAGAACCACTTCCAGTGCTGATCCATTGACATGAATGCACTTCTCCCACTGACCAACCGGAAGAAGACTGCACCCGTGGAACTCAGTATCCAGCTGCACCTTGCTGTGGTCCTACCTAGGGGTCACCTACCTGGTTGTGTGTAAAACATATTTTTCTCCTGATACAGAATGGCCCATAAGTCATCTTGCCCACCATCCACTAATCTAAACCAAAATAAAATACATTTTCAGACTTTTCCCCACGTCTACCCACATAGTAATATGGCTTGCAGATGTTCTAGAACAATAATCCTCCACTAGTGGTAGTGTTATCTTCCTCTTGGCCAAGAGCTAATCCAGGGGGACATCACCCAGTCACAGTGCTCTCTGTATGCATCACGTCTGTCTCGATACGGCATTCCAATTTCAGAAAACAGACCTGTCGAAGAGCAGATTAGAGATCTGAACACCAAAAATTTCAGTAATTGCCTTAAGTGGTGAGTAAATAGCAGAGGCAAGATTTTAAAATATGTGACACTTTAATTGGCCCAGGCAGGGATACTATTTTGTAACTTTTCTTTTTGGGAGAGAGGGGCTGTACTTAGGACATATTCCCATGAATGACAACTGAAAATCTTTCACTTCCTGTGTATCTATATACACACTATTCATTTTACATGTGCGAATTGGACAGTTCATTACAGGCAAGACAACAGAGACACCGGCCTGCCCTGAGGGAGCTTGTTCTTGGAGAACATGAGCAGTTGCAAGGCAGCATAATTCCAGTTACTGAGGTTTGAAAGGGCCGGGGGAGTACAGAGAATGACAAATCCTTTCTGACACCCATACGTGGCTTCCCAAGCTCTCTTATACTCTGGGCATGTCATATAGTTCTAACTGCAGTGAGGGAGAAGAACAGAGTTTGGTTTGTACTTCAAGCAAGTAAATCAAGATAGATTTATTATAAATGTGCCTGATATCTACTACAGTGTCGAGCACAAAGTATAGATTCAAGAAATATTTTTGAATGAGAAATAAATTTAGTTATGAAATTATTTTAAAATAAAATGTAAAACCAAATATTTACACACATACCAAAAGAAGTATGAGGAAAGTGAGAATATGTGATGCTCTTTTTTTTAAATTTTTTTATTTTATTTATTCCATGAGTCAGAAAGGCAAATACAGAAACCCTGACAGGGTCCTGACTTTACAGTGCAACCTCCCGTCTCGGCTAGTCCCGATCACAGACGCACAAGTGCCCGCATACTCAGCAAGGTCTTCAGAGACAAACTGGCAACCTTCCCTTATGGATTTAGCTCACAGTGCAATGCATTTTTACCTCAGTGCTATTCTCTGCTCCTCCCTTTTTTAAAGCTAATTTATTTCTTCCATGAGAGAGACACAGAGAAACAGGGACCCTCACCAGGGTCTTAATGACACAATCCAGCCTCGGTCTTAGTCGAGCCAAATCATGGGCATACATGTACATACACAGTGTGTTCAGGGAGGTCCTAGGACCTGAACCCATGACCTTTCCCATGTGGGTCTGGTTGTATTACTATTGCGCCAACACTCGATCCCAGTGCTCTTCATTTTGATGGGAATTAGCTAAGACTTTTGATTGGTGGCCAATCTATGTTGGGAAGAGCAAAATATTTGTCTATATTTTGTGGGTTGCTAAGATCCTCTCCATTTAATACTTTATATTTAAAATGATAAATTTCATTCTTTCATCTCACAGGTTTGTAATCAATATAAATATCCATAGTAAGTAAATACTTTAAACATGTATACTTCATGTGCATACATGTGTCCTTGATACCCATAAGCAGATTTTATTTAGTTTTGTTTTTAATTCGCTAGAGGGTAAGTATGCTCACCAGGGAGAGGGAAGAAAAGTGAGAAAGCACCCATGTGGGGAATGGTCACACCACAATCTCTTCTCTATTTCTCTTTTCAGGAATTTGAACATGCACACACATGTGCCTGGTGTGTTTTTCAAGCCACCAGGTCTATGACTCAAACCACACAGTCAGCTATGTGGGATTGAGCTGCCAAAACCACCATGCCACCTGCTGGCTGAAGAGGGGAAGTTTTAATACATCTTAGGAAGGTGACTATGAAGACGTGTGAAGGATAACAAGGATCACAACCAAAGTGAAGAAAGAGTAGACACAGAAGAGAAGAGAATTCAGAAACAAACTTTAACTCTGATCATTTTTTCCAATAGCAAAAAAGAAGAGTCAAAAAATGTAAATTTCTTTTGAGTCAGAAAAATCAGTTCCTGGGCTGGCCCTGTAGCCTAATGATTGAGAAAGCTGGATCCCACATGGCCCACCACAGAACAAATCCTAGCCCTAATGGCTTGAAAAACTTACTGGCCCTGTGTGCATGTGTGCCTAAATCCCAACAGGATGGAGAAACAGGGGAGAAGGGATTGCACTGTCACCACACCTCTTTGGGGTTCTCTCTTTCTTCCTTTCTTTCTTTCTGTCTCTCTCTGGCAAGTATAGACATTCTCCAGCAATTAAAAAAGGAAAAAGAAAAGTCAGTTGCTTTAATACTTTCTTCTTGGGACCAGCAGTTGGCCTAATGACTATGTTGCTAGACTCCCATGTAGTAGACTGCAGTTTGAGTCCTGGACCAGGTGGCTTAAACTCACACTGGACACAAGTTCATGCATGCTAAGGATCCCAAGAGGAGAATGGAGGAGAAGGGATTGCGGCATGGCCATCCCCCCCCCCCCTGATGTCTCGCTTTCTGTCTCTCTGTCTCTCTCTATCTTTCTGGTGAGCACACGTGCCCTATAGCAAAAACCTCTCCAAAAAAAAAAAAGAAAGAAAGAAAAAAACCCTCCTTCTCACTTTTCTGAAAATAAGAAATGTTCACTGTAAACTTCTTTTAGAGAGAATTTTTGAAAGGAAGATGTAGAAAAATTATTTTTGGTTTAGGTGTCGAACACCATTCATTAGCTTTGAGAAGCAATCAACAGCCACTGACCCTATACTTTAAGAATAACAAATATCTAACACTAGTATAAGAAACAGGCATTGAATACAAAATAATATAACTTCCATGTTATATTACTCAGGATATTCAAATGTTTGCAAATTGTTATGATAGTGGAGAGTAACAGAAAATAATTGCCCAAAGCCTTAAAGCCTGTGTTCCCTTTGATTCAGAAATTCTGTTTTTGAAATTTTATCTCAAGGAAATAATAAGACAAATTCTTTAAAAGATATTATACAAAGATGTCTATTGGTGCGAAATTTATAATACCCTAAATTTGGGAGTAAAATATAAATTTCTAACCATAGAAGATGAATTAAATGAAATATACTACAGTTTCAAAATTGAATACTATATAACCATTAAAAGTGATCTTGTAAGACCAGCAGATGGCATAGCAATTAAGTCACTGGACTCCCACGTAGTTAATCGCAGTTTAAATCCTGGACCTGGTGGCTTAAAACTCACGCTGGGCACATGTGCATGCATGCCCAAGATCCTGAGAGAAGAATGGAAGAGAAGGGATTGTAGCATGCTCCTCTACCCGGGGTTAGGGGGACGATTTCTTGCTTTCTGACTCTGTCTCTCTAGTGAGCACAGAAGGGATTGTAGCATGCTCCTCTACCCGGGATTAGGAGGACGATTTCTTGCTTTCTGACTCTCTGTCTCTCTAGTGAGCATGTACACCCTATAGCAAAATTCTCTCTCTCTCAAAAAAACCCAATAGTGATCTTGTTATTAAAAAAATGAAATCCCGTAATTTGTGGCAACACAGATGGGCGTGGAAAACACTGTTAGCTAAAATGTGCCAGGCACAAAAAGACAAATACTGCACTGCATGTCCTCATTTGTGTGTGAACACCTGGAAAGGCTGATCTTATGCAAGGAGGATTGCTGGGTGCTGGGAAAGGTAGGTCGGGAGTGCTGGTTAACAGGTACAAAATACCATGAGGTAGGAGGTGAAGTTCTAGTATTCCATATACAGTAGGGTGACCGTAGATAGTGATAATTATCTGTTTCAAAATAGCAAAAAGAAGATTTTAAGTGTTCTCAAAACAGAGAAATGATAAATATTTGAGCTGTCAGATACACTAGTTGCTCTGATTTGATCATTATATGTGTATACACGTACTAAACTATCACAGTATAACCATGAACATATGCCATTAATATGGTAATTAAATATTTCAAAAATATATTAAACATTTTATAGTATATGTAAGATAATACATACATGATATATAAGTCATGAAAATAATACAGTGAGCATCGCTGTTACACCATGAAAGAAAGATGATGTACTGACTAGGGAAAATATTCTATGGTCAGCCTATTGTTAGGTGATGAAAAGACATTTTCATTTTCTTTCTTAAATTTTTGGCAGAAGGCACAAGAGCTCACCAGAGAGAGCTGAGGGGCAAAGCAGTAAGGGGGAGGCAAGAAAGCACCCCCCCCATCATGGTCGTGTTGAAATCCCTTCTTTCCTCACTTCTCTCAGGATTTGGGCCCAAATGCACATGGACCCAGCATGTTTTCCAAGCTCCCAGGTGCAAGAATCCAACCATCCAATCAACCTTGTGAGATCCAGACTCCTTAGCAACTACTCACGGGCTCCCAAAAAAGAAACATTTAAAAACCATCTGCATACTGTAACCCCATTTTGTGAGAAAATGTTTGCAGATATGCATAGACTAAAGCCTAGAATTAATACACTGAAACAGTTAAGTGAGTATTTCTGAGTGATAGAGTTTTGAATAGATTTGTTTTCTTCTTTGTACTTTTTCTGTTTAACAGATTTGGAAGCAGGAAATGAGTTTTATAATTGTTTGATAATAATAAACTTATCTCAATTAAAATACATTGTCTCCAATCTTATCCCAACCCAAATGAGTCATTTGCCCTAGTAGTATCCTGACATTCTGTTTGCTATCGTGTCCCTGACAATGAAGCAACTGAGAACGTGAAAAGAAGCTCTAGTCGATATCATCCTAAGCCCTAATTTAATTTCAGAGACTCACATAATGGTTCTGTTTTATACCTCAATGTAATTTTAAAGCATAATTACTCACTCATAAACCTTTACCATTAGTAGAAAATGCATAGTGTTGGGATTTAGGAGGCTTCCGTTCTTTTCTCAGCTACTATCTTATTTGGGCAAATCACTCCACAGAACATCTCAGGAACCCATGGAGGTTTCAGAGGCTTGTGCCTATATACATCCTACTTCTATCACTCAGACACATACTATTTCAAGGGGTTTTCATCTCTCTTTAAGATTATAATTGGAGGACAGCAGGTGGCGTAAGGTTACATTGCTGGACTCCCACGTGGTCAACCGCAGTTCAAGTCTCAGACCTGGTAGTTTAAAACTCACACTGGGTGTGTGTGCATGCATGCCCAAGATCCCATGAAGAGAATGGAAGAGAAGGGATTGCAGTGCGGCAAATCCCCAACGGATGGAGGGAGAGTGATTTCTTGCTTTCTCTTTCATTTAGCTCTCTGTCTCTCTGGTGAGCACGCATGTCCTATAGCAAAAATCTCTTGGGGAAAAAAAAATAAAGATTATAAATGAACGTACAGGATATTTTTTAGCTCGATGGACCGGCAGAGTTGGTTACACCTACTCACGTCGGCACTTCCATCGCCCCCTCCCAACTTCTCTCTGGCCTCCCTCCTTTTGCCTACCCGCTTGCCCTGGCCTGCCTGGGAGGGCTAGTGGAGTTCCCGGGGAGCCTCAAGGGTGAATATTTATTCTGTTGGGAAGCAGAAAAGTACATCATGAGTGAAAAATAATGCCTCCCAAGTACAAATGCCTCCTGAACGATGATGATGTCACTGGTTCTGAGAAAAGAGAAAGGAGAGATCTTTTAGATTCAGATAAAGAAGAGGATTTTTTTCCAAGGGGACCATCTGGACCAAGAATTGGCCATAGAAATGATCAAACTGAGCAGTAAGTTCCTGAGATACTCATTTTTTAACTTATTTATTTCCATTTATGATTGCTTTTTAATTTGACCAGAGAGAGAGATAGAGAGGGAGAAAGGAAGAAAGCAAGCTGCCAGGTCTGAGACTTGAACTGTGGTCGACCATGTGGGAATCCAGTGCCCTTAACCACCATACCACCTGCCAGCCTCCCTGAGATACTAATTTGTTAAAATGATTATCATATTTCCATGTGGACTAAGTACTGACCTATGAGTCAAATCTGGCTGCAGCCTGGTTTTGTAAAAAAAAGATTTTTTTAGGTACACACACAAAAAGGAGTTTTTTCTAATGCTTTTTATAGATTAAAAAAACCCCAGAAGATCTGGATTAAACAATATCTATGTTTGAATTTTCACTCCAACACTTAAAAGTTAATATTTTTTAATCTTTCCGAGGTTCGGTTTCATCACCTTAGAAATTGACTAATGAGTCACCTATCCCTTAAGATTTAAAGAATGCAATATTACATCTGAGCTCCTTGGCACAATTCCTTTTACATAGGAAATGTTTGATAAATGTCAGCTGTTAGATTGAGAAGAGGATAACTGAAACTTTGTGAAACACAAACTTTCCTGCTGATGATACACAAGAATTTACTAAATTGATGGGAAAAAGAGAGGATTCTACATACAGAATTTCCTAGATATCATTAAAGGAATTCATAATATTCAGGATTTTGAGAATCATCTTTTCTTATCACTAGGAAACACCATTAGCTTTAAAATGTTAACAGTAAGCCAAACTTGGACGGCTCTAATGCAATCAGCTCTTTATTTTGTAAGAGTAAGTTAAACAATGATTTGATTAAAGTGTTTATTCCAGTAGACTTCTTATCCATTTCCATTCAGAAGTCTCCCTCGATAAATTTCATTTAAACAGTTTTAATATCCAGGCTTGTAAAAGATTGCCTGTGATGTTAGATAAACACAGTCTTTGTTTTAAGTAGCACTTGAAAGCGCTCTTGTAATTTAACCCTCAAATTCCAAATTTCAAATGGAGAGGAGGGGATTTACCAAATATGTGATGAAGAATCATGTTTTCATGTTCTTTCATTTTGGCAGGAACTCTTGTTTCAATCGAAAACATTCCCTTACCCTTACGGAAACCCAGAGGCAATCATGAGCTAAGCCCTGGAAAATAAAACTGAGAGAAAAGACTGGAACAACATGTGGTTGTCATTTTCAGGGCCACAGAGAAGGGAAGTGGTTTTCCACTGCTAGCTAAGCAAAGGCAAGCATCCGAACCACATTAATTCAGAGGGCGGGCAGTGAAACGTAAAGAAATGGTGGCTGGTCCTTTCATTCATAGTGAAACAGGTGCTGACTCGCCCTGCAGCCAGGACTGTTTCGTTTAGGACCAGTGCCATTTCAGATTTGAGACAGTGGTTTTCTGTTTACATTTGTAAGCTCTCGCAACCACTCTAAGAGACGGGACCATCTTTTTGCTCAGACTTGTCTTCTATAAAGATGAACCTTGGCAGGCCTTCCCAAAGACCACAGTTAGAACTTTGATTGGAAATCAGGACCAGCAGTTAGTGTAATGGCTATGTTGCTGGGACTCCCACGTAGTCGACCGTGGTTCAAGTCCCGCACCTGGTGGCTTGGACTCATGCCGGGCGCGTGTGCGTGGGTGCCCAGGATCCCAAGAGGAGAATGGAGGAGAAGGGATTGCGGTGTGGCCATCCCCCCTGGGGGGGTGATTTCTCACTTTCTGTTTCTATGTCTCTCTCTGTCTTTCTGGCGAGCGCACACGCCCTATAGCAAAAAACCTCTCAAAAAAAAAAAAAAGAACTTTGATTGGAAATCACTATTCCTGAATTTTCTGTCTTAGAAATTATTGTCTGTTCATGTCAAAAAAAGAGACCGTTTTTGTTTTACAATACTGGGATGTAAAAACAGTAATACTTTATAGAAATCACTATGTCATTCTTCCAGCCTCCTTTATATTTTGTGTTCTCCTTCCCTGTCATTGTTGTTGTGTCTCCTCTCGACGACTTTAGAATGAAATACTTCATTTATGCTCAAGCAAACAAGGCACAGGCATGAGGTGTCTTGCATGGGCTGGCAACTCACTGCCTCCCGTCCCATGGCAGACACTGCTGGCTGGTTATAGGATCCTTTGCACATGGCCCAGATGATGCCTCAGAATCCTTCGTACTCTGCAGACTAGTACCAATTGATCCTGGCTGAAACCGCTCTGTCATCGATTTGGAGCACCACCCTTCCAACCGCTGCAGCTCTATCACTCAGCAAAATGCCTCTGCCAGATGTGTGGTCCTGGGTGCTTTAGTTAACCTGTCCTCACCTGCAAAATGAGAATCATATAACAACTGCTCACTGAGTTTGTAAGGACATAATATGTATAAAAATTCTATGCTAACATATAGTTATTTTCGTGAACACTGTACGATGGTTTCTTATTCTCCATTTTGATTGTTCCTAGCATCAACTAGCTTTCTTCTTCAGAAATTCTGACTGGTTTTATACATGTATGTCATCTAACACAGCTTCAGAACATAATTTGTTCCCAATGAATATTACCTACCCTGGACCCTCATTATTTACTTTTTTTTTTTTTTTTTAAGAGAGACTTTTGCTATAGGGAGTGTGCATTCGCTGGAGAGAGAGAAAATGAGCAATCACCTCCCGGGGGGAGGGCCGCTCCTCCATTCTCCTTTTGGGATTTTGTGCACCCATACACACATGTCTGGTATGGGATTAAAGCTGCCTGGTCTGGGACTTGAACTGCATTTGCCCACATGGGAGTGAAGAGACATAACCATTATGTCACCTGCTGATCCCACTTACTCACTCTTAATAATGTTACTCATGGGACAAGTAGAAGTAATGGTTACATCCCCGGCTCCAGTGTAGATGATTGTAGTTCAAATCCTGGACCTGGTAACTTGAAACTTATACCAGGAGTGTGTACATGCGTGCCCAAGATCTTTTTTTTTTTTTTTTTTGGGGGGCTTTTTTTGCTTTAGCGCCAGACAGAGAGAGACATAGAGACAGAAAGCGAGAAATCACCCCCCCCCTCAGGGGGGATGGTCACGTCACAATCCCTTCTCCTCCATTCTCCTCTTGGGATCTTGGGCACGCACGCACATGCGCCCGGCGTGAGTTTTAAGTCACCGGGTCCAGGACGCGAAACACGATCGACTACGTGGGAGTCCAGCGACATAGCCATTACGCTAACTGCTGGTTCCCGCATGCCCAAGATCTTAAGAGGAGAATGGAAGAGAAGGGATTGCGGTGTGGCCATCTCCTCTAGGGGGTGATTTCTCACTTTCTGTCCCTCTGTCTCTCTCTGTCTCTGGCAAGCGCATGCACCGTTTAGCAAAAATCTCTCTCTAAAACAAAACAATGTTATTCATTCATCAACTGGGAGTATTCACAGTGTGTCCTTACTATAACTTGCCCCAATTAACTACATTACAAAACATAACATCTCAAAGAAGAATTTTGAGACAATATTTTGACTGGTTTCACTACCCACTCTCCCATAGATCTCTGCCACATGCTTCCCCTTACAAAAAAGTGTCAGTAGCAGGGCAGCCAGGCTTTCCCCTCCCTAACAAAAACAGGATGGTGATACTTCTGTGGACGGTGGTGGCAATGGTGGTGATGAAGGAAATAAACATTTACTGAGCACTTGCTCAGTGGCAGTCTTGATCATTAATCTTTGTAACAACCATATGTGATCATACTGTTATCTTCACCTTAAAGATCAAGGAACTGGCACAAAAATGTTGACTTGCCAAGGTCACATAACTATTGGTGGTTGGAAAAGTCGTGACGTATTTTGTCTATGCAAATAAGCATCATGACTTTTCTGACAACCCAGTATTAAGAAGCGATTCAACCCCAAGCAGATTGGCTCAGAGCCTACATTCTCATCTACACCTTTTCCTGTTTTTTTCTTTCCCTGCCCTTCTCTAGGAAATCATGGGGTTTGTGTTAAACACGGTGGGCTCTCCCCAGAGGGTGTCTGACCACAGCCTGGAGCCACAGCCTACCTTTCTTCCCGTAGCCTCTTCCTTTCATCTACGAGATGGCCTAAGTTCTGCCTGATAGCCATGTCCAGGGAGTGCACACCTCAAATATGATTTGGGCTTCTAAATATTTCATGGAAAATTATTGATAGCCATGGAAATATACAGGTCTAAGTGAAAATATAAATACGAATCACTGTTTTTTATCTTGTCATGTTTTTACATCCCTAATGTCCTATACATGGTCACTCATCATGAAATTAGCAGGAGGAGTGAGGAGTGGGAACCATTAACGATTTAAGACTTTATTAGTTCATAGCACATGAGGGCTCATGGCAACTGGCTAAGAGCACGATGGTGCTTGTTCATCAGAATGTCTAAGATTCACTGAACATTGAAGGTATGCTAGACACTGTCCTAATTGCCTTTTTTTTTTTTAGAGAGAGAGAGATTTTTTTTGCTATAGAGTATATGCACTCGCTGGAGAGACAGAAAGCAAGAAATCATCCCCAGGGTGGATGGCCACGCCACAATCCCTTCTCCTCCATTTTCCTCTTGGGATTTTGGGTATGCACACACATGCAGCTGGTGTAATTTTAAGCTGCTGGATCTGAGACTTGAACCAGGGTTGACTACAAGGGAATCCAGCAAAGTAACCATTATGCCATCTGTTGGTTTCAGAGACTGTGCTAATTGCCTTTTATGAACTGGTGAAGAAATGAGACCCAGAGGACCTAAATAACTCACTTAAAGTTGTAGGTGGTAGAATCAATCCAAACCTAGGCAGCTTGACTCCAACATTGGCATCCTTGCTTTACAGTCTAGAGAGGAAAAAAGCAACAGGGTAGGACCAGCAGATGATGTAATGTTACATTGCTGGGCTCCCTTGTAGTCCCACGTCGTTGACTGCAGAGTCCTGGACTCAGTGGCTTAAAACGTACGCTGGGTTCATGTGCGTGCATGTCCAAAGTCCCCAAAGGAGAATGGAGAAGGGATTGCAGCATGGCCTTCTCCCTGGGGGATGACTTTTCACTTTCTGCTTCTTTGCTTCTCTCTGTCTCTCCAGGAAGTGCGTTCATCCTATAACAAAAATCTGTCTCTAAAAAAATTAAAAAGGAGCAATGTGAATAGGAACAAGGTGTCTACAACTAAATGGGAAGATGGGGGACCAAGAATAAACTTAACATGTTCTACAGTTCTGACTTTGTCAGGGAAAAACAAAACAAAAATAAAACAAAACTCAGCATACATAATTACGCTTGAAGGACTTTGAAATCCAAGTTTGTGATAAAATATGATTAGTGGGACCAACAGTTAGCATAATGGCTATGTCACTGGACTCCCAATGTAGTCAACTGCATTTCGAGTCCCAGACCCAGTGGCTTAAACTCACGCCGGGCACTTATGAGTGCTTGCCCAAGATCGCAAGAGGAGAATGGAGGAGAAGGGATTGCAGCGTGGTCATCCCCCCTGGGAGGTGATTTCTCACTTTCTATCTCTCTATCTCTCTCTGTCTTTCTGGTGAGCACACGTGTCCTATAGCAAAACCTCTCAAAAAAAAAATATATATATATATACGATTAGTTAAACAAAGCCTTGAAAACCATACCAAATACCTAAATAAGCATTTGATCCAGAGGTTCATCCTTGAGTAGGACAAGGACAAGCAGCATATCTAGATGAGGGAAAACGATTACAGGCTTTAACATAGAAAAATATGAAATAAGGCAAGGACATTCACAGTTTTATTTTTGTTTAATTGATGGCTAATCTTTCACAGGAGACAGTTTATATACATCATAATTCTAAAATGGAATGTATATGTCATTGTCCAACGTCACTACAAAGTTTGTGTTTATGATTGGAAAGTACAATAGTAAATGAAAAACACGAAAGACCACGAATAGGTAGGGGTTCCTGAAATCTCACCCAGAGTGAAGCTCTCATAGACACCAATTGGGAGGTGAGGAATCCACGCTACTGGAGGTGATCCTCTTGCGGCAGCATATAGGGCTCACCATGACGAGTCAGAACTTGCTAACTTGGGCCTTCATGCCTCTACAGCAGCTACCTTCAGTGTGGACTGTCACTTTCAAAGGAACAATGGCAACTGGGAAATTTTATGGCACTTAGAAAAACTAGGAGGAAAATTTCCTCTTCAACAACAAAAGAACAGGAGCAACTCGGAGTACTCCAGATTTTAAAAAACTAGCCAGTTTCTAGAGAACGTGTTCTCATTGCCAACTAAGAAATGCTCCAGCAGATCTTCTACACTCTCAGCCTGGATGTCCCCCAGCCTCTTGGAACAAAGTAGCTTAGAGAGAGTCCTATATGGACTTTATCTGCAAATGGAGAAGACACAGGTGTGCTGGGAGCCTGAAATCCAGGAGGAGGGCCTTTCTCACTTGCAAAGGGAGACTATCAATCTCGGGCTAGAGAATTATTTTTAAGGTATCCATGACTATTTGCAAGGCCGAAAGTACAGCAACTGTGTCTGTGCCAAAATCCAGGTGTCTTCTATTCACAGTGCAGCTCAAGAAGACTCCAAGAAATAGGTCTCTTATACATAACTAACCTGGAGCCGGTTACTAATGTCATTTTAATGTCTCCTCAAATTAGCTTGATTTTTTCCCCTTTTCTTTTCTTTCTTTTTTTCTTGGAGAGGTTTTTACCATAGGGCGCATGCACTCGCCAGACAAACAGAGAAAGACAGAGAGACAGAAAGTGGGAAATCCCCCCCCTCTATGGGGGATGGCCACGCCGCAATCCTTTCTCCTCCATTCTCCCCTCAGGATCTTGGGCACGCACGCACACGTGCCTGGTGTGAGTTTTAAGCCACTAGATCTCGAACTGATCACTTGACTAGAACCGTGGTCAACTACATGGGAGTCCAGCGACATAGCCATTATGCTAACTGCTGGTCCTGCTCTTTCATTTTTTTAAAAAAATTTTTTTAGAGGAAGATTTTTGCTATAGAGTGCATATGCTTGGCAGAGAGACAGAAATAAAAAAACTACCCTTCCCCCGGGTTGGATGGCCACTCTGGAATCCCTTCCCTCCATTCTCCTCTTGGGATTCTGGTCACACACCAGGCATGAGTTTTAAGCCACCAGGTAAAGGACTCAAACTGTGGTTGACTTGTGGGAGTCCAGTGACGTAGCCATTATGTCATCTTCTGGTCTCAATTAGTTTGATATTTCTAAGCAACTTTTTACTTCTTTTTGACTTTAAATATTTTCAGTCAGTTTTTCTGGATTAATAAGATTATTCTTATTTTCAAATACTAATTCATCAATGGATTTATTATAATCATCTCTTTGTTACTCAAATAATGTTATCTTTGATGATTTATATCTAAAATATTATTTTAAAATTACATGTGCTTTTATTGAATTGTTGCAATCTTCTAAATTCAGTATTCTTGTAACTTTTCTCAAAAAGTGATATTCAAACATTTCATTTGACAGAAAAGGATTTATCTGAAACTATAATATCTTTAGGATCATCTCACTATCTGGAAGAAAAGGTTATCTTTTAAATCCAAGTAAATGATAGCAGGACCATCCGCCCAATAAGGACGACTGTGGCTATGATGAAAGAGTTGACAGTTTCCATTCTCAACGAGTCTTACATTTCCACTGGAGAAATAGAAACAATCTTCCACTCTGGCCATTGTCCCAAACGTGAGCATTTCCATCTGATATTCTCGGTATTTTATGTGACTTCCTAAGAGAATGCAAACAACAGAAACCATGCAGATAAGGGTGATGGCCAATAGGGAGAACTGAGGAATGGGAGTATCTTAGTCAGTCTGGGCTGCTATAAAAAAAAATCCCATAGACCGGGAGGATTATAAACAGTGGACATACACTTATAGAGTGGAGCATGGTAAGTCCAGGGTTCAGGCACTGGCAGATTTCGTGTGTGGTGAGGGCCTGCTTCCTGGTTCACAGACAGCTATCTCTTCATGGTGTCCTCACATGGGCAAAATACAAACAACCTTCCTTGGGTCTTTTTTTTTTTTTCCTTGGGTCTTTTTTACAAGGCTGCTAATCCCATTCGTGAGAGCCTGGCCTTCATGAGCAGCTCGGCCTCCCAGAGGTTTGGTTGCCTAGGACCCTCACCTGGGAGGCTACCATTTTAATATATGAATTTGGGTAACATCAACATTCAGACCATCACTGGGACAAAGGTGAGGCAAGAATTCCCTAGAGACTTTTCTACCAGTTCTCCTACTCTGACAAATACAAAAAGCCTTGGAAGTTGATCATTCGCCCTTCTTGGCATTCTGCCGTCCCACTCCTGACTAATCTCCCACCTAAATCTACCAGCAATAAATCATAGATCATCAATATGTGTTCATTTAGTGTTGTCTTCAAGCCTTTGTGACACTTGGTACAATATTCTCAATATCACAGTTTTTTTTTCAATGTTTTGGTCAGTTTTTTATTTTATTTTCCTGTTTCTATGTGGAATTGTCTCCTAACTAATCTCAGTTTTAAAAACAGGGTGAAAAGATTCTCTTCACTGGGAAGACACTGAATAAGAAATTAAATGACTCCTTAGCACACAAGGATACCTTCCCGAATACAGAGAACCAATTATTTACAATTGTGCATGTCAATTTTCTGAGCTAACATCATTATTTTAAGAATTCCACAGTAACTGCTTTCATAAAATGAAATTATTTCTTATATTCTTATCTCCTAAATTGTATTTTATTAAATCTTAGTCTGACCTATGAGAGAACTTGAAAAAGTTAATGAAAAAATATAATTAAAGTATGAGTTTATTTGGGTGCAAAAAAATAAAAATCTATTTTTTTAAATAATATGAATTTTCCATGAACTCTTTGAGGACCTCTTACACATTTTTGAAGAGGTGAAGCCCTTTAATTAGTTCTTCAGTCTACGTCATTGATGCCTGGTGTTAAACGATCTTCCTCCATCGTGTAAGATACTATCTCACTTTATTCAAGAGCAGCTCTGTCCATAGGACTTCTGCAATAATGGAAATGTTCTCCAATGTAGGTCTAATACAGTGGCCAGTTGCCATGTGGCTATTGAATGAATGTGGTTAGTATAACTAAGGAATTAATTTTGAAATTGTACTTAATCTTAATCTAAATTTAATTAGCATATATGACTGAAGGTTATCCCATTGGACAGTTTAATTCTAGATTTCCAAGGCTCTTAGAAGCGAGGGAAACCTTGGAGAAGGCAGCTTCCTAAAACTATCTTGGTTCATTCTTGATGTAAACCCAGTCTCCATAAGCACTACTCATCACATTTCTTAGCCTAAAGAGTGGGCTTTTCAGTCTGACATTTTCTGATCACCTTTATCCCCAGTACTCTACCCTACTTTCCTGCTCTATCACCATGTGACAGAAGATGAATTTTAGCTATTTATTTATTTTAGAGCAGAACATACGCTCTATGAAGACATGCATTTTGTACACTTTGTTCAGTTAGATGCATGTTTATACACATACACATGCACATGTACACACTCACACATACTTTAATGGCCAAGCCCAGCAAGTGCAGCCCACATCCCTGTTGTGTGACAGGGATCCACTGACCTTGCTGACTTGGGAACACTCTATGTCCTCCGCAGATGGTGACCAGACAGATTGAGTGGATCTATCATGTATGGAGAGTCCAACGAGCTCATTAAAAGATTCTTCAATTTAGAGTTTGGGGAATAAAGAATTAATTGAAAAGAACAAAGGCAACCTTATTATAGTTAACTTTTAGGTTTATTAAACAGCTACAGACACATTACATAGACACTGATAGACTATAGAAGAGCAAATTATGTTCTGCATCAAATGGCTACGGCGTTAATCAATTCTTTCTTCCTAAAGCAAAGAGGTCCAATTGTATCTATGTGTGAGAATCCACCGTGGACTTCTGAAAAATGCATGGCTTGGCTCCTTGTTCCAGATCCAGAGGTGAGGTCCAGATGTACAATGTTCTGTGAAGAAAGAAATGAAATCCACTGTCCTAAATGGAAAAATTCTTTTTTTTTTTGAATTACAAATATGAGTACAATCTGGGTCTTTACATTCATAACTTCTTTTCCTATTCCCAATGTAGTCTCTGGTCTCCATTGCTTTCTGCTCAAATATCATAACACAAACGTTGTATGTTTTAGCATTGGCATCCCACTACCCTGTGCTGCACTGGTTTTCCTTATATCACCTTATTTGGGATGCCTTCCATATCTGTATTCGGGCAGCTCTTTCTCGGCTGCCTGCCTATCTGTAATAATTCTGGAGTCCTTCCTGTGAAACAGTGGTTCTCAAAATTCAAGTGCATAGAACACCTGGAAAGCTTATTCAGTCAGTTTCCTCTTCCAGAGAGTCTGGGTCAACAGAACAGGATGGAACCCATGACCTTGCACTAGACAAACTCATAGGTGAAACCAATGCTGTGGAGATCCTCACTTTGAGAACTGTTGTTCCAAGGTGGTTTTTCTCTCACTTTGACATGTAGCAAGTCAGCTGGGGATCTTGTTAAAACATTAGTTCTGATTCAGTTCCTCTGGAGCGGGGCTTGAAATACTATCAGATTAGGGCTCCAGTAATGTCTGATGCTGCTAGTCTGGAAGCCACCCATTGAGTAAACAGGATTTAAGGACTTCCTCTTTGTCCACCTGGTGCCATGATGAATGGACTGGCCACGTCTTCATGTTCTCTCAGTATTGTGGTTTGCACAGTGTACCTCCCAAAGATATACTAAGTTCCAACCCTAATCTAATGACTAAGGTTCCCATAAGACAAGGGAAATTTGCATAGACTCACAGAGGAGGATCCCATATGAACGCAAAGGCAGAGGACAGAGAGATACATCTGCAAATCAAGAGATGGCCGAGGACTGACAGAAGCCACCAGGGCTAGGAAGAAGCAAGTTATTTCTTGAAGTCTTCAGAGCGAAAACACCTTAATTTAGGACTTTTGGCCTCTGGAATTAGGAAACACTGGTGTTCTGCTGTTTTGTGGTACTTTGTAATGGCAGCCCTGGGACACTAACACCATTAGTCACTTCAGTGCACACAACTCAGTGACCACATATGAATCCAACTCATTTCATGACAAGTGGTGGCTTCACATTGATCATGACCTTCGCCCCAGTCCCATGGTTTCCCAAATTCTCAGTCTTCATTTGCTGGTTTCCTTCAGCACACTGAGAAGATGCATCTTCCTGATCTTGTTTGGAATGGAGAAAAACAGTTTCAGAGAAAAGCCCACTACTGAGAGGTAGCACTCATGGGAGTATTTTTTTTTTTTTTGAGAGGTTTTTTGCTATAGGGTGCATGCACTTGCCAGCCAGACAGAGACAGACAGAGAGATAGAAAGCGAGAAACCACCCCCCCAGGGGGGGATGGCCACTCTGCAATCCCTTCTCCTCCATTCTCCTCTCAGGATTTTGGGCACGCACGCACACGTGCCCGGCGTGATTTTAAGCCACCGGGTCCAGGACTTGAACTGCAGTCGACTATGTGGGAGTCCAGCGACATAGCCATTACACTAACTGCTGGTCCCAAGGAATAATTGATTTTTATTTTTTTGGGAGAAGGATCTCTTAGCATGTCCAATTTTGAAATATTTTCTATTCTAGATCTTCCTACTCATGAAGAGGCAGACATACAATCACTCCAGGTTATGGTTCACGTAAAGCCTGAAATGAGAATGAGGATCCAGCAGGAAAAAGGGGATAGGACAGAGGCAAAGGACAGCAATGGAACCCACAAGTCTTAAAGAAGCAGGAAGTGGTTGACAACTGGCAGAAAAAAAAAAAAACAGTCAGGAAGATGAGGTCTGGAAAGCATGCCAAGCTTGGCTGTGAACAGAAGCAGAGCGATAAGGCCACAGCTGAACACAGGCAGTTAACGGAGAGGGCCTGTTAGTTGTAGCCGAACATGCCTCGAGAGTGATACTTTCAATTGCTTTAATAGGAAGATTTTCCCCTATGGCTGACAGCTGCCATGGAAAATGTAACGGTGATGGATGTGTATTTGAACAGCTTCAGATGTAATTCAATTAAGTTGGAGGGGAAAACATGTCCTCTGGAACACAGACTGAAATTTTAGATTAGTGTAAGACTAGCCAGTGTTTTTTGTTTAATGAATTCTGCCTTCTAGAGTTCTGAAGCAATTATTAATTCAGCATTTGAAAAACAATTTTGTGTGTCAAGGGCATCACTCAGCATTTAAGTGAGCCTGAGTTCACATCCTAGTTTTAACACTTGCCAGCAGTGTTAGCCCTGAGTAACTTATTAAATTATTTGTATTCAAGTTTATTCATCTATGAAGTAAAAATAATAATACTTCTATCATAGATTTGCTAGAAGAGTAAATAAGTCAATTCACATGAAGAGTTTAGAATGTGAGTAGCAATAATCAACCCTTAATATATTTAGCGAACATCAGCATCATTATCAGTGCTAATATTATTTGCTCTTGTCTTGATCACAGTTCTCATAAACATAAGGTGGTTTACTTACCTCATTTTCCAGATGAGGTAAATTGGCTATACCTGAGTAAATGATTTGCTTTGAGACCTACACAAGGCCAGAATTACAACAGAATTTCACAATCATCATTCACACCTAGCCTGGACCTGTTAAATATGAACAAAGCTTTACACCAATGGCATCGCAACTGCAAAGCAGTCTGGAATAATTTCTACATAAGAATTGAAGTGGTAAAACTATTTTGATGCAAGTTCGCCTGTTTATCACACCCACACTAGGTCACAAGGTCTATGAATCTTAAAGCAAATCTAATTGTATTGGAGCAAAAAAATGTAACAGTAAAATGACACCCCTCATAAGCAGCCCTAACTAAGCTCTCTGATGCCTTTCAATACCTATGCTACGAGTACTTGCAGAACAGCAAATCAATGTTAAAGGTTTTATATCGTGGAAGCCATTTTTCATGATTTTCTGTTTTGTAGAAGGATCACGGCACTTCTATACACCCCTGAAATGACAGCACTTAGCACCTTGTGTGGCACAAAATTGGCCTGTGACATATTGGTTTGCTGGGTTGAATGGGAAAGTAAGTTAAAGAGTTGAAAATAGCCTAATCCCTGCTTTGAAAACTGGTGAGAGTATACATCCATTACAAACCAGAAAACAAAATAGAAACATTCACAGAGTTAAAATCTGTAACAACCAAGAACGTGATTTCAAAGAAATAGAATAAAAATCAGTTATAGTAAACATTGGAAGGCACCAAGTAACTGCAATTTAGAGAGCAGGTTTTTTTTTTTTTTTTTTTTTTTTAGGTTTTTGACATAGAATACATGGATACATGTGCTCACTGCAGAGAGACAGACAGAGAAGGAAAGTGAGAAATCACCCCCTGGGGCGGGGGGGGACCACTCTTGAATCCCTTCTCTTCTATTCTCCTCTGAGTTTTAGGCTTTTTTCTTCATGCTATGTAAAGACTAAAGTAAACAGGAATAATTATTTTCCAAAAGTCAAATAAAAGAAAGAAAAAAAAAGGAGAAGGGGAATGAAGAAGGACAGTGAAAACAGAGAGAGAGGTCTGAGACTAAATATTGTAGCCATTCATTCGTTCATAAATGATAAATTCTCTTCCTTTCAAGAACTCTGAAGAGTATCAGTGTAGATAGCATATACTATATAAAAAAAAATGGTTAACTATGACTAAGCTACTGATAAAGGGTTAAATTGTATTTAGTGTTTCTCTTTTTTTTTTTGAGAGAGAGAGGTTTTCGCTATAGGGCACGTGCACTCGCCGGACAGACAGAGAGAGACAGAGAGACAAAAAGCAAGAAATCACCCCCCAGAGGGGATCGTCATGCTGCAATCCCTTTTCCTCCATTCTCCTCTGAGGATCTTGGGTACGCACGCACACACGCCCGGCGTTGACTTCCAAGCCACCGGGTCCGGGACGCGAACTGCGGTCAACTACGTGGGAGTCCAGTGACATAGCCATTACGCTAACTGCTGGTTCCCATGTTTCATTTTCAATGTCAAGAAAAGAAATACTGTATTTTACAACAATTTCAATTTTAAAATTTTTACCTTTTTTTGGTAGATTCCTATGATTAAGTTTATGTGTCAGAAATACGGAAAATTTGCCTGCAGCACTGACTCCGATTCTAGTTGTGATAGAATAATTGGCATTGTACCATTAACAGTTCTACAACTTGGCAAAATATATGAATCAACTGCTTTCAAGCACTGAACAAGAGAGAGTGGAGGGCTATGATCCCTGAGAGAAGGTGAACATGGAAGGTGAGCTACACATTCAAACCCACCTTTTGCCCCGTAGTGCTTTTCAAACTATGGCACAGGGAAGTAAATCCTAAGCAGAGCCCAGAGACAGACATCTCCAGAAGTCTGCATAGGTACCCCCTTATGTCTTTTGCCAAATACTAAGCTATACAACCCCAGGACAAGACTATAAAGGCTGGCTGACAGCTATGGGGAGCTGTGAGCTGAACAGAGATTCCAAACCTTTTCAACAATGACTTGTGTTGGAGTTCCAACCAGTCAGAATAACAAGACTTTACTAAAGACCCTGATTATTTATTTTCTTGAGATTCAAGGAAGGCCATGTCTTAGAAGGGCTTCTCTACTCCTAAGCTACTATAGCTATTCGGAACCCAAATAAGTAAAAAACAAGCTTAGCATCTTGGAAGCTACCTGCCTATAAATTAACTGCTTGCCAGCATAAAACTCAGTGCTCTTGGAAGGACAATAAAATTCAGATTCTTAATAGCTAGTTTTAATAATATAAGAAAACATTATTAGACTTGTGGAAAAGCCAAAAATGTAGTATATAAACAGGAGGAAAAGAAGACTATAGAAATAGGCCCAAGAAATGGCATAGATGTCAAACTATTGGACTCAAAAATAACTGTTATAAATATGGCTTTTTAAAAATAAGGAGAAAATATAGACATAATAAATGAACAGATCAACATCTCAGTTCAGAGATGAAAACTACTCTATAAAGGAAGAAAAGAAGAAAATGGAAATCTTTTTTTGTCTCCCATTTATTTATTTATTTATTTTTAATTAATTAATTAATTTACATTCACTGTACATCAACACAGTAACCAAAATGAGATTTTTTCTTTTTTTTTTTAAAGAATTATTTAATTTATTTTTATTTTTATTTGACCATAGAGAGACATAGGGAGAGAGGGAAAGTGAGAAAGCAAAGCACCAGGTCCAGGACTCGATCTGTGGTTAGCTATGTGGGAGTGTCCAGTGTCTCAACCACCATGCCACCTGTTGGTCCCCAAAATGAGATTTTTCTATCCTGTATACATTGGATATTGGCTCAATCAAGGGTATAACCATACATGTCATTATCAACAAATAATTTTTTATTTCTTATTTCTTACATATTTTGCTTTTTTCTTCCCTCCTTGATTCCCTGCATCTCATCCTCTGCCAATTCCCCTTCTTCTCCCACACTATTGCTGGTATGTACAGTTGCTTTCTATGCCTTTTTTTTTCACAGTTTTTTTATTTACTAAAGATCTTAATTAATTTAAAGACTTTCAATGGCAAACACAGCTGATATATACATATTTATGAGTGCATGTCTGACTTTAGGCATAAACCTCAGTGAGTAAAGTGAACATACTATAAAGTAACACCTTGCTGGGGTTATATAGCTTACTGCAGTCATTAAATAGATATTAAAATGTATTTTTAATGCATTTTTAATTTAACAAAAGTTTTAGTTTTAATAGATCAAAATCAAAAAATCTTAAGAGAAATTTGCTTAAAACTTAAGTCTAGGAAAAAGATTAGGATTCAGTTCAAATAGTAGGTAGATGAACCTATCAACAGTTCAAAAGAAGAAAAAAATCCTTAAATATGGAAATCAAAACATTGAAGAAAATCAGTAATGTTTTATTCTAAAGTAAAAAATATCTATTTCACTAGTTCAGACTCACATAATTAATCTCTCTTCTATTGAGTTTGCAATGTTACTGTGGTCTGATCTTTCCATTTAAACTCTGGAAGTTAACGCTCAACTCCGGACTTGTTCCTACCATTAGACTAGCCATTCTCTTGGTTGTTTCTTGTACTCTTATTTCTGTGTGTCCGACTTTAGTTTTTCTGGTATAGTACTCCCTTCAGTACTTCTTGGAATGCTGGTATGGTATTGGTAAATTCTTTCAGGTTTTGTTTATCTGAGAATGTTTTTGTCTTTTTTCCAATATGAAAAATAATCTAGCTGGTTATAGTATTCTTGGTTGAAATTGTTTATCACTTAATGCTTTGAATATATTTTCCCATTCTTTCCTTGCTTGCATGGTTTCCCATGAGAGGTCCGACATTAGCCTTATGGGATACCCTTTGAAAATCACTTGACGTTTCTCTCTTGCCAATTTTAGTATCCTGTCTCTGTCTGTGGTTTTGATCAATCTGGCTATGATGTGCCTTGGAGAAGATCTTGGGTTGATTCTATGTGGGGTCCTTTGTATTTCTTGGGTCTGGATATTTGAGTGCCTCTTTAGGTTTGGAAAGTTTTCTTCCAGGATTTCATGGAATAGATTATCAATGCCCTTATTAGTTTCTTCACCTTCTGAGATACCAGTGGTCCAGATGTTTGCGTATTTAATTGTATCTAGTATTACTCATATGTTATTCTCATTTTGGGGGTTATTTTCTCAGTCTTTTTGGTGAATTTTTCTAGGTCAGAGGTTCTATCTTCTATACCTGAGATTTAATCTTCTACATGAATCTAATCTGCTTTTGATATTTTCAACAGAAGTTTTGATTTCCTGTATTGCCTTCATCTCTAATACTTCCGTTCAGTTCTTTTTTTATGATGTATATCTCACTTTCGGATTGTGTAAGAACTTTCTTGCCTCCTCAAATTCAGTGTTTCTTTTCTCCTGCTGCTTCTAGAGTTTATTGTCTCTATTCTTTTGTATCTCTATTAACTTTGTCAGTATGAATATTTTAAATTCTTTATCTGACATTTCCATGAGTTTCCTTATATTCTTTGTGGAGGAGGAGGAGTTAGTCTTTTTCAGTAGAGGAGAGATATTTTCTTGATTTCTCATATTTCTCGTGCCCCTGCCATGGTTTCTGGTCATCTGATGGAATATATGTTTTTTCCCTATATTTTGGAGTTAAATCTGAGCATTCAGAGGAATGCAGAAGGAGGTGAACTGCAGTCTGGCTCCTGGCTAGACCTGGGGAGCAGGAGGGTGAAGTCTGGGCAGAGGGTCTTGGGTGGTCTAAATAAAAAATGGAAATCTTATAACTGAAAAATACTGTGTTTAAAGCCCATAATTAACTATATAAGCCTAACAAGGATGGACACTGACAAAGAAAAGACCAATGAATTGGAAAGTAGATTAGTAGAAACTCTCTAAACTAAAGCACAGTGAGAAAAACAAGACCAAAATAAAATAAAATAAAAAGTCTCGGCATAATTATGCCTTGTAGTAAAATTTATTAGAATTCTAGGAAGAAAGGAGAGAGATGCTGAGACAGAAAGAAAATGCTTAAAAATATAATTTCAGAATATTTGTCAAATTTGATGAAAACTTAATTTGGAGTCTAAGAATCTCAACAAATCCTAAGCAGATAAACATGAATAAACCCCATTTAGACATATGACTGTCAAATTACTTAAAATCAAAGATAGTCTTTCTTTTAAGTTTTGTTTTGTTTTGCTTTGCTTTATTTTTTACTATAGGGCATGTGTGCTTGCCAGAGAGACAGAGACAGATAGCAAGAAATCACTCCCTCGTGGTTACAGCCATGCCACAAACTCTCTTCCTTTATTCTCCTCTTGGGATTTTGGGCATGCATGCACATAGGCCGAGCATGAGTTTCAAGCTACTGGGTCCAAGACTTGAACTGTGGTAGGCCGTGTGGGAGTCCAACGACGTAAACATTACATCATCTGTTGGTCCCACAAAGATAAAATCTTAAAAGTGGTCATAAATGTGTAACATACAGGGGGTAATGATAGGAACTACTGCTGGAATATTTTCAAAGACAATATAAGCTAGAAAGCTATGAAATAATATTTTTCAAGTGCTGAAAGAAAACACATACAACACATGTTCAACCTGTCAAGCTAGAATTCTGTACGTAGTAAATTAAAATGAAAGAAAGACAAAAATCTGAGATAATTCATTACTAGTCCCCCTCCCCTCATATTAGAAGTAATAAGGGAAGTTCTTAAAGGTATAAGAAATAATATCAGATGAAACTAAAATCTATGTGACAGAATGAAGAATTGCAAAAATGGTAGGTATGTGGGTAAATGTAAAAATTCCCCTTCAATTTAAAAACTTATTTAAAAGATAATTAGCTTTCTCAAACAAAAAATTTAATTTGAGATTCATAACAGATGTAGAAGTAAAAGAGAAATCAGAATACTAAAATAGCAGAAATAATGAGATAGATTATATGAAAGAATTCTAAGCTTCGTATATGTGAAGTGCTATAATAGTCAATATAGATTTTAGAAGAGCGCATCTGATAATTCCCTGAATATCTGATAATTCCTTGAGCAACTGCCAAAAACTAAAAAGTCAATATAAGAAACAAAACGAAATTCTAAAAACTACTTGATAATTCCAAAAATGTCAGGCTAAGAGAAGTAACATTAAATAGGACAAATAGAAAACAAATAGCAAGAGAATAGACATCACTGAACTGTAGCAATAATTACATAAAATGTAAACTAATACTTCAATTAAAAGCATCCAAGTAATGCAAGGATTGGCTCATCACATCAACAAAAATATCAAAATAGATGCAGGGAACTTTGACAAAATTTCACAGTCGTTCATGATTAAAAATGTCAAAACTCTTAGCAAATTAAGAATCTAAGAAAAATCTCCTGAATTCATAGTGTCTATAAAACATCTACTGTTAACTTCATGTTGAATGCAGAAAAACTTAATGATTTTTTTTCCTTAAGAACAGGAATAAAGCAAAGATGTTCAGTCTCACCAATTCTATTTTTTTAAATAATTATTTTATTTAATTTTCTTTTGTTATCATTTTTTAAATTCTACCTGAGAGAGACGATGGGGTGGGAGGAGTGAGAAAGCAAGCTACCAGTCCAGGACTCGAACCGTGGTCAGCCATTTGGGGGTCCAGCACTGTAACTACCACATCACCTACTGGCCTCCCACTCTTACTAATTCTATTCAATATTTACTGGGAGTCCTAGCCAGGGTAATAAGTCATGTAAGGGAAAGAAAAATATAAATATCTGAAAGAAAGAAGTAAAACAAACTTTATTTGGAGATAATAAAATTGTATTCTAAAAAATTTACAAAAGAACAATTATTAGAATTAATACGTGAATGTAGAAAGGAAACAGGATATTAAATCAATATGTAAATAACTGTCCTGTAAAAGAGAACACAGACAGATATTTCTTAGAGATGACACAAAATGCAAATTATAAAGGAAAATAATCATAAACTAGGCATTATCAAGATTAAAACTTCTCTAATCAAAAGACGTTTTGTTTAGAAGAAAACAGGGACCACAGATGTCGTAATGGTTATGTCACTAGACTTCCACGTAGCCGACCATGGTTTGAGTCCTGGAACCAGTGGCTTAAAACTCAAAATGGGCATGTGTGTATGAGTACCCAAAATCCTGAGAGGAGAGTGGAGGAGAAGAGATTGTGGCAGGGCCATTTCCCCTGGGGGGTGATTTTTTCTGTCTCTCTGTCTCTCTGTCCGGTGAGCACATGCACCCTATTGCAAAAATCTCTCAAAAATTTTAAGAAAACATACATATGAAATTAATTATAATTAATTAATTAAAAGAAAATATTCACAATATGTATAGCTTCTGAAGGCCTTAGATCCATAATAGACAAATTCCTTTAATTAAATAATAAAAAGACAACCTTGTAAAAATGGAGAAAACACTTCAGAAAGGAAGATACATGAGTTATTAGTAATCACATGAAATAGTGTTTAACGTCCTTAGTCATCCAGGGAAATGCAAATGAATATCTCAATGATATACCATTATGTACCCCTACAATGGCGAAAATTAAAAACACTGATTTTACTAAATTTTAATAAGAATGTAGAAGTCTTATTCATTACTAGTATGCGTATTAAATGATATAATTGCTTGGAAAAAGTTTGAAAAACATTCCAGACACTCATTTGTATGCTCTATATTCCAACAGGATGGAGAAAGAATTGTGGTATGTCCATGTTGCATTGAGGAGTGTTTTTCCCACTCTCTCTCTTTATGTGGAGTGCATATGCTTTCTGGTAATTAAAAAAAAAAGAATAATCAATTTTTCAAAACAACCAACCCCCCCAAAAAATAAAAACTATTTACCTCTGCCTTCTGTGAGTTTATATTAGTTTGTATTTTCTAGAATTTTAAATAAGCAGGATCATATAATATGTATTCCTTTTTATTGGTCTTCTTATACTCAACAAAGTTCTTTCAAGTTCTATTCATGCTATTGCTCTTATTTTTAATTCGTTCATTTTTATACCTGAGTAGTATTCCACAGTATGGCTATGCCAACATTTGTTTATCCATTGATTTGATGATGAAAATTTGAGTTGTTTCCATTTTAGGCAACCACCAATAGAGTTGTTTATGAAAGTTCCAGTTGTAGCACATTTTCACCAACACTTGGGGTGGTGATTCTTTTTCATTATAGCCATTCTCATAGATGTGTAGTGATATCTCTTATGGGTTTATTTGTATTTACATAATGACTAATGATTTTGAGCATCCTTATATGTTCTTTCCATATGTGTATCTTCTTTGTGAATCATGTGTTCAAATATTTTGCCCATTTTTCATTGGCTTATTATCTCATTATTGAGTTTTGAAAGTTCTTTATTCTTAGGGAACAGCAGAAACACATGCTTCTAGAACACCGTGGATTTATGAACTCTGAATGAATGACTGGAGGGAAAATGGAGAAAACACCCAACTTCTTGCCTTCCTGCTTAAAAACGACAGAGGGTCATTAGATGGGTGTGTGATCTGATGTATGTATTTTCCAAATTCCAAGGTGTGCTGTCCAGTCTCTGGAATTTTTTAACCATCCCCTCCTTATTGATACTGAAACCATCCTATTCCAGGAGTTACCATTATCTTTCTAATCCTGTAAGACACACCTTTCTCTAAAAATAACTTTCCTTCCCCTTTTGCCCCAATAAATATGGAGGATAAGAGAGGCTTTGCAGGTGCATTCCTGGAATGGACTCTCCCTCTCCCTCTTAACTCAGATTTCTGTGTCTTGAGTGGTACATCCGTGTGCACTTCAGGTGACTCTGTGGGACAGAAGAGTCATGAGTGGTGACCCTGACATGACTCCATGGAACCCAAAACACCCAGAAGAAGAGCATCATTGGCTGATTCATTTGGGGATTTCTGTACCTGATAAGGGACAGTCCCTACTTGATCTTTGAGAAAGAGATCAACATTCATAGCTTCTTCACAGAAGGATTTCTAACATGGAGCAAGAACTAATCAAGTCTCAAAAGGTTTATTTAAAAGCCTTACAACAGCTCCTTACAACTGCTCAATGCTCTTTAGAAACTAAAACTTTACATCACTTATTACTAACATTTTGCCAATACTGTCCTTGATTTCCTGATGAGGGAACTTTAGATCTTGAGATTTGGAAACAAGCAGGGTAGGTACAGAAAAGAAAACATGATCAAGGACAGCCTATTCCCATCTCTGTCCTTATGTCCTGGAGCTTTGTTAGAACAGCCTTGGTGCCTTTACACAGACCCCATGATTCCCTGTCTCTTTAATCTCCATCAGATAATGTACCTGCTTCCATTAAATATGAAACCGATGAAACTAAAAATGATCTTCCTTTCCCCCCTTCTAGATGGGAAAATCTTTCCATTACAAGAGGCTCCCCACTGGGGCACATCCTCTCTCATGGGAATGTTTGACCCTCAAACTGTTAAAAGTGAGGAGGCCCATTTTCCTTGGCAATACATGTGGCCCCAATGTAAGTTGAAAACAAGGGAAATCTGGTCTAAAAATGACCAAATAAATAAAGTTTTAAAAATCCTAGGGCATGCCATGACAAACCATTTTTCAAACTATATTATAATCTGTTTTTAAAAAATTTCCAGCCTGGGGAACCAGCAGTTAGCGGCGTAATGGCTATGTCGCTGGACTCCCACGTAGTCGACCGCGGTTCGTGTCCCGGACCCAGTGGCTTAAAACTCACGACGGGTGCATGTGCGTGCGTGCCCAAGATCCCGAGAGGAGAATGGAGGAGAAGGGATTGCGGCGTGACCATCCCCGCTGGGGGGTGATTTCTCGCTTTCTGTCTCTATGTCTCTCTCTGTCTGTCTGGCGAGCGCACACGCCCTACAGTGAAAATCTCTCCAAAAAAAAAAAAAGTTCCAGCCTTTGTGCTAATTACAAAACTCAGTGATCATTGTTAACTCAATCAAGACCTACAAAATAACTTTTCAGAAAAATATGAGATCTTTTGTTTGTATGTGTATGTGTTTGTGTATGCATACATGTTATCATGTACTATATGTTGTGTGTCTATGTGGTAAAGGGCCTTAAGGAATTCCATTCAATTTGATTTATAAAAAGAGTGTTCATGCAAATTAATTTAAATGCTTTTCAAATTCACGTGACTTAAAATTTTTGATGTATAAGCTGCCTTCTAATACATTTTAAAAAAGAATTTATGATTAAGTATTTAAGTTTTTTACTGTCTTTGAAGGTTTCCCTCCCAAAAATCAAATTCTAAATTAAGTGCTTTGACCTCAAAATAACTTTTGGATGCTTACAGAGGACCCTTTTAACATCCAAAAGAGAAATAGTGAACCAATCAGACTTATTTTAATATGATAAATGAATGGGGAATATTGTCAAATTAAGTAATTTTAATTTTCTTTATATTACATTTGAGTTATGTGGATGGATATGTTAGGTGAATATTTGTGTGTATGTATGTATGTCTGTATTTATGTATGTATTGTGTTAAAAAAAATTTGAAATTCCCAAGAATCTATAGTGTGATATTTATAAGACTTGTTAAACTGGCGTATGTCACAGGTATATCCAAAACTGTCAGTTGTGAATTCTTGTCAGATCTTCAACTGGTTAGTTCAAGTATTGTCCATGGTTAATTGTTTTATTTGATGCCTTTCTAAAAGCTTTTTCCAAATGATTATAATTGTAAAACGTTATGTCTTTAAGGAAATTCATGAAGAGGATGGAAAGAGGAGATACTCTTACAAGTACAGGTTTCTGATAATTATTAAATTGGGTAAAATTTTTCAGTTTCTATGGAGACTGGTTTTCTGAATTGCTAAGCCAACCATTAAGCAGAACTAAAATTAACCAAAAACATGGGTATGTTTTGATAAAATTACATGCTAAGTCAGCCAATACCAAAATTGTTAAGCTATGTAGTATAATACTTTCTGGCTCACTGTCTACGATCGAATGTAAATTGTTAAGATCTGTTACTTAATGAATTCCATGAGATTGATTTAAGTCAAATTACCTATGGCCATAGTCGGTCAAAGTAATCCTGAAGGCTAGAAACTCCCACCCCAGGATAGGATCTAGAAATAATTCTGGTCATAGATGTGTCCTGGTATCTCTTACGGTTTTATTTAGTCTCTTCTGCCTAAATGTTTCCAATGTGGGAAGCCTGGGCACTGGACAATGCCCATAACTGACATGCTCCTGAACCCACTGGGCCCTTGTCCCCAATGTGGAAGAGTTGGTCACTAG
>NW_006159459.1:1912906-1932707 GCF_000334495.1 Tupaia belangeri chinensis | reverse complement strand
AATGCCCTGAGCTCCAAAGGGAGCCCAGAACTTCTAAGTCCATGCTGGTTTCTGGAATTAAGGATTAATGGGGCCTGAGAGCCCAGTGGCTCTCCTTAGACATCTAGAAATCTCCCTGGACAAGCCTCATGTAAACGTTGAAGTGACAAATAAAAATATGTGCTTTAAGATACAAATTTTGGGGGGTCAACAGGTGGTGTGGTGGTTAAAGGTACTGGATTCCCACATGGCTGACTGTGGTTCAAGTCCTATGCTGGCGGCTTGCACTCTGTCTCTCTTTCACTCTCCTTCTCTGGTCTAGTTGAAATAAACAAATGAGTAAATAAACAAAGTTAAATAAAATAATTATTTAAAAAAATACAAATTTTGGTCTAAATCAGAGGTTAAGGTAATTTCTAAAACTTATAAAAAGGAAAAGCAAAGAGAATAATAGTAAAAAATATGTATAAATATGAAACAAGTTATAGCTGTAAAGATGTATTTCTGGTAAAAAAAAAAAAAGAAGGTTAAAAGGGAAGATTTTGGTATAGAAGGAATTTTGTATAGTAAAGTTTGTCTTAAGATAAAATGGCTACATTATCTCAAAATAGAAGAAAAGAAGGGACAAAACTAAAGCATGTTGTTGAAGGTTTGAGTTATGTTGAAAGAGTCTAAGAAAGAGTTACAAAAATTAATAAAATTAAGTTCTTATTAATTGATGTCCTAAAGCTAGTTGTACTGATGTAATGCCATCAGTGACAAGTTAGGTCTAAAAAGGTCCAATTAAAAAGTCCTTGGTGGGACCAGCAGTTAGTGTAATGGCTATGTCGCGGACCTCCCACGTAGTCAAACGCAGTTCGAGTCCAGACCTGGAGGCTTAAACTCACGCTGGGCGCGTGTGTGTGTGTGCCCAAGATCCCGAGAGGAGAATGGAGGAAAAGGGATTGTGGCGTGGCCATCCCACCCGGGAGTTGATTTCTCGCTTTCGGTCTCTCTATCTTTCTCTGTCTCTCTGGTGAGCACACATGCCTTATTGGAAAAACCTCTCAAAAAAAAAAAGTCCTCGGCAATATCTCAGATATACAGTTGGAACACATACTTTTAGGCCTCAAAAATTAGTATGAAATATTCCAATTAAATTTACCCTCAAGGGACCAGAAGTTGGCGTAATGGCTGTCACTGGACTCTCATGTAATTGACCATGGTTTGAGCCCCAGACCCAGTAGCTTAAACTCATGCCAGGCGCACGGGCATGCATGTCCAAGATCCCAAGAGGAGAATGGAGGAGAAGGGACTGTGGCATGGCCATTCCCCCAGGGGGTTATTTCTTGCTTTCTGTCTCTCTATCTCTCTGGTGAGTGCATGCGCCCTATAGCAAAAACCTCTCAAAACAAAACAAATTTACCCCCAATTCCTTACAATTTCTAACCTTACAATTCCTTCTGAATGATCATAAACATTCCATTTTTTGTAATGCATATTCACTCACATTTGGGCCTGCCATCCGCACATGTCCCTCCTGTCAGCTCATTTCAGGCCCATCTTTATGCCACACTTACCAAACTGATGTTACTCATGAACTTTCCTTTGGTAAACTCAAATTTATTTGTGTAACTATTGACACTTCTTCTAAATTTATTCATGCTACCTCTTTATCAGGAGAAAAAACACGTCATGCTGTCTCCCATCTTCTTGAATGCATTGCCATTATGGATGTCCCTAAACAATGAAAAAGAGATAACAGCCCCCTCTATACTAGCCTGAAAGTTACTCATATTCTTCAAGATTTCCAAATACAACGTGTCACTGGAGTTCCTCATAATCCCATTGGCCAAACCTTTATAGAAAGTACTCACTGCTCTCTCAAGGCCTGTCTTAAAAAACAGAAAAGGGTAAGTCCTTCTACCTTGCAGGAATCCCCCTCAAGATAGGCTCTCCAAAGCCTTATATACTTTTTTTATTTTTTTGGAGAGGTTTTGCTATAGGGTGTGTGCACTCGCCAGAAAGCAGAAAGACAGAAAGACAGAGAGAGATAGAAAGCGAGAAATCACCCCCCAGGGGGGATGACCATGCCACATTCCCTTCTCTTCCATTCTCCTCTTGGGATACTGGACACACACGCACAGGTGCCCAGTGTGAGTTTAAGCCACCAGGTCCAGGACTCCAACCATGGTCAACTACATGGGAGTCCAGTGACATAGCCATTATGCCAATTGCTGATCCTGCCTTATATACTATTTACTTTCTAAAATTTTGATGAACAAAATACTGCAGCCTGTCAAAGACATTGGCAATTATTCCAACATCAACCTGGCACCCTATTATAGGTTTATATCTGAGGCTGGGAGCCAAACTCACAGTGGAAAGGACCATACTCCTTAATAACTCAGGCCAGAGGATCTGCATGTATCTCTTTACCTACATGAATCCAGTGGATATGATTGAAAAGGAACAAATTTCACCTAGAACCTCAGTCTTCAGCCTCAACTCCAGAATTTTAGTCGAGATGATGGTTTGCACTTGTCATCCTTATGTTTTCCTTATCGGATCAGAGATACCTAATATTACTTACTGAACTCAATTCATATTATAAAATTTCCATACCCAAAGGATGATATACCTCCTGTATCAAATATTCTAATGTTACTGATTGAAATATCTCCTGGGTTCCAGTTAATCTAACCAGATCGTGGGCTGAGTCACCAACCTTAAAAATCTTAGAGTCATCTCTTAGCTCTTGTTTCTACCATTGTTATTTTAGCCACAGCCACTATAACATCAATTTCACTAACCACTAGTATTCATACTGCTGATGTTATAGAAAAAGTTATGACAAATCTCACCCAACAAATGACTGAAATAAACTATTATTGATAAAGAAATATTATCTCGATTTTAAGCTCTTGAAGCAGCTATACAATGGCTAGGTGATCTTCAAGATGCCCAAACTATTCACCAAACACTGCAATGTGATTGGGAACATCAACAGGTGTGTGCTACACCTTTGCCCTATGAGAATAGTCTTCACCCATGGCAAACTATGAAAGAGCACCTTTAGGGAGCCTTTTCTACCAATCTCAGCCCCCAATGTTATAGTCTAATCAGCAAGAAATAAGAGGAATCCATACATAGCCAAATTTATTGGAATTTTATTGATAAAGCCAGTGGCATATGGAGGACTCATGTCTCTCAAAACCCTGCAGCCCCGAGTGAAAGTAGTAAGGTATTTTGTAGTTTTATCAACAGTACTAGGGAGAAATGTTCACCTGTTGAAATATCCATTTTGTAAGATAAATAATAATGTGATTGAATGTATGGAAGAAAATGAAATGAAAAAATAATTTAAAAAGATAAATAAAAATTAAAAATAAATAAATAAAATAAAGGAAGATATGACATGAAAAAAATAAAGTAGAGGAGTGCTTATATAGGCCAAATTCATAATCAAGTCTGGGTTTATATGGTGACTACAATGGAAACTGAGGAAGGGGTTGAGGAGGAAAGGTAGTGGTGTTCCCATGTGAAAGCAGTTATTATTCATTATTTCTCAGGGCACTCTCCAGACCTTTGATTAATGGTCCCCATGACTCTAGGTGGAGGGTCTGGTGATTGGTGATTACATTGCCAAGAAACAGCTACACAGAAAGGTTTTGGGCTACTTAGCAAAGATAGTAAGACTATTAATTACTCTACTTTGGGAACAAGGAGGAAGCAAGTATAACATAAAGTTCAAAGATGGAGATGTTTCTGCTTCACCAAGTATCACATTTAGAAACCTCTCTCCATGAACAGTTTGCTGATATACAAAAGGAAACTCAAACATCTACCTTACTGACACTTCAGGATAGTTTCAAGTGGCTGAATCCTTTTATCTGGTGTTGTAGAGTACCCCTCTCAGGAACTGGGACAGGGTGTAAGGAGCATCCTAGTTGGGGTGTTATTCAGCCACTCTAAGGTTCCCAGATCTCGCTGGGGCCTCCAAATGCTGCAGAGTGCCACCGAATGAACAACCACCAATGCCAGATTAGGTTTAAAGGGAGTCTTTATTAGCTGGCCAGTGACTACAGTCTGAGGCTGGGGAGGGAGGGGGGAGGACCTAGAGTCAGAACTGTAGCCCCAACTGCAGTTGGAGCAGTCTTTTTATAGGGGGTCAGTTACCAGGGGTTTCTATGCAAGCAGTTAGAGAAGCTGAATCAAGCAGGTTAATTATTTCTGAGTGTGGTTTCCACATAAGCAGTTCCATTGCTAAACAAAAGGGATTCGGGCTAGTTAGCAAAGACAGTAGCAGGTACAGGATGTTGCCCCGGATATGGCTTTCTGTATGGCTAGCACGAGCTATTTTCTCATGGGAAGAGCAAGCAGGTTTACAGAAGCAGACAGCCATGTTAGGGTAAGGGAACAAAATGGACAAACAGTTGCTCATATGCAAGATCTAATATGCAGCCTTCCACACTGGTTTGGGTTTTAACCTGGAGCCAGTCTGTTACTGCCATAAAATATATTTCAAAGCTTTTGCTGGCTAAGTGGTATTTTTTGGATTGAAAATATTTGAACATTTGCCCAAATAAAGCAAAACTGTAGAAGTAGATAATTGAAAGCCCACCATATATAATTCAGCAATGAAACCATCACTGAAGGTTTTGGCTAACGTTTTAGAAGCAGAATATTCCTACTGGGTTTATCCATTCATTCAACACATTAAAGACCTCTAGCACCCAAGGACTGTATGCTTCTATCCACTTTTATCTGTACATTTTCTTATTTAATCTTCCCAATACTTGTATTTTTGGCAAAAGAAACTTTATTTTAAAAAGTCAAAAATGTGTCAAATTCTCACTATAAAAAGAAGAGCTCTGAGAATCCATAAACTAGTTGAAAAGACAAGTACTCAACAACAATATCCTAAGGTAAATGCATTCATAGACAGGCATTCTCCAGTGTAGCTCCAAGAGGGAAGTTTTGGAAAGGCTTTGAAAGAATGAATAAAACTTTGATTGGTAAATATGGGGCTGTGGGAGAGGAAGGAGACAGAAGAGAAATTCAAAGCAGAGAGGAAGTTTCATAGAGGCAAGATGTCCCTCCAATGCCCGATGGGGTCATGGAACAGCAAGTTGCTAAAATTTTGGTGAAGGGATAGGATAGTAAGAGAGGTCAACATGTGAAACTCAAGACAAAATGAGATATAACTACAGCAAGCAACAGGAGCCAGTAAAGAATTTTGACTAGGAAATAATTGGCTCAGGACCATGTTTTAAGAAATATGTCCTGGGACCAGCAGTTAGCATAATGGCTATGTCGCTGGACTCCCATGTAGTTGACCGCGGTTTGCATCCCGGACCCGGTGGCTTAAAACTCACGCCGGGCGCATGTGCGTGTGTGCCCAAGATCCTGAGAGGAGAATGGAGGAAAAGGGATTGCGGCATGGCCAACCTCCCTGGGGGGGTGATTTCTCGCTTTCTGTCTCTCTGTCTCTCTCCGTCTACCTGGCAAGCGCACAAGCCCTATAGCAAAAACCTCCCCCCCCCAAAAAAAGAAAGAAATATGTCCTAAAGTTCTTAACTAATACATGGTAGTCTGGATAAAAGGACAGACAAGATGCAGGGAGGCTGGTTGGAGATTATCCTGTACAGGGAGTGGGGGCGGGGAGAGGTCCTGCCAGCGGAAGGGGAGAATTTCATTTCCCATCTACAGTGCTTTCTCTTAAGTTCTTTTTGTGTTTATTCCTTAGAAAATTAGGTAGCATTCCTTAGCTGATTTGAAAGAGTTTTCGTTTGTTGGTGGGTTGGCTTGTTCTTCATCTGGGAATTTAAAAGGAAGTCTTTTCATACAGTAGGAAGATATAATCCAAGTGATTTTCCAGGAAATTTAATCCAGAGACAATGTAAAGAATGGGCTTGAGGGAAGCCAGTGACTCCTCACCCTGGTACTGGCTTGTAACGAATGGAAATGAAACACCAGTGATCAGTAGGAGACCTTGAAAAGATGGAGTCAATAGAATCTGATTGGATGGGGAGACTTTTGAGGACTCCCAGATTTTAAACCCACATGCCTAAGAAAATAATGGTCCTTTTGTGGGAATCAAAAAAAACACAATGATTTGGGCAGAGAGGTGCTTTGCTTATTTTAAATAGATTGAACCAGAGTGACAATAGGACTTTCAGAAAGAAGTATCTGGAAGTTGTTCGAAGGTTGGAGCTGGTATGCATAAAAGAAAGGAAAGTCTGAGGACAGTAGAGTCAGAAATTGTCTGTGTAAAGCTAAAACCGGAGGTGATAATGTCTGTGCTGAGGAATAACATGGTGGCAAATGAAAAGATGACCAAGCACAGGCCTTGGAGGAAACAGAGTGGGAGAAGGGGACTCATCCAGAGAGACAGGAAGAATGGGGGTGAGAGAAGCGGAGCATGCAGTTGCAGATGTGAAGGGAGAGGTGAAGTGGAAACGAGCAGCAGACTTCCCAAGGAGGTTGAGGGTGGAAACACAGGGGCTGTGTCTGGTGATAAAGGGTCACTTCCTCTCCCACCTCTTTCCAGGCCTCTAGAACTTCTCTCCTTTGCTGCCCAATTGTGGATGGCACTGATGAAGGGTCAGCCACCAGCATTTGTCCTGTAGATCAAATGCTCCCTAAAAACAAAGACTGTGGGAGGGGAGGTCACCTAGCAGAGCGAAATGGAGTAGGGAGTGGGGTGGGGGGAATTAACCTGCTCTGTGAGAAAGCAGTTTTGGAGGAGTGTTGGAGTCAGACGGTCAGATTTTATGAAAAGGAAATTGGTAAGAAAGCAAAGAAGCACCTGACTACGCAGAGCGTGGGCTGAGAGTTATGAGAAAATTACACGAAGAAAGAAGCAGAACGAATAAAATATTTCATTCTAGGGTCAGAGAGATTTAAATGTGTTCCTAACTGTGACAAAAGCCAGTGGAAAGGAGAGCCTGAAGATGGCAGTGACGCGGTAAGGACAGATAGAGCGCGTTTGAGAAGGTGCTGGGGAAGACAAGGGAGGGTTAACCTCGGCCCAGGGCATGGGAGAAGGTGCAGAGGAACGAGATGAGAGGTGAGTTCCGTGAACAGACTCTGAGGAAGGAAGGTATGGTCTAACGGGAGGGGAAAAAAACCCTGAACCTTGAAAACCCTGAGGTCTTAGTACTGCCATTCATCCGCTGCGTGACGGATGGCAAGTGACTTGACATTTTTTTCCAAGCCTCAACTTCTCTTTTACTAAAAATGGGGCACTATCTTCCAACTCCAATAACTAGTGTGGTCTCACCTCCTTGCAAGTGGCTTCGTACGTCTTTGTTTTGGTCTGCTTTAATTTTTTTTATTTTTATTTATTTATTTTTTTGGAGAGTTTTTTTTTTTTTTTTTTTCTATAGGGCTCAAGTGCTCACCAGACAGACAGAGACAGAGAGACACAAAGCGAGAAATCACCCCCCAGGGGGGATGGCCACACAGCAATCCCTTTTCCTCCATTCTCCTCTCCGGATCTTGGGCCCGCACGCACACGCGCCCGACGTGAGTTTAAGCCACGGAGTCCGGGCCTCGAACTGTGGTCGACTTCGTGGGAGTCCAGCAGCATAGCCATCACGCTAACTGCTGGTCACGGGTCCGCTTTATTTTGACATGTGTACCTCACAAGGTAAGAGCACCTGCAAGATGGTCCAATCTTAGCAGAGTAGGAGGGGCCATCTAAGCACGGAGACAGGTGCGCCATCGGTCAGGCAGATGGATGCTGGATATAGGCTAGGGAAATGAACACTAGGTGAATAAAACGGTCTGTGGTCGCCTGAGGACTGGGAACGACTAGGGCACAGGGCTGTCTGGCCCTGGGGGAAGGGTGCCGGTAGCTGAGAGGTGTGAAGTAGGGCCACACACCTGATGGCTGAACTGCGAGAGGCCTGCGACCCGAGATCCGCGTAGCAGAAGGCTTTGGGATGGGCTTCACCAAGTTCCGAGGCCCTAGAAGTTGCCCAGGTGCGTTAATTTTCACCAGCTCAAAAACGGATCTCAACCCAGAAGTGAGGAACTAGACACCGGAGCTCGGTAACCCGGCGAGGAATGCGGGCACGTTCAGGCTGGGGCCGACTCGCTGGCGGCCGCTGGCCTGCCCAGCCCTGCCCTGGCCGCGCCCTGAGCCGCGCCGAGTGGAACTCGAGGAACTCCGACTTGGTCCGCGCGCTCCGAGCGACCGCGGCCGTTCCCGTCGGTAATTTGCTGCGTGTGGAGCCCCGCCCTCGCCCGCCCAGCGGCCCCTCCCGCGCCTCGGAATCCGGCCGCTTCCCGGGACCGCGCTGGAGGCCCGGCGGCGTCAGGGCACCCATGGCGCTGCCCACCTGGCTGCAGCCCAGGTAGGGCGCTCGGCGAGGGCCCAGGGAAGGGAGGTGGGGATGGGGCGCAGGAGGAGGGGCCTCGGGGCGGTGCTGGGGGCCGCTAGTTGGGGTTCCCCCCCAGCCTCGCGCGGGTACGGGCTGGCGTCGCGAGCGCACCCCCCCGCTGCGCCGGGACCCCAGAGTTCTTGACAGGTTTATCTACTTTACTTCTCTCCATAGCCCCAGGAGGAAGGCTCTGTCATTTTCTCCATTTTGCAGATGATGAAATGGGAAGGACCGGCCGCGCAGCCACCCCTTCCTTTGGGCGCCGTGTGCCAGTCCGGCTCCCCACCCCACCCTCGGAGCCTTCCCTCTGACTTCCCTTCTCAGACGCAGCGTTGCGGGTGATTTTCGGATCCATCTGCTGCAGACTTATCACAGGTGTAGAATCCAGGGCTTAGTCCTAGGAGGACCGATTCAGTGGTGTAAGGGGAGAGCCCGTGAATGGATGTGAATGTTTAAAGAGCAAGCCAAGGGATTCTGTTATGAGTAGGAGGCATTCCTCTTCCCAACTCCTTTAGCAGCGCCTGTCCTCTGTGGGCGGCCAAATGAAAGCATCGCACTTTACAATATCTGCATCCTAGCGTCTGTGCCTTGTTTCGAAGCGGTTTCATATCTCCAACTCAAAGGACCTTGCCTACCCGGGCAAGGCCACTCCTGCTTTCCTTCTGAATCCCCAGGAACTCTGCAAACAAACGTTTCCTAACTCCTTCAAACAGTGTATCTGTCAAATCTTCTCTTAGTCATCTCCCCAGCAACCCACAACACATTTTTAAACCCAGTCTGACTTCCCTTTTCTGCTCTGAGCAACTAAACTGCTTTCTATGTGTGTTGGATGAAGGAAGCTATCTGCCCTTGCGAAACACACTAAGCAGTGACAAGGTATCACCCCAATCACAGGATGCATTCAAAAGTCAGGTGCGCCTGATTACTGATTTATCCGCCATTTGAGACCACCACTGTCACTACTCCTTTATAAATCTCTCAAGTTCTGCACTCAACAGGCTGAGTTACTGGAACCTATATTGACCACATCAACCCTCTTTGTGTTTTTTGTTTGTTTGTTTTAAAAAATATTCGAAACTAGGGGCCGGCTGGTAGCCTGGTGCTTAAGGAGGTTGGACTCCCACATAGCTGACCCTGGTTGGAACCAGGGACCTAGCAGCTTGCGTTCTCAGTTTCCTTCTCTCTCTCCCTGTCTCTCTCTGGTCAGAAGAAAAAAAAAAGACAATGAATAAAATTAAATAAAAAATAATTCTTTAAAAAATATTCAAACTGTGTTTGCAATGACTGCATTTATCCCTTTGTGAGCAGCAAGTTTACAACTTAATTGAAACAGAAGCGAAACACTTAAGGGACACAAAAATGGCGAACTATCTGTTGATAACGTGTCATAATATCTTTAACTGGACTAATACATAGTGTATTTATGATGGGAAAGTTAATTTTATAAGCTGTGATGCTACACAGTGATCGAATGTATAAAGTATAAATAAACAAAAAAGAAAAAGAAGAAAGGTTTCAGGCAGACTGCAGCATACTCAACGTTGGCAGATAGCATGTGCTGTGGGTCCCTTCGTAATCTTACTTGCATTCAGAAGCAACTAAATAAAAGACTCTGCTCTGACATAGAATAGTTTCTCCTGCTTGCTCAGATTAGTTAGTACATCAAAAGACATGTGTGGGACCAGCAGGTGGCATGGGGGTTAGAGCACTGGACTCCCACAGGGCTGACCATGGTTCAAGTCCCAGACATGGTTGCTTGTTTTCACACTGTCTCTCTCTCTCTCTCATCCTTCTCTCTCTCTCTCTCTCTGGTCAAATTAAAATAAATAAATGAATAAATAAAATTAAATTAAATAATTTTAAAAAGACATGTGTACAATGATGAAAGGACGATTATAAAGGATGTTTAATGGAATTTCCCTGTATTTAGTTTAATGGAATTTCCTTGTATTTATAGGTATAAGAAGAACACCTATCTTTTCATCTATTACTTAATCCAGTTCTGTGGCCACTCATGGATATTTACAAATATGACAGCCAGATTCTTTTCATTTGGAAAAGGTAAAACCCCAAATCAATTTTGATTTTTAACTTTTAATACTTGTTTTCACCTAATCCTACTTATATTAAATTTCTACAAACTCACTTAAGAGCCCTCACTTCTCCAAAATAATTTATTTCTTTATTTCTTTATTTTTAGTAACCATACTGCTTGCTTATTGCAAAAAACAGAACCTTTTCTGGAGAAGGAGGAAGGTTTGAAATGGAAAAGCTTCCCCTAAGTAGGCCATTTTCCAAGAAAACAAATACATGGCATTGGGGCGGTGCCATTTCACTGTTCACCTTTGGTTCTGCATCAAACTTAGCAGATTTTGTGTGCTTAGAGACAATTTGTAAATTCCGGTGTAACATGTTACGGAGATAAATCAGGAATGAGCCAAACTCTGCGAGTGTTTTTATTCCCCATGTTTAGAGTAACTGGAGGAAACTATTAACTGAAAGACAAACTTCATATTCCCCAAGTCTCTTTTGGTCCTGTAAGAAGTAATGTGTAGATGACACACGTTGAAGATGACTAATCACTTACATGCAAGTTGGCATTAATGGTTTAAGTCATAAGCTTTCTCCAGTTCCCTAAAAAGTAAAGACTTTGTTTTTAAATGGCATTGCAAATTTTAAAAAAGTGAATCACTAAATGACCATCAAATATTCTCTTCATGTCCCATCTCCAAATGGTTGTCATCACAGTTTACAACCGTTGGGTGACGTAACGATTTGAGCAACTGCTTACTTCAGCTAAAAACAAACATGTAGAAGATGTTTAAGAAAAGTCTGGAACCAGCAGATGGCATAATGGTTACATTGCTGGACTCCCACATGGCCAACTGCAGTCTGAGTCCTGAACCCAGGGTTTCAAACTCACACTGGGCACATGTGCGTGCGTGCTCAAAATCCCGAGAGGAGAATGGAGGGGAAGGGATTGCAGCATGGTCATCCCCTCTGGGGAGTGATTTCTTGCTCTCTGTCTCTCTATCTCTGTCTCTCCAGCAAGCACATGTGCCCTATAGCAAAAATCTCTTTTAAAACAAAAACAAACAATAAAAGAAAAGTCATGCTGCACTCGTAACCCAGACTTCTGCATTATAATGAAATTATTCAATTTCTGAGGTATCATAAGGTATTCCATTGCTTTTTCTTACTGAAAATGTACAGATAAATTCTTGCCTTTGGGGCTGGACAGTGATGCAACAGTAAAATATCATGCTCTGTGAGGCTGACCCCTATGGGAAAGTTCCAGGTCTGCATTCTGGAGATTTTCCATAGTACACTGGGAATGTGTGTTCCCATGATCCGGGGCTGAGGCTGGGGTTGAATTGCAGTGTCAAGACCATTACGGGGGTGTTCTCATTCTCTCTCTCTCTCTCTGTCACAGCATAAATAAACTAAAAAAAAACTTCTTGTGTGTGTTAACATCTCCAAAGAATACAATCTAAGGCTTAAATTTCAACGATGAGCCTTGAGGGTTTTCAAGCAGAGGAAAATAGAGGCGATGGGATATTTTCCTATATATGTTTAGGAAGGAACCATCTTCCTAGGCTGTGGAAGCTCGCTGAGGCTGGGAGGGAATAATTGTACAGGTCATTCACAACACAGTCCACAGGCAGTGAACTATTCTGCCTTCCCATTCCAATGGGAAGCGTGCCTTATCGACAGTGCGTTTATGTCTTAATTAGTATCCTGCTATTATAATTACAGGAGCTAATTATTAAAGAAACATGCAGCCAATTGGTATGGAGGGCAGACTGAAAACAACTAAGGGGGGGGGTTAGTACTATTCCTGAATCAATGTATCAATTAAGTAGCTAAACAATTATCTAAAACCCTGAACTCCTTATACCTGCCCACTTCATGGAGTTGTACAATTGATACTGCCGTGTTACAGCAAGCACAGGGCCCTGGATAGTAACACCGACTATCTGTGCTTCAGGAAGCATATCTGAATGTGGAGGGTAAGAATAGTGTCCACCTCCTGATGCCACCAAGAGAAATCCTTTGTCAGTGCTCCATAAACTATTATTATGCACATGGTTCCTAGGCAGTAGAGACAGCAAAAATCTTCCCTAGACGTTTCTAAACATGTCAGGATTTGATTTTAATACTTAAGGCAAAAAGTTAATTCTATTTAAAGGAGAATTTGATTCTCTCCTAAGCTCCCTTTAAGTGCAATATTTCATTTGGATCTCTGCAATTCAAACTCCTAACAGGGGAGGTCCTAACAAAGGACTGAGTTCTGGTGTTTAAAACTAAAGTCCAGAGGGACCAGAAGTTGGCATAATGGCTATGTTGCTGGACTCCCATGTAGGTGACTGTGGTTCGAGTCCCGGACTCGGTGGCTTAAACTCATGCTGAGTGTATGTGCTTGCATGCCCAAGATCCTGAGAGGAGAATGGAGGAGAAGGGACTGTGGCCTGGCCATCCCCACTGGGGGGTGATTTCTCGCTTTCTGTCTCTCTGTCTCTCTCTGTCTTTCTGGTGAGCGCATGTGCCCTATAGCAAAAACCTCTCAAAAAAAAAAAAATACTAAAGTCCAGAAAGCACTAACCCAGTATGTTGGAACCAAGTGCTTCATAAATGTTATTCCAAATCATGGAATCATGAATGTCATTTCTATAAAGTTTCTCTGAAATCATACTTTTTTTCTCTTCTTTGTCATTTTATTATGGATGAAAAAGCTGTGAGCACAACAGCTTCAGGACCAGCAATTAGCGTAATGGTTATGTCCCTGGACTCCCATGTAATTGACTGCGGTTTGAGTCCTGGAACTGGTGTCTTAAATTCACACCAGGCACATGGGTGTGTGTGCCTAAGGTACTGAGAGGAGAATGGAGAAAAAGGGATTGCGGCGTGGCCATCCCCCCTTGGGGGTGATTTGTCGCTTTCTGTCTCTATGTCTCTGTCTTCCTAGTAGCACACGCACCCTATAGCAAAAACCTCTCAAAACAAAACAAAAAACAACAGCTTCTTCAAGCCCATCTCCAGCCTATTCACACTTGAGGCAGTCTAGATTGTGGCTGGGTTACTTTTGGGTGGAAATGTCTTTATATCCTCACATGTGGGAATAAATACCGAAGTATTCACCATGAAACTTCCCTTCTCAGGTTTTCATATTTTACAAGGGAGCCAATTAAAGTGTATACCACAGTATAACGTGTTTGGTTGCATTGTATTTTTAATTATTTAGCAGTCTATTGAGAGAATTTTTCCTGTACAATGAAAAAGGAAGTAAATAATCTTGATTTGATTTTAAAACCGTGTCTAGATCTGTGATCTAGTTTTTCCTTACTGATCTGTATTTTTAATACATTGGACACAGATTCAATGGTTGACACTTTTTATGCTATTGGACTTGTGATGCGTCTTTGCCAATCAATTTCTCTCCTGGAATTGCTGCACATATGTGTTGGCATTGAATCCAACTATCTTCTCCCAAGGTTTTTGCAGGTAGGTTTTTAATCACTATTATTATTATTAAATCTGTCTCATATTAATTTTGTTCTATTTACATTCTATCTTGACTTCATGGCAGTTACAAACCCAACCCTTGCCTTAACCACAGAGAAGAAGAATTAACTCCCTGGGAAGATTGCCTTATTCTAAAACACTGCTTAGTTAAAACAGCTGATTGGACACAATGCAGTGAAGCTTGTTGATCTTGTAGCATTACATTGATCCTATCCTGGGAGGAGATTTCATAGCCACTTTTCTTCACTATGTCACTGCTCAAGATAGTATAAGACAATGAGGAGGCATTCAGGTTAGAGCTACTCAGGCTTGGGTTTGATGCCTGGTCTTCTACTTACTACTGAATGATCATACCTACAACCATCGGGCTGCCACAGGGTAAGGACAATACACACACCCCTGGCAAAGGGTAGGTGATTAAAAAACAAAACCCCCACTGCTCCCTTTATCCCTATCCAGAGAGTAGAATGCTCTCCAGCCATGTCTTGGTCATTTCATCACTTTTACTGAACAAAAATAGAAAGGACAGATCCTATATGTTTATCTAGTATAACACCTTAATATAGACTTGTGGCTCACACAGACCTGAAATCAAGTCCTTGGTCTTTCTCTTCCTAGTAGTACGGATTTAAGCAGGTCACTCCATAACTGACTAGTCATTAACCTGAGCCTCCTTTCTTCATGTGATGGGAAAATATGTATCCTAGAAAGCAGCTGATTAAGTTCTTGGCACGTAGTTTAAGGATACAATACTTGGTAGATATTTACTATTATTTTAGCTATTTTTCTGTCTGCCATGTTTTTTAATCCTAGGTTACTGTGTTCTCCTAAAAGGTTGGAGGAAGATGAGAAATTATTAATAGAGACCCAATTTGGAAAAATCATTGCTAGATTAAGGCAAAAAATGTAAAACGTGGTATTTTTCATAAGGAATTGAAGATAAAGTTTAGGTGACTGTATGGACATGTGTTTCAAATCTACAGAAGCAGGTATCTATTAACATAGTTTATGTATCCCCAAAATACAAACTGGATAAATAACTAAGTTTAACAAATTCACATTGTAAAAATAACTAAAACGTCAGAATCTCATTATGTTGGGACCAGCAGTTGGCATAATAGCTATGTAGCTGGACTCCCATGTAGTCAGTTGGCCGCGGTTCAAGTCTCAGACCCGGTGGCTTAAACTCACGCCAGGTACATGTGCGTGCGTGCCCAAGATCCCGAGAGGAGAGTGGAGGAGAAGGGATTGCAGCCTGGCCATCCCCCCTGGGGGGTGACTTCTCGCTTTCTGTCTCTCTGTCTCTCTCTGTCTTTCTGGTGAGTGCACACACCCTATAGCAAAAATCTCTCCAAAAAAAGAAAAAAAAAAGAATCTCATTATGTCACCAGCACCTAACAAATCCCATGACATAAATGCACGTTTCAAATTTTGCTGAATGAAAGAGAAAGGTATCATTAAAATTTGCTTGAAATACCATACAAGTTTAAAAGATATAACTAGTAATCTAACCCTAAGAAGCTTATTAAGAATGTGACATTATAGGGACCAGCAGATGGTGTAATGGTTTTGTTGCTGGACTCCCATATAACTGACCACAGTTTGAGTCCTAGATCCCACCACTTGAAACTCACCCAGGTGCATGTGTGTACATTCCCACGATCCCAGGAGAACAGGGGAGAGATTGTGGTATGGCCATCCCCTCTGGGGGGTGATTTCTCACTTTCTGTTTATTTCTCTCTCTCTCTGTTTCTCCAGCAAGTGCATGTGCCCTAAGGCAAAACTCTCTCTCAAAAAAAGTGACATTATAACTTTATGGAATATTTAAAATTTTATTGATCAAATAAATGAAGAAAATATGAACTTCAAAAAGTTCATGTAAATGGAATTAAATTTTTATTTTAGTGCGAAAACATTTTGAAATCATGCATAGTTTATTCATAATATGCATGTTTCCTGAACTTTTTGAAGATCTCTTAATAATATCCATTATGATGAAGATTTTTTTTAAGAGGTTTTTGCAATAGGGTGTGTGTGCTTGCAAGAGAGACAGAGACAGACAGAAAACGAGAAATCACTCCCTGGGGAAATGGCCTTGCCACAATCCCTTCTCCTCCGTTTTCCTCTCGGGATCTTGGGCACACACACACATGTGCCTGATGTGAGTTTAAGCTACCAGGTTCAGGACTTAAACTGCAGTCAACTACATGGGAGTCCAGCAACAGTCATTATGCCAACTGCTGGTCCCTATGATGAAGATATTTTAAGGGTAGAAATATCAAATATAAAATAAAATGGGCAATGACATCTAAACTAATAGTATAGTAGTAGATAACTAGCTAAGACCTAAATGGAATTCCCTTAGACAGTTTCTTACAAAATAAAAAGGGTACAGATCTGTCACAGATGCTGCAAATTTGGTAACCAGATTTACTGGTATAATTGCCTGTTTAACAGGTGTGCTGTACTTGGAAACAACCAAACTGCATATAGTACTAGAATCCTATAATTCTAATCTTGGAAAACAGAATTAACCTTGGTTAAATCACAGCTGCATTCTATGATATAGAGTTATTTCATTTAGAGTATGATAAATTTTATTTAAAATGTATTTTTTGGCATACTTTTTAAAATTAAAAGTGCTTTTTACTTTTTTTTTTTTTTGGATAAATTGTTAAAGCTAGTGTCATGGTTAAATACCATTTTCAAAATTAATAGTAGTGAGGCCAACCCATGGTATGGTGGTTAGGGTGACTGAATCTCATGGCCCACTGTGTGGTTTGAGTCCTGGACTCAACAGCTTGAGAAATAGCAGGCATGTGTTCTTGCATGCCAAAAGTCCAGAACAGAGGGAGAAGTGAAGGTGGAGGGGTTGTGGCATGACCATTCCCCATGGGGGGATGCTTTCTCACTCAGTACCCCCTCCCATCTCAATCAGGAGAGCACAAGAACCCTCTGGCAAATTAAAAAATAACATTTAGAGTAGTCTTCATTTTAGTTATTGTCAGTAGGGAATGCATCAAATGAGAATAGATAACCTTGCAAGAAAAACTGAGAATCTTGAATATGCCTAGAAAAATGGGCACATACTTTATAAAATTATCTAGGCTCATTTAATAATAGAAATTATTGCATAACCCAAAAATCTGATTTCTTGGAGTCTCCAAACATTTCAGAATATATATATTTGTGTGTGTGTGTATTTTTTGAGAGGTTTTTGCTATAGGGCATGTGCACTTGCCAGAGAGACAGAAACAAAGAGATAGAAAGTGAGAAATCACCCCCCGCAGGGGGGATGGCCACACCACAATCCCTTCTTCTCCATTCTCCTCAAAGGATCTTGGGTACGCACACACATGCCCCCAGCATGAGTTTTAAGTCACCGAACCCAGGACTCAAACCATGGTCAGCCATGTGGGAGTCTAGTGATGTAACCATTACACCTTTTGCTGGTGCCACATTTCGGAATATTTAAATGTGGTTTTAGTTACTGCTACATAAAACTCTACTGGCTTACAGAACCATAGTCACTGTACTTCAGAGACTCAAATCCTGGTTTGGGAATTAAATGATGCAAATACACCCATACTTTTTATTCACATGTGAGTTTGCAAAGTCTGTTATGGAGCTCAAATGACTTTCAGTTTGTTATTGGGAGAGACATAACAAGTCAAGGATCATCACTTCAGGGAAGACCATTACCATTCTCATCCTGAGATGATGATGATTGATTTCTGTTGAGGTTGTTTTGCTTCCTCTTTTTTATCTCTTTTGAGATTTTATCTGCCCTCTTTTATTCACTTATCATCCTTTCCATGGTTCTCAGAATGAAAACAGTGTTGGAAAAAGCTTCAGAAACACATCATCATGTCCACAGTTCCATTTTCTCATCTGTCAGAGTTCTGTACTCAATTAGAATCCCCTAATTATGGAGGTGATTCTGAGGCCTCAGCTTTAAAATGTTGAAACAAAACTCTCCGGTTGTGTAATAATTTTTGGTTTTCCTGTTTCCCTATTTTTAGATGAAGAAACCATAGTTGAGAGAGTGGGTGAGTTACTTACACTATACAGATTACACGAACTATCATGAAAAAGAATGGTGTCCAGCTGCATTTTAAATAGGCTGAAAATAATATCTGCACGATTGTGATGCTATTTTGATATTACCTTCAAGAGAATGCTAAGCCATAGCTGAATATTTTTTTGGCAACTGGTCTCCCAATATATCAAAAGCAATAGTTCCAACAAGCAATAAAAGCTAGCTAAACTGAGTAATTAGTATCACATGTGTCAAGTAGTGGTGGTGTATAATACACACAGGCTAGATTTGGGGCTCTTTGCTTTGTTCTGTATATTTAAAAATATTTTACATGCACATCTTTATTGTGACACCTTGAGAGAAAGGGGAAGCCATTTAAAATATCTAAAATTATACAGGATTGCTAAAGAAAAGAAAGAATAACCCATTGACTATAAGATAATCACTCAGTAAGTAGATATGTATTTTATTTTTTATACACTTAAGAAAGGGGAAAAACCATAACATAAATAACTATTATATATTCCAGTTTTTGCAAACATTCACATATCACTTAAATTATATAAATGTAGTAAACTTTGATATTTTTAATTTTTTAAATGGGAAAGTAAAAGAGGTCTAAAGAAACATATAAAATGATAATATAAAAGAAAACTAAGCAAATCTCTTCTCCAACCTCTTCCTCCCAAATGAGCTAGCATATTTTATTTGGTTGGCAAAAAATGTCAAATAGAAAAATTAGTTGATTTTGGTAGATTTAATCAAAATAACCTGACTTTAATAGAATAGTAATAATACTAGCCCAGAAATACTGATTTTGAGGGGCTTTGTTCAGACTTTGCTTGTTCAGAGGCCTAAGAAAGATTTTTTTTTTATTTGCTGATGAAGCCTTACGATGTTTCAACTCAAGGACAGGGGGGAAAGACCATATAATTAAACTTTGTGTCCTAACATTAGACTGAAACCGCTTGTAGGAAACCCTCAAAATAATAGTTTATTCCCTCACCTTTTGAGATATGCTTTACTTTCTTTTCTTTTTAAAATTTTTCCAGACCTTATATGCACTCCCCAAGGAGAGACAAAGAGAGAAAGAGAGGGAAGGAAAGTGAGAAAATACTCCCCATGGGGGATGGTCATGTTGCAATCCATTCTCCTCCACCTCTCCCTCCTTTTGGGATTAGGGAATGATGCCAGGTCTGGGATTCTAATCACGTTATTGGCTGTGTGGGATACAGCCTTTTTAACATGGGCTAGCCTGAGAAATGCTTTAAAGTCAAAGACTTCATTTAGAATTGAATTAAAATGATTCAAGTCCATATCTTCTCTGTGTATAATACTGCTTCACCTGTATTAATTTTACACATCTTAAAATAGTTTTTTTAAATCTATAAATATATATCCTATATATAATAATTACTATATAATAAAAGTTACTATTATCTTCTTTGTAATTACTTAACATAAAAGTTAAGTAAATGGACCAGCCAGTGGCTTTGTGGTTGGGGTGGCTGGATCCCACATGGCTGAGATTCTGGACTCAGGCTTGACAAACACATTGGGCACGTGTGGTTGCACGTCCAAAATTCTTAAAGGAAAAAGGAGGAGAAGGGATTACAGAGTAACCATGCCCTCTGGGGTTTAATCTCTCTCTCTCTCCCACGCATGCGCCCACATACACACCAGAACTGAACTGTAACTTGAATGTTAGATGCTGGAGTAGCTGGTAGAGGAACAAAGGTGAAAAAGTTTCAGTGTTTCAGACACAGGATTTAGAATCACATTTTCTGTATTTTGATGTAGTCACTTTCATTTAGTAAGATGAAGGTGTATCTTTTTCTTTTCTTTTTTTTTTTTTTTTTTTTTTTTTTTTTGGGTTTTTTCTTATTGGGGC
>NW_006159459.1:1911458-1912886 GCF_000334495.1 Tupaia belangeri chinensis | reverse complement strand
CTATAGGGCGCGTGCGCTCACCAGACAGACAGAGAGAGACAGAAAGCGAGAAATCACCCCCCAGGGGGGATGGCCACGCCGCAATCCCTTCTCCTCCATTCTCCTCTCGGGATCTTGGGCACGCATGCACACGCGCCTGGAGTGAGTTTTAAGCCACCGGGTCCGGGACGCGAACCGTGGTAGACTTCGTGGGAGTCCAGCGGCACAGCCATTACGCTAACTGCTGGTCCCTGAAGGTGTATCTTTTGTAAAAAAATATAATAATACAACTTAGTTTTAAGGGTCATTCTGAAGATTAAATGAGCTAGTTGAACCTGGCACAAACTAAGCAATAAATGTTTTCTTTGATCAACTTAACATTTCATCTAAATTCCCTCATTGTGTTACCATTGAATGGTCAAGTTAGAGTTAACCACTAGATAATTTAACTAATTAGATTGACACTATTTAGGAGGACTCTATATACCCACCTCTATGTAGGTGTATTGTGGCTTGATTTTTTTGTTTGTTTTTGTTGGCATGGTGATTGCTAATGTCTGTGCAGCTGGGATTCCATCACTGACATGCCACAGATGCTAAAGTGATGATTTTCAACAGGGTGAGTTTTACTGTGTAGCTCTAGTTTCTTCAGATTTTCCCCTGTTATTCTTGTCAGTTAAGCAATAGTCTGGATAGTTTACACTCTGGAAGCCAGGTGATGTAGGTTATAGTTTTCCAGGTCTGCTACTAGTTTGGGCAAATCATTTAAGTTCTCAGGTTTCTAAGTTTTTTATTTGCAAATACATGAGGTTGAGGGGGACCCTCAAGATCGCCAAAAGGTATTAAGTATTTTCAGTAGTCAGCTATGTAATGAGAAATCTATGTTGTATGCATATGTTCATGTGTGTGTATATCTTTCGAGATTTTAGTAAATACTGGACAGTTTTCCAACTACCAGGCATTGATCAAATGCAAGGGAAGATAGTGCCTAAGTATTTGTTTGTTACTAAAGTCTTATATCTAAAGGCTCCTGAGTATCAAAATCACAAAAAGATGGGTTGCGGGGTAGAGGCAGGTGGCTTCGTAGTTAAGGATGCTGGATTCCCACATAGCCAACCATGGTTTGAGTCCCAGACCAGGTAACTTGCTTTCTCACTTTCCCTTTCTCACTCTTGTTCTGTCCCTCTCTGATCATAAAAATAAATAAATAAAGTTAATAAAATAATTTTTAAAAAGAATAACAAAAAGTTGGCTCATTCAGTATTTATAATTGCAGTTCTTTAGACTTCATTATATAAATATAATGAAATAAAATTAGAAACTAGGTAATTATATAATAAAGATTGACAAATGTAAAAGGCTTTGTAGATAGCTTCTGTAGATTAACTAAGATTTATGTTTTTTTTTTTTTTTTTTGGGGGGTTTTTGACAATGGGCGCATCAACTTGC
>NW_006159459.1:1903743-1908992 GCF_000334495.1 Tupaia belangeri chinensis | reverse complement strand
AAATCACCCCCCGGGGAATTGCCAGCCGCAATCCCTTCTCCTCCATTCTCCTCTCAGGATTTTGGGCACGCACGCACACATGCCGGGTGTGAGTTTAATCCACCGGGTCTAGGACTCGAACCACGGTTGACTACATGGGAGTCCAGCAACATAGCCATTATGCTAGCTACTGGTCCCAGATTCACTAAGATTTTAATCATACCTAATTCTCCTTAGCCAGGTAGGGACCTCCTGACTCACCAATGTAGTCATGAACACATGGGAGTTAGTGTTCATATGTGTAGATTTCTGATCAGGTGGCTCACTGTTGGCAAATGTTGGATTTCTCTGCTGAAGAACATTTCCAGAACTAATAATTTATAATTCTAAATTATAGATTATTCCAGTCTTTTCTTCTTGATCCACATAATAATGAGAGCTATTGAAAGTCATTAATGATGAAATGTTTCTTAATCTCAAGTATATTTTCTTTTAAAAATTATTTTATTTAACTTTATTATTATTATTTTTCAGTTTGATCAGACTCACACACAGAGAAGAGAGAGAGAGAGAGAGAGAGAGAGAGAAAGTGAGAAAGCAAGCCACCAAGTCCAGGATTTGAACCATGGTCGACCATGTGAGAGTCCAACACCCTTAACCACTATGCCACCTGCTGGCCTAAGTATATTTTCTTTTGACCATTGGGAGCAAAGTAAAATATTTTACTAATAAACACAAGCAATGCTGAATATGAAGACTATATTAACAGAAGTAGAGTAAGAATATATTAATAATCTATAAGAATATATTAATATAAGAAGGTCGGGGAAGAAGAACGTAGTATTTTGAGGACAGTAATTGGAGCTAAGCCAAAAATGTGTCACTTCTCAATGATTCATAAATGCTTACTTAGATACACATCCACACACATTCCAAGAATATATTGAATTATTTTCATTTTCCACTAGTTTATGAGGGGGGAAGAAAAGAGGCTACAGGGAAATCTCTATTGGATGAAATGGCACTTTTTTGGTCATTCGAAACCCTTCACAACCCAAACACGTTTTCATTGCATCTCCTCTAATTCCCTCTGCCATCCCTCCACTCCCACTCCCCAGTGGATCTCATTACTCCGTAAGGCACTCTGCACTTCCTACCTCTGCTCATGGCTCAGGCTGCTCCCTCTGTGTGGGATGTCCTTCCTCATATCCAGTCTATTTGACAAACTCAGTCATTTCTCATGACCCAACTGAATGTGACCTGTCTTCATAAATATCTCTACATTTCCCCCCAGGAATAAAGTATTTCTTTGACCTGTGTTATAGTTATTGTTCCTTATTCTCATCCATTGCTACCATCTTTGGAGTAAGGACCATACTTTCATTTATAGCTTCTAATACAGAGCAAACACAATAAAAACCTGCCAAAGTGATTAGAATCATATGTGCATGTAGCACAAAAGGAGATATCCTGATTCAGATAAAATATATGCTGTCTTTTCATTCCTTATATATACCTGGAAAGTAAAAAGAAGGCAGGGGGAAATAGAAGTCACCCATAGCCTTACTCCCTCAAAGGAGTCATTAATAGTTTAGTATGTATATTTCCTCCTGAAGCATGCTTTTAAGAGGATTGCTGGTTTTACAAGTAGAAAAGTACCTACATGACCGATCAAATGATCCTAATTGTTGACTTTGCTATTCCTTTGTTAGCTCACAGAAAGAATCATCATCCTTTTTGTGGTAATCACCAGTCAAGAGGAAGTCCAAGAGAAATATGTGGTGTGTGTTTTATTCATCTTTTGGAATCTATTGGATATGGTTAGGTAAGAAGGCGAAATAATCTCTTAAAACAAGATCAAATTGCTTTTTACAGTGAAGGCAGTAATAGCTGCTTACATTCGGTTACTCTGAATTGGAGAGAAAAACGTAACTCCTTTTCAGATTATTTTATCTTGATATGGAAATAGATTTTTTAGTGCTTTCTATAATGGGCATAGCAAAGATAATGAAAACCTACTGTGGCATTACAAGAGCAAATCAATGCATTCAAGTTTCTAGCAGAAGGCTTGGCATAACACCAAGCTGGAATAAACCTCACAGCTGTTTGCTAATGAAAGGCATTCTTAGATTGTTTCTAGTACGTGTTTCTTCAATAAGCAAAGTAGGACTTCTATTATATCATTGTCAGAATTTACGAAGTTGGTTTCTATAAATTCAAGAATATTTTAAATAGAAGGTCTCATCTCTCTGGGAAACAAATGCACTTTCACATCTATTTTTGTAAAGAATTTCAGTGAGTTCAAATGACTAACTCAAGTTCTCTTATGGAACTGAGAGCTAGTTCTGAGAGCTCTAGTTCTTCAGTTTCCCTCTAGTTATAAAACTTGGCCATGAGATGTGCCTTGTCTGATCCCTCTTAGCAGTGGTGTAAAATAGTCCCCTTTGCCTGGTAAGCCTTTATATTTAATTTTGGGTAAATCACTTATTATTTTTAATTACATATTTATTGAGATATAATTTATATACCATAAAATTAACCCGTTTAAAACATAAAATTTGCAAGTTTTTGTATATTGAGGAAGATGTGCAATGATCACCGCTGTCTAGTCTAAAAACATGTTCCTCACTAACCCACTAGCAGTCTTTCCCAGTCCATCCTTCCCCTGCCCCTGGCAAGCACTCACATATCATCTTTATGCATTTTTCTATTCTGGAAATTTCACATAAACCGAATTATGCAACATGTAACTTTTTGTGACTGGCTTCCTTTAATTAACATGTTTTCAAGGTTCCAGATTCACCTATCCATGTAGATAATATCAGGACTTCACTGCTTTTTATAGCTAATGTTCTATGTATTGCTATTCCAGCTTCTGGCCATGAGGAATACTGCTATGAACATCATGTACCAGCTTTTGTGTGCATATGTTTTTGTTTCCCTTATATTTAGGAGTAAAATTCTTGAGGAACCAACCATTTAAAAAAACTATTTTTATTTTCCTCTGTAAATTGGGGTACAAATACCTTCCCAACTTACCTTAAAATAACTTTTTTTTTTTTCCTATAAGTAAGGGCCTGGGAGCTTCCTCAACCTGATAAAAGACACATATGGAAAAAAAAAAATCCAGCGTTAACATAATAGTTCATCTTTACTCCCAAGATCAGGAACAAGACAAAAAGACACACTCTTGTCACATCTATTCAACACTGTACTCTACGTTCTCGCCATAGCACTTAAGCAAAACGAACAAACAAAACACCAATATAAACCCCATCTTGGGCAGAACTGATCAACAGTTCTAGAAGTCTTGTGGCTGACTGAAGGTTCAGATCTCAAGTCAGCCTTAGACATATTAAGGGTGCATGCATGCCCAAGAACCTGGCTGGCTGGAGGGCTAGAAGAGGATTGTGATGAGATGAGACCCTGTCAAAAATACTTGTGTTATTCTCTGTCTCTCTCTTACACACTTTCATGAAAGATATAGAATAAACTTTAGGAAATTACAATATCAAACTCACCCATACAGAAAAGAAAAAAGTAAAATAATCTCTATTAACAGATGATGTCATCTTATACATAAATCATAAGGAATCCACTAAAACACAGTGAGCTGGTAAATTTAGCAAGGTTGTAGAATACAAGATCAATATACAGAAAATGCAATACTCTTTAAATTGATCTATATAATCAGTGTAATTCCTATTAGAATCCCAGCTGGCTTCTTTGCAAAAATTGAGAAGTTGACCCTAAAACTCATATGGAAACTTAAGGAACCCAGAATAGACAAAACAGTCTTGAAAAAGAACATAGAATACTAACACTTCCCAATTTTAAAACTTAACTACAAAGCAAGAATAATAAAGAGTGTAGTATTGGCATAAAGATTGATCATGAAATAGACCCGATAGTCCAGAGACAAATGCTCACATTTTTGGTCAATTAATTTCAACAAGGTTCCCAAGTCAATATGATGGGGAATGAACAGTCTTTTCAACAATCAGTGTCTAGGACAATTGGATACCCATATACAAAAGAATGAAGTTGGACCCTTAGTTCACATCTAATAGGTAAAAGTAAAAAATCTTGGAAAAAATAGATGTTAGTCTTCATGACTCAGGATTTATCAATAGCTTTTTATATATAACACTAAAACCTCAAGCAGCAAAAGAAAAAAAATAGACAAATGGGCTTTATAGAAAAAGACGTTTATTTATTTTTTAAAGTTTATTTCTTTCTTCCATGAGTACAAGGTAGAGACAGAGAAATAGGCAGCTCTCACAAGGTCTTCCTGCTGTAACTCACCTCCCAGGTTCAGCCAGCCTGGATCACAGGCACGAACATAGCCACAGTGTTCTGAGAGGTGAACACCAGACGTGAACCCAGACCTTCCCATGAGTCAGCCTTGCAGAGCATTGCATTATCACTGCTCCACTGTCCAGCCCCCAAAAGTAGCTTTAGTACACACATATGAGAAGATGCTTATCCATTCTTCTAATAGAAAGAAAAGATAGTAAGATACCATTTCCACTTAGATTTATAAAATTTAATGACATCATTGAGAGCTTGCACTGTTGGTATATATTATATGTAGTAAGTATATACATAAATATGCACATATGAAAATATTTTTCAAAGAATACACAAAAATTGGCATCGGTCATTGTCTCTGAGGAATAGAATTTGGGCTCTGCAGTAAGAAAGATTTCTTTCTCTTCATTTGTGTTTCCAATGCTTTTTCTGTTGTTTGGTTTTCCAGTACTTATCTATTGCCTATACCAGTTGTACTCAAAGTTTGGTTCCTGGACCAGTGACCCTGGGATCACCTGGAACGTGTTAGTAATAAAAATGTGCAGGTTCTACCTCAGACCCACAGAACCAGAAATTCTAGGCACAGAACCCAGCAATTTGTGCTTTAACAAGCCATCTGGGTCATATATATTTAAGCTCTAAGAACCACTGTCCTATTCAAAGAAATAAAAAGATGTGATGTAGTAGCTGAGGTAGTCTACAGTGATAGGTTTAAAGCCAGCTACTGCACCAAGGCCAGTTTTTTAATTGATCACTTAAGGTGGCACACCTACGAAAGCATTGTGATGCCAGTAAGAATTTAGAAGCCACGTTTTTATGTTTAAATTCGTCTGTGATATTTATGTCTATATTTAAAAATATAGTTGCTTGTTGCATAAAATGGATGTGAGTTTTAAATGAAATTAAAGTTACTAATCAAGGAAACTTGTAACTGTACTTTCTTGGGGAGTGAGAATGTC
>NW_006159459.1:1888831-1903728 GCF_000334495.1 Tupaia belangeri chinensis | reverse complement strand
ATTCCTGCTCTGTTCAGCTCTGTCATTTTCTTGATCTACATCACGGGACAAGCCAGACATGGTCCTCTTCCCATTTTTCAACCTCTTCTCTTACTTAAGTTGTAGGACACACAATATGTAATTTGCACACTTTATAGTTCTATCCTGGTACTTAATTATGTTGTAAGGTATCTTCTCCTGTTTCTTCTTTAGACATCAGCAGCAAATGAGGTTTATAAGCTCTTCGTCTCCTTTCAGGTACACATACAGCATGCTGTCAGTCATCGGCATATCCTATTCTGTCTTGACATGGCTCAGTCAGACACTGTGGATGCTGATATATCCCCTGTGTGTTCTTGCTGAAGGTAAGAAGACAGTGACTTGCTGCGTTGCTTACTGGCAAAAGCCATCTAGCTATAAATGGTTCATTAAATTTTGATGATTAAATTACTATTTTTGCTAGTGCTTATTTTCACTCAATGTATCTTTCCTGGCATATTTCCCTTGATGCAAAGAAGAAAAGCATTATAAAGCAGAGTTGGTAGGTTGGTCCTGTGGCTTAGTGGTTAAGGGGGCTAGATCCCACACGGCTAACCATGTGGTTTAAGTTCCACCTCTGGTGGCTTGGAAAACATGCTAGGTGCATATGTGTACATGCCCAAAATTCTAACAGGATGGAGAAATGGAGAAGAGGAATTGGGTTGTGATCACACCCCACTAGGGGGCACTCTTGCCCACTCTCTTGGGTTAGAACAGGTGCCCTCTGCCTTATAAAAACAAACAAAAAGAGGGAACCAGTAGTTGGCATAATGGCTATGTTGCTGGTCTCCCATGTAGTTGACTGCAGTTCAAGTCCCGAACCCAGTGGCTTAAATTCACATCAGGAGTTTGTGCATGCGTGCCCAAGATCCTGAGAGGAGAATGGAAGAGAAAGGATTGCAGTGTGGCCGTCCCCCCTGCAGGGTGATTTCATGCTTTCTGTCTTTCTATCTCTCTCTGTCTTCCTGGCGAGCGCACACGCCCTATAGCAAAAACCTCTCCCCAAACAAAATAAAACAAAAAATAAAAACAAACAAAAAGAGACAAAGTTGTGAGGGAAGCAGCTCTTCACAGTAGACAAAATATTGTGTAAGAAAAGAGGACATCTGAGTCCTGGTTGTGAACTTCATTAACTCAGTATATGGGTCTGAGTCTGTTTACTAATCAGAAAGGAGTCTGATATTTAAAGATTCTATGATGTTTTATTTATTTAATAAATATTTGGTTTTTGCTATAGGGTGCATGCATTTGCAAGAGAGGGAAAGTGAGAAACTACCCCTCACTCCCATGGGGGAGATGGCCACACTGCAATCCCTTCTCCTCTGTCCTCCTCTTGGGATTTTGGGCATGCTCATACATGTGCTCAGCATGATTTTCATACCTCCAAGTCCCAGACTTGAACTGCTGTTGACCATATGGAAATCCAGCACCTTAACTACCATGCTACCTGCTGGCCCCTGATGTTTTATTTTTAATGCATAGAAATGCAATTGTCTCTGGCTAGACGATCCTTCCCACTTATCACTACTGTGTGTTCTACCCTCTGCCAGCAGCTAGTTAACTCTAATATTAATCATCACTGTCTGAGGGCAGGATTCCCTGACTTCCTCAACTAAATTAATCCCCCCTAGTTCAGCATCATGAATCTCTCATTTACAGGACCTATCTCAGTTGTAATTGGACACGTGTATGACTCTTAGATTAATGTCCATTTCCCTGACTAGACTCTAGGCTCCAGGAGGGCACAGTGATGTCTGTTTCTTTGATTCCTTCCTTTCCTATATGCACAATATACATGCTAAATGAACACTGACTGAATTATTGAGTATATTATGATGTAGGCTAATTACATAGCCTAAATTAACATTTGAAACTTAAAATAATCAAGATCCTCAATTTGCAGAGCTTTAGGATATTTGAGGAATCTGACCTTCCTTCTAAAATGTATTTGGTAGACTGACAGAGCTTTCTGAAAGACAAGATTAAAGTTTTGAAAACTGAGGGCATACAATAATTAAGAAAGCATGTTAAGGTAACTAAGGGAAGAACATAAATGGATTTAACATGAAATGATGGTAATGTTGACAATGATTGTAAAGTATTTTAAAGGCCACTATATAAAATAAAACCACATGTTTTCTAGGAAAACCATATTCTTGTATGGCTGTCATAACCCACATTCTTTTATTAGATTCATAAACTTATTCCTATAATTATATAATAAGGTACATGCAGAAGAATGTTTAGAACACCTATGATAAAATGTCTGTAATGATTACTTCTAGATGATGGAATATGAGTGACTATAATTTTATGTCTCAAAGTATAAATGTGAAGTTAAGAAAACCCACTTTGCTTTTGTTAATTTTTAATAGTTAATATTATTACTTTTAGTAACTATAATTGCCCATCTGATAAATACAAGAATAAAGTTCATATAAATAACCAAATGAACTAATGATACAGATAACATGGGAGGCACTTAAGTACAGCCTGGGTTAACCTTAGATGTCATGCTTGGTGTCAGCTCAGACCCAGCACTGGTATCACTGATACTGCTGCTCTGTCCAGCTGTAGCAGCTTTGGGTTCCTCACTTCCATCTCTCCCCTTTTACAAACTTTTTATTTTGAAATAGTTTTAGGCTCAAAAGAAGTTTTAAAAACATAGTGCACTGTTTCCATGTATCCTTTCCCCAGCTTCTCTAATGATAATGTCTTACATAGCCACAGTATATTATCATGTTAGTCCATGAAATGTTATAGAAAATCTAGACCTAGGATACAATTTTCAGAGAACCATCTTTTTTTTCTTTTTGGAGAGGCTTTTGCTATAGGGTGCCTGTACTCACCAGAAAGATGGAGAGAGACAGAGACAGAAAGCGAGAAATCACCGCTCAGGGGGGATGGCCACTCCACAATCCATTCTCCTCCATTCTCCTCTCGGGATCTTGGGCATGTACACACATGCACCTGGTGTGAGTTTTAAGATACTGGGTCCAGGATTCGAACTGTGGTTGAATACATGGGAGTCCAGTGACATAGCCATTACGCTAACTGCTGGTCCCACCACCATCTCTTTTTATCTGATACTAGCTTTTTCCCTCAAAATACTAATAATTTAAACCAGTATTTTTCATTGAGTTCCTTGGAGTTTTTATTAAGTACTACTAGGGATTTGGGAGGAAGAAGATATTTACAGGTCAGTAAGGTGGAAGAAAGGATGGGTAAAATTAGTTTATGTCAAAAGTTCTCAGAATCTGGGAACCAGCAGTTAGCGTAATGGCTATGTCGCTGGATTCCCACGTAGTCGACCGTGGTTCGTGTCCCGGACCCGGTGGCTTAAAACTCACGCCGGGCGTGTGTGCGTGCGTGCCCAAGATCCCGAGAGGAGAATGGAGGAGAAGGGATTGCGGCGTGACCATCCCCTCTGGGGGGTGATTTCTCGTTTTCTGTCTCTATGTCTCTCTCTGTCTGTCTGGCGAGCGCACGCGCCCTACAGTGAAAATCTCTCAAAAAAAAAAAAAAGTTCTCAGAATCTCTGCTATACTAATGAATACTGTGAAACTCTAAGAGGAAAATATATGCAGTATTCTCCAAATTCATTTGACCATCAACCCGGGTTGTGCCTAAGAGGACCAATTTATTTTGAGATACCTTTTTATGAAACACTTTAAACTTTTTCTCAGGCATGACAAAGTATGCAATGAACAAAAATTCTAGAAGTCACACTGATATAATAACCTTGTCAACTTAATCATTCAGTTGATTTCTCTATCAAACTGTAGCTTTATTAAAGAACTTAACAATCACCACAAAACTCTCATTATCAATTCAAAATATCCCACAGCCCTAGAGATATACTGGTTTGTTGGCATTGTCATGATGCATTTTTGCATAGAAAAACAAAATATGTCATGACTGTCCAACAACCTAATATATATATATATATATATGTGTATACACACACACACACACACACACACACACACACACCCTGTAACAAATTAATGAGGGAAACCTTTTTGTCTTTTTTTCTGTTCAATAGCATTTGCCATCTATGAGTCACTGCCTTATTTTGAATCATTTGGCACTTATTCCACAACACTGCCCTTTGACTTATCCATCTATTTTCCATACGTGCTGAAAATATATCTCATGATGCTGTTTATAGGTAAGTGGTTTTTATTTTGGGGGGGGTGGTATTTTAGCATTCCTTTTATGCGTGGTTTGTGCTGTCATCTACCTTACTAGACAGGCTAGTAAACACAAGCGAGACTGAAGAGGAAACCTGACAGGATGAACCAGATTTTGTTAGTAAAGCACCTGGAAGTTATAATGCTTTCTTCAGGGCTCCATGAAATCAACTAGATCACCATTTCATTGCATGAACAAGAGCAGCTTTCTTAGCAGAAAACATTCCTGAATTTTGTATGAAATATAGACCACAGGCACAGTTATTTACAAACAAAATGCAGATGTCCAATTAAACAAGTCTTATTTCTGGTTTCCCCATTTATGGCTATTTTGTTTCCTCTTTGTTTGGCCTTATGTGCTGGGCCTTCCTAGTAAGCAAATGGGAGCAGGCTAACAACTTCAGGAAAATTTATGGAACAAAAACTTAGTTGAAAACATTTGATTAACTTATTTTTTTTTGTACATTGGGAACAAGATTCCCATCCTTAAATTTCAGTTTCCCCAGCTCTAACCTTCACAAATGCCCAAGATAATGATTAGACAGTAATGAGTATCAGACCATAACAGAATATATAGAGAAAGGACAAATATGAAACTTTACAAGGGGAGGAGAGAACCTGAAAAGAAAAACTTTTCTTATATAAAAAAAATTAGGATGGAGGAATTTTATTTACTTCCTTTGCTGCATAAAATCTGGACCCTTGTTTCTTTGGATTTCCCTTGAAAAAATGTCTTGTTCCTAGAATATAGATGACACTCTCACTGTATTTTTAAAACATGCTTTGTTCTGGAGAAATGATAATCAACCTAACTTACTTTTGCCACTTCCTTCTCCACATTAGGTATGTATTTTACCTACAGTCATCTTTACTCAGAAAGAAGAGATGTCCTCGGAGTTTTTCCCATTAAAAAGAAGAAAATGTGAAGCATAGCATTCCGACGTGTCATGAGAAAAGCCAGGCTTGTGGATTCTGCTGCAGTAAATAGAAAGCAGGAAGTATTCTTCTGGAAAAAAATACCTAGTATTTGACAAAAACCATGATGTGAAATAATCACATCCCATCCCCAAACTAGACACGTCATAGCAGGCTAGATGTCTCACACATTGTATTTTTGGATATACACTCTGCATTCCCTGCTTTACCAAAACTCTGGATTTTAAACAAGTTACAATTTGTATCATGTGAAGCCTGAATATTTTCCTGTATGGTTAATGAAAAATAGATGAACTGGAATAGATTCAGTTAAGAAACCAAAGCAAACATGTGACCTAAATTACATGTATTGCATTTCACATTTGTGTTTCTAGTAGCAGAGCTGTAGGAGATGAGTAAGGTAAAATTTGCACCGTGGTTGTCTAGAATATAATTTTATAGATAGTGTCATTGTCCTGAAGGATAATAACTTAATACCCATTGTAAACTTTAATAAACATTTTTTTAAGCCCTATGTCTTAGTCAGCTTAGGTGACTATACCAAAATAACATATACTGGGTGGCTTAAACAACAAAGTTATTTCTCACAGTTATGGAGGTTAGGAAGTCCAATTTCAAGGTACCAGCTAATTTAAATCCTAATGAGGGCCCTCTTGGTTTGCCAATGGTTAGCTTCTTGCTGTATACCCACATGAGAAAAATATCAACTCAAGTGTCTCCTGTTATGATGATACTCAGGTCTTATTATAATGGACTCTCTGCTTCTCTTATAATTGCCTCCCCAAGCCCCAGCCCCAAATGCCATAGAAGGGATTAGGGCTTAATGCATGAATTTTGAGGGAATGAAGATTCACTCAGTAACATTCCATACTGAGTCCCACAGAATTCATGTCCTTCTCACATGCAAAATATACTCATTCCATCCCAAAAGTGATATTATGAAATTTTATATAAAAAAGAAATGTGTGTGTATATATATATATACACAGAGAGAGAGAGAGAGAGAGGATGATATATAAAACATAGATAGGTTTGTGCCCATGATTTTTCCTCCTTAAAATTCCCATAACCCTTATTTCTTAAGTGACTAGAACAATAGCATATCATAAAATATTTTGTCCATGGTTTCTGAAGTAGCTCTGGAACAGCTTCAGAGAGAGAAAGGTGAAAGACAGTATACATTTCTCCTTACCTCCTTTCACCTGCTCCTTTTTCTCTTAAAGGTAGTCCATAAAGATTAACTTTGTCTTCTGCAAGGTAGGTTATGGAAGTTGAAAATATGCTGTAATCTTTCCTCAACTTTCTATCTTGAAGATGACCATAAAAAATTTATCTGACCTATCTTCTCTGATAGTAAACCGTGAGACCCACATTTTAGAAAGGATCCTGCCACATACTCAGAAGTGAGGAATGCTGCACAGAGGCCAACCAAGTATCTGGACAGGCCATGGTGGGTTTCTCCACTCAGTCTGTTAGCATTAGATCATACCCTTTTCAGTTCTGTCCTATTTCTACATGATTGTTCATGCTATCCAGTGAAGTTTCCATGAAAAGCCCAAAAGGAAAAGGTATGGAGAACTTCTGGACAGCTGAACACATGGAGGCCTGCAAGAGGGTAAATAAGAACTCACCCCACATACTGGCATTGTGAGACATTAAACTATGGGGGCTGAAGCTCCTGCACTTGAGACCCTTCCAGAGCTCCTCCTATGTCTCTTTTTATTTGACTGTTACTTGTAGCCTTTATAATCTAATAAAAATGTTTTCCCAAGTTCTGTGAGCTGTTCTAGCAAAGTAAGTCCAAAGAGGGGATCATGAGAACCCCAACTTAAAGCCTGGAGAAGGTCTGGAGGCTTCAACTTTGGACTGGTGTCTGAAGTGGAAGTCTTGTGGGAATAAACCTTTAACCAATGGAGATATCTGCAGGAATAGAGCACCGGAATTAATTGGATTAGAGGGTGCCCAGCCAGTGTTTGCTGCGTGCTGGTGGAGAGAACTATGGACACACTTGATCGCAGAAATCTTCTGTGTTGTGGAAAGGATAGAGAAACTGAAATTAGGCTTTTCTAACACATAACCCCCAAATCTTAACTCATTCTTATGTCAACTCTAAAATAAAAAAATCAGACATGGACGAGACTTGAGAGTATTCATCCTGAGGCAAAAATTCCTTTCCAGCTGTGAGCCTGTAAAACCAAGTTAAGTGTTTCCAACAAATGATGATGGAACAGGTATAGAGTAGACATTCCCATTCCAAATGGGAAAGGCAGGAAGGAAATAAAGGATAACAGATCACTGATACATCTAAAACCTAGCAAGGAAAACTCCATGAAATGTTAAGGCTCACAAATAATCCTCTTGGCTTGATACTCTACTTTCAGGACCAGCTGGGTAGAGGTCTTGCCCTCAGGACTCTGTTGAAGGAGGCTAGGTCCTCACAGCTCCAGTCAGAGATTATCTGTTGAAACCAAGGTGAGGCTACCCCCATTGAAACTTAAAAGACAGACCTGATGATCTCCAAATAACCTACAGGGTCATTCTTCCTTGGTGCTGAATAACAGTGTACTTTCACAGTCACATTGCTCTATTGTCCCATCTTGTAAAATCAAAGTTCAATAGCTTTGCTTCATTCTCACCTTCAATTCCTTCAGTTCAAACTAGCAATTTTCTTCCTAGGGTGGCTAATCTATGAAATAAAACCACACTAATCTTATTGACTGGTCAGTCTGCTCCACTCGTAGTGTTCTCTTCCAGACACATTTTCTCCTTTTCATAATGTGGACAGGCTGAGAATTTTCCAAACCTTTAAGTTCTGGTTCCTTTTCTTGTTACTAATTTTTTCATTTCTTCTCATATTTTACTATAAGCAGTCAGGAGGAACCACGCTACTCCTTCAACACTTTGATTAAAGATCTCAGTTAAGTACCCAGTTTCTTCACTCACAAGTTTCACCTCCCACAAAATTTAGTCAAGTTTTTTGCCAGTTTATAACAAAGATTGCCTTTTCGATAGCTTGTTCCTAATTTCTATCTGACACCTAATCAGAATGGTCTTTACTGTCCATATTTCTAACCTATTCATGATTGTGTATTCTCTGAAAAAAATGGGAACATTTTCATGGAAAATTTGGCTTTTTGTCCTATGCACCTCAAAATTATCCCAACTGGGACCAACAGATGGTGTAGAAGTTATGTCTCTGGATCCCCACATGGTCACCCATGGTTTGAGTCCTGGACACAGTGCCTTCAAAATCACACCAAGCACATATTTATGCATGTCCAAGATCCTGGGGAGAGAATGGAGGAGAAGGGATTGTGGTGTGGTCATCCCCTGTGATGGAGGGGATGTCTTACTTTCCCTTTCACTGTCTCTCTCTCTCTCTGTCTCTCTCTGGCAAGCAAAAACCTCTAAAACAAAACATAACAAAACTCTCTCAACCTCTACCCATTGCCTAATTTTAGAACTGTCTCCTCACCTTTATGTATTGGTTATAGCAGTACCTCACTTACTATTACCAGATGTTATGTTGGTTAGCTTGGGCTGCTACTACAGAATACTATAAACTGGGTGGCTTAGACAACAAAAATATGTTTCTCACAGTTCAGGAGGCTGGAGAATCCAAGATCAAGATCCAAGTCCAAGATCAAGATCCAAGTCCAAGATCAAGCAATTGAGTTTCTGATAAGAATCCAAGGTGCCAACAGATTGCTCTTCATGGTTTATAGACAGATGCCTTCTTCATGTTTTTTGACATGACAGAGAAAGAAATCTCTCTCATGTCTCCTCTTATAATCCCATTTATGAGGGCTCTACCCTCATGAACTAATTACTTTTCAGAGGCTCCATTTTCAAATTCCATCACACTGGGGACAGTTCTTCAACATATAAATTGGGGTGAGAGATCAAATAGTCAAGAGCACCCAGATACATTATTCATAACATATGCATTATTTGGTCTTCAATGCCTTAAAAGAGGACCCTGATGAAAACAATAGGCCTTTGACAAACACAAATTATGCTCCATACTATACTTTTTTTCAGTTTAAAAATCCAGGACACATGCATACCTTACAGGGAGGTAAAAGGTATAGAAATGTAGTAAATACTGTAAAGGAGGCAAAAAAAATTAAGAACTAGTACTGTTTAGAAGTGTTACTGAATTGTTGCTAATTACCATATTTTAAGTCATATGTGTCATTTTTTAGGTTTGAAAAATACTTTGAAGATCTAAAATATGTGTAATAATTGACTAAGAGAATAATTTCTATGCCATTGATGTATTACTTAGTTTTTTGGTAAAGAATTGTAGCGATCATATTATCCAGTAACTATGTAAAAAGAGTATTGAGAAAATATTGTGACATAAGAACAGGGTAATAAACATGTAATTTTAAAAAATAGATAATTTATTTCCATTGAATAAAACATGTTAAAAGAAAGAATTGAATATGAATCCATACTTGATATTATCATAAATTTAATGTATTTGGAATTTTAAAATGAGAAAATTAAATTCTTTTTAAAAGCAAAATAAAATCTAGCATTTAAAAAGGATAATTTAAATAAAATTTAAATAAAAAGGCTACATTTCATTTTGCTTTTAAATTGCTAATCTTCTAAATTGACAAACACTAAAGTTTTTAGTGTGCAAAGAGAACAGAATACCTTTGCAAATTTCAGGTAACTTAGTCTAGGTTCCTCCCAATAAAGATGACTGCTGGGGCCAGCAGGTAGTATAGTGGTTAAGGTGCTAGACTCCCACATGGCCAACTGCAGTTCGAGTGCCAGACCTGATGGCTTGAAAATTATACTGCGTTCATGTGCATGTGCCCCAAATCCTAGGAGGCAAATGGAGAAGAGATTACAGCATGGCTATTCCCCCTGGGGGGTGATTTCTCACTTTCCCTCTCACTGTCCTGTCCTCTACTCCCACTACCCCAAGTGCATGTGCCCTATGACAAAAACCTTTTTATTTTTTTAAAAGATGGCTACCTACATGCTGAACTATACAACTAAAATCAAAGAAAAGAATCAGACTACACTTTAGTGGGTAATTATAAAAATTTATTAAATAATATTTTAGTTTTTAAACCAGATTACTTTAGGAATCTTCTGCTTCTTAAAATTGAAGACCAAAAGAAATGCAAGTGAATTTGTAATTATTGTCATTTTTAAGTAGAGGTGAAGACTGATAATAATTTGAGATATCTGCAACAATTGTAACATAGAACAAGTCTCTTATTTGCTTTGGTGACAGTCACAATTGTTAATACTACTGTGGTTGGTTGCCTAGATTCATAAATTAAAGAAATATTAAATTTATTAGAGGTTAGTGAAAATGCAGATGTAATTTCCTTTCCCATTCAAGTTTATGTTCTCCAGGTTAAGAAACCCAGACATAGTGAAGTCAAGACAGTAAATATTTTGGTTTTCAGTTTTAAAAAGCAGAAGGATTCCTAAGGTAATCTGTTTTGTTTTTTTTTTTAAATATTATTTAATTTTATTCATCTTTCATCTTGCAAAACTGAAAATCTATACTCATTAAATAATAATTCTCCATTCCCTTTTCTCCCAGCTACCAGTAACCACCATCCTTTCTGTATCTATGATTTTTGACTAGTCTGAGTACCACATATAAATAGAATCAGACAGTATTTGTCTTTTGTGACTGGTTTATTTCTCTTAGTATTATGTAATGTCAAGGTTCATGCATGTTGTACTGTAGACAATGTCAGAATTTTTAAGGCCAACTGATGAGAGAATTACTTCTGTCATTTTGCTATTTGTTTTCTTTATGCCTTATATTTTTTTCATCCCTCAGTTCATGCATTATTGTCATCTTTTGTGTTTACTTGATTTTTTAATAGTAAACATTCAAATACCTTTTTCATTTCCTTTTTTTTTTTTTTAAGAGATATTTTTGATACAAGGTGCATAGACTTGCCAAAGAGAGAGACAGACAAAAGGCGAGAAATCATTCCCTGGGGGTATGGCCATGCTGCAATCCCTTCTCTTCCATTCTCCTCTCAGGATTTTTGGGCACATATGCACATGTGCCCAGCATGAATTTTAAGCCACTGGGTCTAAGACTCAAACCCTGGTCTACTACATGGGAGGCCAGCAACATAACCATTATGCCAGGTGATGGTTCCCTCACTTTCTTTTTGGTACATTCTAAAGCTATTTACTTGGTGGTTACCATTTGGGTTACGTTTAATATCCTAACGCTATTACACTCTAATTTATGCTAGCTGAAGTTTAATAACATACAACATACAAAAAATTTTCTTTACATTTCCATCAATCACTTTTATTTATGTGTCCCAAGCCATAAATCAAATTTTTAAAAATACACTAGTCTCAGGACCAGCAGTTAGCGTAATGGCTATGTCACTGAACTCTCATGTAATGGACCGCGGTTTGAGTCCTGGACGCGGTGGCTTAAACTCACACCGGGCACGTGTACATGTGTGCCCAAGATCTCAAGAGGAGAATGGAGGAGAAGGGATTGTGGTGTGGTCATCCCCCCGGGGGGTGATTTCTTGCTTTCTATATCTCTGTCTCTTTTTCTGGCGAGTGCACATGCCCTATAGCAAAAAAAAAAATAAAAATAAAAATAAAAATAAAATACACTAATCTCTTAGAAAATAAAACTTAAGTTACAAACCATTATTATAAAAATACTTGATTTTATAATCTATGTATTTTTCTTTACTGATAATCTTTATTTATTTTTATGGCTTTGAATTATTGTCTAGTGTCTTCGTTTCCGTCTGTAGAACTCCCAATAGCATTGCTTGCAGAAGCAAGTCTAGTGATAATATATTCTCTCGGCTTTTGCTTATCTGGGAATGTCTTGTTTTATCCTTCACTTTTCAAAGACAGTTTTAACAAATATGTTATTCTTGGTTTTGTTTGTTTGTTTGTTTTTGTTTTAAACCCTTTGAATATATCAATGCACTACCTTCTGGCCTCCTGTTTTTAGATGAGAAATATACTGATAATCTTATTGAGAATCTTTTGTATGTGACAAGTTGCTCTTCTCTTACAGCTTTCAAGATTCAGTCAGTATTTGGCTTTCAATCATTTGATTATGTGTGTCATTGTGGATCTCTTTGAGTTCATCCTTTGGCCATTATATTGTCATGTGTTCTCTGTGCTCCTTACCTTGTCTCTTCTTTTGGGGCTTTCACAATATATATGTTGGTCCACTTGTTAGGTCTCACAGATCCCTTATACTGTTAATTTTTGTTCATTTTTTTTTCTTTCTTCTGCCCAGACTAAATTAAAATCTGTTGTCCTATCTTTACGTGTGCTGATTCTTCTCCAGCTCAAATCTGCCTTTGAACATCTCTAGTACATTTTTTATTTCAGTCATTACACTTTTCTGCTCCAAAATTTTCTTTTGGATTTTTCTCTTTTATATTATCATTTTGTCGTACATTGTTTTGCTGACTTTTTCCACATCCTATTTTAATTCTTTGAGTGTCCTTCAAACAGTTGTTTTTAAAGACTTTGTCTAATGGTCTGGCCCCATAGTGCAATGGTTAAGTGTTGTGCAGTGGGAGTTAGATCCCATATGGCCAACCATGACTTAAGTCCCAGCCTGGTGGCTTGAAAAAACACACCATGCATGTGTGCATGTATGCCCTAAATCTTGATGAGATGTAGAAATAAACCAAAGAGGATTGTAGTGTGACTGGTACATTCTTTCTCTCTGGTAAGTGGATATATAAAAATAAACAATTAAAAAAACATTTTGTGGGGTCCAGCAGATGGCATGCTTATGTCACTGGACCCTCATGTAGTCGACCAAAGTATGAGTCCTAGACCCAGTAGCTTAAAACTCATACTGGGCGTGCATGTCCAAGATCCTAAGAGGAGAATGGAGGAGAAGGGATTGCAGTATGGCCGTCCCCCTTGGAGGGTGATTTCTCACTGTCTCTCTGTCTGTCCAGTGAGTGTACACTCCCTATAGTAAAATCTCTCTCTAAAAAAAACAAAAATTCTGGACTAGCAGCTGGTGTGATAATTAAGGTGCTGGACTACCACATGACTGACCATGGTTCAAGTCCCAGACCTGGTGCCTTGCTTTCTCACTCCCCCCGACTTTTTTCTTTCTGTGGTGAGTGCACATGTTCTATATCAAATTAAATAATAATTAATAAAATAATTTAAAAAATTTTCTAGTAGCCCAACCATCAGGACTTTTACAGGGACAGTTTCTGTATCTTCTTGTTGTTTGTTTCCCCTCTGAAAGGGCCATACCTTTCTATTTCTTTATATGTCTTGCTTTTGTTGTTGTTGAACACTGGACATTTGAATATAATAATGTGAAAACTCTAGAAATCAGTTTCTTTGCCTTTAGAGTATGCTGAGGCCTTTTTGTTTGTTTTTGATTGTTGTAGGCTGTTTCTGTGCCAAGGATCAGCCTGAAGTATAAACTTCAAAGGTCTTCTCAGACTGTGCCTTTTCTTGGGCAAACGTGGTGATTTTCTAACTATCCTCCACCCTCGTGCCCTGGTATATGTGGTTGGTTTTTCCATGTCTGAGTCATGGGCCATTGGTGGCAATGGTGGTAGGATCACTGGATACCACATGGATGATAGAGCAGTTCAAGTCCTGGATGTGGTGGCTTGGAAGTCATACTGGGCATGTGTGTGTACATGTTCAACATTCCAAAAAGAGAAATGGAGGAGAAAGGATTGTGGCATAGCCAGTCCCTATGGAGGGGGTGGGGACTTTCCCTCTCTCTGTCTCTCTTTCTCTGATAACCACGTGAGTTCTCTAGCAAATAATAAAAAAAAAAGTCCACGTCTTTTATATCTGGTTTTCAAAAGGAGGAAAATAAAGGTGGAGAAAAAAGGTCCTGGCTGTTTAAAGTCCCTGGAAATCACTCCTGCTCAAGGGGGTGGGGCTTTCAACAATGGGGAAAGATACTACAATGGCCCACCTTCTTGTCTGAAAAGTCTGTGGTCAGAGTAACTATAAGCAATCAGAGCATAGATTCCCTAATATTTGGGCCAGGGTTCCCTTTGCTCACCCTAATCTCCCACAAACTGCATGTACACTGCTCTTGGAAAGGGTGCAGAGTTTCTTGCCAAGGAACGAGGGGTAGGAGATGTGTAGGTGCTACTGTGCTTAGAGCTGAAATTGACCCAAACTAGCAACTATATAGTTTAAGCCTTCCTCTGGAAGTTTCAAGCCTTCAAGAGTTCCAAAATAATCATCAGATTCTGCTAGTACAACTGTTATCCAGGTAGGGAGACAGCTTCTTAATGCTTCTTACTCCATCATCTTCCCAGACTCCTCTTCTACAAGGCATTAACTTTTTAAATGATTTTTTATTTAGAGTTTCAAATGCCAAGTTGCATTGCCTGAATTCCAATTATCTCAAGCTAAGGGATAACAGTCAAGATCCTTATTCTGTCCATTGTTGGGGAACAAACAAACAAAAAGGTGGAATAAAACTGCACTGAATCAAAATTATTTTGGAGAATGTATTTCATTTCTCGGCAAAAGTCTACCTAAAAAATAAAAGTAGAGGGGCCAGCAGGTGGCATGGTGGTTGAGGGCGCTGGACTTCCACATGGCCAACTGTGGTTCAAACCCAGACCTGGCAGCTTGCTTTCTCACTTTCTCTCTCTCTCTCTCTCTCTCTCTCATTCTCTTGCTCTATCCCTCTCCGGTTAAATTAAATAAAGTTGAATAAAATAATTCTTAACAAAATACAATTAGAACACACACACA
>NW_006159459.1:1870816-1888800 GCF_000334495.1 Tupaia belangeri chinensis | reverse complement strand
ACTCTTTCTCTTGCATTACAGCAAAATCATCCTTGAGATTTTTATCAAAGTATTAATAGTTAAACAAAAAGAACACCTAACACTTCCTCCAAACATTTCTGTTAGGTGTAGATGCATCTTATTTTTGTCCAGTATGCTTTTCAAGAAACACTGTTATCCTGTTCTTGAGTTTTTATTCAGCAAACAAGTTGACCTCAATAAAATGAGTTGATCCCTAGACTGCTGCAAACACATGCCTACATTCATTCAAGAAACACTTATTACATGCCTAGAATAAGCCAGGCACCATGTGATAACCTTTTCAAGGCTCCTGACAAACAGGTTTCTTCCTAAAGTATATACAAAATTTCACTGAAGTCTCTAAAAGAAGTGTTCTTTGTTTTTTGTTTGTTAAGGTTTTTGCTATAGGGCATATATGAAAGGAACAGTGAGAAGGGAAGTAAGAACTCCCCCTGCCCCGGGGGGATAGCCACTCCTCAATCCCTTCTTCTCATTCTCCTTCTGCGATTTTGGGGATGCATACACATGAGTCCAGAATGATTTTCAAGCCACTTGAAACTGAGGTCAGCCATAGGGGAGTCCAACCCTTAACCACTATGCGATGTGCTGGTCCCAGAAGTGTTACTTTTAAAATCACTCCTTACTTTGCCTACCTTGAACAAACTGTCACATGTGAGAATCTGTATTTCCTTCAGAAGTTGAAATATATATGTCAATATCCAAAATGTTTCTCCTAAGAAAGAATCAACACTGAAATTTACATATGGAGAAATCAGTTACATTTTATTGTGCTAAAGTATTAAGGTGATTTAAATTTAAAATGTGCTAAAAACTATCTCTTTTTTTCCCAACATCTTTCATTCATTTGATTACTTTTGCTTCGTAATCATTATCATATTTTCCTTTGTTCAGGTAATTTTTACTTTCTTTGGGGTCTGAATGATGTGTCGCTTTTTACATGGCACTTTTCTCCTGGACACTTTTCCAGGTTTCATTGTAGGGAATAACAGTCACAGAATTAACAAAGGCACCTGTTTAGAATGTGGATTCTTGGACTCCACTAAAGATCTATTAAATCGGAATCTTTGAGAATGAGCCCTGGAACCTATATTTTGACAGTTCCCTCAAATAAGCTTTAAGCACACTGAGGTTTAGAATGACTGACTGCTTTAGAATCTGCAGTATTTTATCTTTGGATAGAAAATTGCTGGTAAGAACTACTTAGGTAAAAGTCAGCATACAATGTTCTCGGAACTAAAATAATGGCATTTTTTCTCTTACATTAGTTTTTTAACATGTCAAATAAGAATTACGAATTAGTCTTTTTTTGCTAAGAGTAACTGGAGTTTTCATTTTTAGCTAAAAAATGGTTAGCCAGGTCAGCTGGTGGTTAAGATGGATGGATCCCACAGGGCTGATTGTGAGGTTCAAGTCCTAGACCCAATGGCTTGAAAAATAAATCGGGTACATGCACATGCATCACCAAGATTCTGATAGGAGAATGAAGGAGAAAGGATTGTGGCATAGTCATTCTTTTGGGGGGTGAATTTCTCTCCCCCCCCCCTCTCTCTCTGGCAAGTGCATGTACTCCATAGCAAAAAAAATGGATTTACTCAAAAAAAAAAAAAAAAAAAAAAAAAAAAAAAAAAAAAGTCAATTCCACATGAAAGTCAACTAGTGAAAAATATGACTTAATTTATCACATAAATGTGGGTTTCTCTTATGAACTTCATGCTATTCAGCTGAATCCTGGGGTCTTATACACGGTAATGTGGTCTAGAGAGAACACTGGGTTGATCTGAGATTGAACTCCAGTATTCTCTAACTGAATGATACTCCAAGCTCCAGTTTCCTTAATTACTCAAGGCAGTTCCAAAGAGTAAGTGAGGTTATGTTACACCTTTGCAAACTATAAAGGACTAGCCAGAAGTAGATAAATCTATACTATGTTCCTGCATGCTTTTATTTCACGATGGGTTGCAGATTTATAACCTCTGCATGTAAGTGCCAATGACAACAGGCATGTCATCGCTTGCATAAGTTTATACCCTATGACCTCGTATTGTGGCATATAAGACACTCAAAATCATACAATTTTAACTTTACAGACTACTACTACTACATCTGTAAAAAAAATTTTAAATAAATCTATCAGATTAATTAGATAATGAATTTCAATTATATCTCAAAGGGTACCTTACATTTAAAAGGCACAGAGGTTTAGGTTTTTAGTTTTGTTTTCCTTTCAATTAATATAAATATCTTAACATTCTGCTTTCTTCTAGAAAGTTTTAATTCTTAAGGAGAACAATTTCTTTGTTAAGAAACATCTATTATTTTCCCAAGACCTTACATACATGTTGTCAGGCATGTGTTCAAGCATTACAAATATTTATTTGCAGTGAAACATATAAAAGTGATGGATTTCTTTTAGAATTTATAAGGCAAATTTCCATATTCTCTTGTAACCCCTTTTTAACTTTCTTTTGTGACATAGGTTATTCGTTTATCCAATAAAATCAAAAGCTCAGAGTTATCATTGTCTATTGTTTGGCTTCGTATTTAATAGTTTATCTGGAAATTATTTCACAAGTTCCCTATACTTGACAAGAATCAAATGAGCTTCTTAACTGGCAATTTGAAGAATTTTGTACTATTTAGGAAGATTAGATTACATGCCTATTCAGAATCTCCTAAGTACTATGCATATATCACATGTCTAAGAAGATGAGACTTCAGAGTTTCCAGGATCAAAACAAAGTTTTCCTGTCAGAAGATAAAGAAGTGTGCTACCTCCTTCAGGACCAGAGCAATGATGATACACATTTATACATGAAGGTGATGCCGTGAGGTGCCTTCCTCCCAGAGTGATGAAGGGTGCGAACTGTTCCAGCCACATTGCATCCCTTGGTTCCATCTGAAATAGTTCCTGTGAGTAGGCTGGTTGGAGATAGAAACTGACCAAACAGGGATCTAATGTGCAAGTCATATTTTTATGAAGGCCCCATCCTCTGATGATCTTATCTGTCTTCCCAAAACAGCAATTTATTTAGAAATTCACCCAAACTCAAACTGGTGCTTACTTTCATTGTGACTAAGTTACTTCAAGACAGTAATTGAATCCCTTCCTAAATCTGACTCCTTATATGATTATAATACCATTATTTTGGGTTAAAATAAATTTGTAGAAGTTCATTTCTGGTACTTGATGTCAAAAACTTCAAAGAAAAAGGTCATCGACAGTCTATTGGTTACTGTAGAGTTATTACACAAGGCAAAAAAAAAATTGTCAGCACTTGCATGGATCCAAACATCTGTTCCGAATGTGTACTTTTCCAATCAAGACTCAGTGTTTGGATACTTCTGAGAGATACAACGTGGCTCCAATGCCACACATTACTTTGTTAATATATCTTAGCATGCTCTTTGTCTTGGTAACACGTGCTTTCAAAAACTACCAGAGAATGACTTGTAAGGAAATGTTTCCTTTTGTATACAGCAAGGAACATCTGGTCTAAAAAGGCAGGGACTTCTGGTTTCTGAAGAACAAACCATGCTATCTTTTTTTTTTTTAGATAGATTTTTGCTATAGTGCATGTGTGCTCACCGGAAAGAGAGACAGAGAGTAAGAAAGAGAGACAGAAAGTAAGAAATCACCCCCTATGGGGGATGGTCACACTGCAGTCCCTTCTCCAGTCTCCTCTTGGGATCTTGGGCATACATGCACATGCACCTGGCGTGAGTTTAAGCTACCAGATCCGGGACTCGAACCGCAGTCGACTATGTGAGAGTCCAGCGACATAACCATTATGCATCTGCTGGTCCCCAAATCATGCTATCTTAAGAGGGTAACTTAATTCTTACCTGAGGGCATATAGATAAACAGAAATTATACCTGTTATATATATTCATATCTTATAATACTTAAACTTTAGAACTTTTACATTTTCAGATTGAGAATCTGTAGAGGTTCCTGTGAGTAGGAAAATCATGACTCTTACAGTCAAGGCTGCTCTAAATGAAAAGAGGGAGCTGAGGAAGAGAAGATATACATCTTACTTCCTCTCTTGTCCTCTAACGTTTTCTAGTCAAGAGCCGGAGGAGGGACAAGGTTTGAGTAAGAAACTGAACTCAACTGAAATGAGCGGTCTGAGCGTAGAAGACGGTACTGACTGTTCATCCCTTTACTTGGCCATTAGCAGTCTGTAGCTGCTGATTCAGGAGGAAGAAATGCAGACTAGCTCTTCAGTGTCCACTTCCTCTTCCCTACCCTTTATTGCCATTTATGCTTACAAGCTGACCCAGAAGTCTAAAGTCCTTCAACCCATGAAGACCTCTTCATTTACCCTACAGCTCCTAAATTTCCCAATTCCAGTAGCCTATTAATACGAAGCAAATTGAGGTGGGCAGATGGTGTGGTTAGGGTGCTGAACTCCCACGTGGCCGAAAATGATTTGAGTCCCAGACCTGGCTGCTTTCTCTTTCTCGCTCTCTTTCTCCCTCTGTCGCTCTCTGGTGAGTGCATGTGCCCTCTCGCAAATAAAAGAAAAAATAATGATAAATAAGAAAAACTCTTTTTTAAAAATGATGCAAAGTTGTTTATCCAATTATAGCAATTTACCTTAAATGTGAATGAGGTTTAATCCTCAGTGGGAGTTTTAATCTTAGAAGTGGTAACTGATGAGCCTGGTGTTAGAGAAACAGCACTGAGGAGAGAGGAATAGGCTCCAGCAGGCCCCAGCTTGCTTTCCTTCTCTGCTTTTCTAGATCATGTAACTGTATGTGAAACCCCATGCCAGAATTGTCTAGCTCTTCTTCTCCCAAATTCTTGACTCTAAGAAATTGTGAAATACAAAAAGTGTGTTAAAATAGTATTGTATCTGAGCTTCTAGAACCTTGGTTCTAGATGTGTTTATTCTATTTTTTTCTTTAGTTTTTGCTATAGGGTGCAAAAACTTGCTAGAGGGAGAAAGTGATAAATCACCCCCTGGAGGAATGGCTACCCCACAATCCCTTATTGTCCATTCTCCTCTCGGGATTTTGGGCACATACACACACACACTTAAAATTATTCTTGAGCCACCATATCCGGGACTAGAACCATGAAGCTGCCCATGTGGGATTTAGTGCCTGAATTTCCACCCTACCTGCTGGCCCTCAATGTTTATCCTATTTTAAAATATAAAACACAAGTAATGATTTCTTATAGTATTGTTGCAAAGGTTAAATAAAATAAGAGTTAAATAGAACAATACAAGTGAAAGCTCTAGTGTATTTATAATCTGGCACCTAACAGTAAATGTTAGATGAATTTCAACTTCTTAGTGATACAAAGTATTAAAAAAGAAAAAAAGGGACCAGCAGTTGGCATAATGGCTATGTCACTAGACTTCCATGTAGTCGACTATGGTACGATTCCTGGACCTGGTGGCTTAAACTCACGACAGGTGCATGTGTATGCATGCCTAAGATCCTGAGAGGAGAATGGAGGAGAAGGGATTGCAGTGTGGCCATCCTCCTTGGGGGGTGATTTCTTGCTTTCTGCCTCTCTGTTTCTTTCTGTCTTTCTGGTGAGCACATGTGCCCTACAGCAAAAACCTCTTCAAAAACAAACAAACAAACAAACAAACAAAAACGTATATGTGAGTAAGAAGGAGAAGCTGGTTTCTGGTATAAAATTTCTACCTTTCTGTTTCCTCCAAATTTATTTCCCTCTATGATAACCTCTAACCAAATACAGACTGACTATCTCTTATCCAAAATGCTTGTGACCAGGATATTAGGGATTTTTTTTCACATTTTGTAATTTTACATATACAAAATGAGATTATTTTGGGGATGTGACCCAAGTCTAAACATTAAATTCATTTATGTTCCAGATATGCCTTAAACAATTAGTGTGAAGGTAATTTTACACAATATTTTGTATTGTAGTGCTTTGACTACATCTCATCACATGAGGCCAGGTGTAGAATTTTCCACTTGTGGCATCACATTGTTGCTCAAAAAGTTTTGGATTTTGAAACACTTTGGATTTTAGAACAGAGATGCTCAACCTATAATATATTTGAAAAACAAAGCTATTAGAGCTATTTTTTAAAAATTGCCAGAGGGCACATGTGCTTACCAGACATAAAGAGAGTGAGAGAAAAAGCTCTCCCCAATGGGGCATGGTCATATCATAGAACTTTTTCCTTAATTTTGCCTTCTTATCAAGATTTCAGGCAGGCATGCACACATACCAGGGCTGGATTCGATCCATAGTTGGCCATGTAGGATCTGGCTCCCTTAACCACTGTGTTACAGGGATGGCCCAGAGCTATCTTTAACCTAAGTGGCAGGTACACTTGGATAATATGAAAGTAACACAAGTCACATGGAGAATGCTGTAAGTTTCATAGTGCTTCTGAGCACCAGGCACTGCCAAGGCATGACAGACACAAAAATAAATAATTTCAGGGGCAAAATTAGTCTTCCCCGTGATCTCATCAGTATGTTTAGATGATTGGCTAAAGACAAAGCTCTGATTAAAGGCTGTGCAAAGGAAGGATAATTAGCAAACAGATCAAAAGTCTCCAACCTTCATTTACTTTAGGCTACTTGTCATTCTGATTCAGACATTTTTACTTACCAAAAAAAAAAAAAAAAAAAAGATTGATCTTTATAGAATATAATTTGTAATTTTTTGCTCCCCAACATCCCATCATCCTTCTTCTTGGGGGAACCTGGTGCAAGTGGCGTAGGTGGGGCTGCCTCTGCCCCTCTCTGTCCAGGAACTTAGAAGTGGTCATATGACTCATGTCTGGCCAATTAGACGATCCCACTTTCCAGGACCCAGACACTTGTTCAGAGACTCACAAACAACCCAGACTGAACCAGTGTCCTCCCCATGTGGCTTCTGCCAAACCTATAAGTGAAGGTCCTTTTCCTTTCCTTGGAGGTTGCAGGCAGCCATTGTGCCAACTACATAGGGTGACCTGGACAGGAATGAAGTCTGATGGCATCACTGCAGTCACTGGATGCAGCAATGCCTGATCAGGTCGACTCTCAAATTCTTGGTCTGTGAACTTACATTCTCCTCTTTGTCTGAAGCTATTCTGAAGTGGATAACCTTCATTTGCATTCAAAACAACAAAGCATAGGAAATTATATCCCCACCAATGAATCTGATTTAGCTACTAATCAATGCCATGCTTATTATTTAAATAGGTACAGCAGTTCCAAGAGAGTGTTTTTTATTTCTTTTTAATCAATAAGAACATGAAAACTTGTCTAACTCATTGAGTCAACAAATATCCTCTTAGAGGCTTCATAGAAAATTGATAATCATGGCACTGTCAATATTATGGTTTGGTTTTGCTGGCTAAATATCTCCCCATGCCTCAAAACAAATAACAGTCATGTGCACAAAATCCAGAAGATTATTTTACTAGAACTTTGGGAGTGGAAGGGAGATGATATAGTCAAGTTTTAACAAAGAAAATTTTCACATTGAAATTTCATCAAATGGAGGAAATTCAAATTCCTGTTTTAGTCTCAACTGCCCTGGGCACCAAAGCAATGCGCCATGTTCCTGACATGCGTGTGTCAAGCTGTCAGTGATGTGGCAGCCTTTTTATTACCCTTAACTCTCTGCACCAGATCTCAGCAATCCCAGGCATGAATTCTGGAAAACTTCTGTTTCTATGGTTTTTTTGCCATCCAGCTGCTATTGGCTATTGCACCTCTTCACCAACCATACGCTCTGGTCCATATGGCTTTCTTCTTAAACTCAGGGAGAGTCCTCAAAGACAGCAGGGTGGCTAAGAGGACAAAAAATTAGGTGTAACATTGATTTGACGGTGATGCACTGGAAAAGGTCATTTTGACCAAAAAGGTGTTTTCATACTTGGCTAATCTTTAAGACTAAGAATTCCCATCAAACTTTTGGAAGAATTTTAATGGCAGAAACACATTTCCAATTTTTTTTTCTTTTTAAAGTTACCTTGCAATCAGTTATATGGAAAATTTTGCAGAATTTAAATGAAAAGTTCATCTGAAATGCCAGTGATCTTTTCCTTGATGCAGGTGCTGATTACATGAGTGTTTCTTTTGTAAAAATACACTTATGACTTGTGCTCTTTTCTACATGAATATGACATTCTCATTAAATGTTTAATTAAAGCTCAAAAGCAAAACCAAAAAATGAATTCTATGATAAATCAATGGTTATGTTCATGTGCTCACTGGAGCAAGTATGACTGTACTAAACTACAGCTAAACGTATTCACATGTACTTTTCCTGATCTGTCATTGACCCCTTAGGGATCCACTTAAAGTAGGAAAGTTTTGTACACTCTCCTTAGATAACTTACTGTATAGTTTATCTTAGAATATTACTATAAATATATTAAGATGGTATTTAAAATATAAAAACACACAGGAATGTATCAGAATCACACAATTACCAAGTAACTCCAATAAGCCCATGCCTATATAATCAAGTAAACATCTGCTTACTTGATCCAAATGACTATTTTCATCAGTTCCAGTTGTTATCTTTATGATCTAAGACAGTGTATGTCTGGAATAATCAATAATATTACAGATCCATGGCCACTGAAAATGAGCCCAAACTCTCTGAGGCACATGAACAGAGGAAAAGTAGGGATGGATATCAAGTGAAAATATGTCAGATCCCAACCTTGATTCTCAATGAAGTTCTGTGGTTTATCAGAATCATGTGAGAGCACTGTTCCATTATACACATGCCTCCCACCCATAAAAAGGATTAAAACCCATGAATTCTTGCTCATTGGCAACCAATGAATTATATCACAGTTAAAGCAAAATAAATGACAACAAAGTAGGCCAAAGGCAGCTTTCGGAGGCATGACTTGTCAGTGCGAAGTCCTACAGCATGTCAAGGACTGCAGCGGCAGGCCTTGGGAGACTCCAGACCCTTAACTCCCAAGACATGGATGACATAGCCAATGCCCAACTGCTTCTCAGATTTGTGTGAAAAAATAATTTTCACAGAAAGATCATCCATGTCCATAGATTCTACAGTCTTAATTTCAAAAGTTCAATAGAGAATTACAAAAGACATGAAAACTATCTAATGCCTGAAAGTATGAAAAATGCATAGTGCCCTTGGCAAAATACTATGCAGCTATTAAAAGTACCACTTATGAAGGCAGTACAAGAACAGATTTAAATGTGTATCAAATGTATCAAAATAAAGACATTATTAAAAGTGTCCTTTTTTTTTCAGTGATATATGATTCTAAATATGCTAAAACTTAGGCCAGTAAGTGTCACAGTGGTTAAGGAGCTGGGTTCCCTATAGACAACTCTGCGGTTTGAGTCTTGGACCTGGAGGTTTGAAAAACACAGCAAGTATGTGTGTGTGTGTGTACCCAAAATACCAAATGAAGAATGAAGGATGAAGGAGAAAGGAATGTGATTTTTCACTTTCCTCTCACTCTGTCTGCCTGAAATAAGTACATGTGCCCTATGGCAAAATCTAAAATCTGTACCCAAAATACCAAATGAAGAATGAAGGAGAAAGGAATGTGGCCTGGCCATTCTCCCGGTGGGGGAATTTTTCACTTTCCTCTCACTCTGTCTGTCTGAAATAAGTAAATGTGCCCTATGGCAAAATCTAAAATATAAAAACAAAAAACAACACACAGAAGGAGGCAAAATTACTTCTTGTAGTAAATATCAAAATTGTCATTGGGCATGGGACTCTGGATTTCTCTTTGCTACTTTTTACTTTCCTGAATTTTCTAAGTTTTAATTGAAATAATATTTTACTATTATAATATAACATTTTAAACCATTTAAATAAAAGTTAAATGTAAAGGCAGTACAACTCATTTTAAATCTATTTTCTGGTTCAAAATACCACATGCTGCAGATGACTTGTTGAAGCTAACTGAGGTGAGCCCTTTCAGAAACCAATATGCACTAGAATGCCACATCATGGACCACAATGGGTGGTTTTTCACTCAGGCTGGGCATAAAGCATGGAAGCAATACCTTTTAAAAGATCCCTGGACTTTGCTGAGAGGGCTTCTTTAGGGCTTTCCATAATGCTGAATAGCCAGTCAATGAACTAGGATGAAAATGAAGAACAGTGTCAGTGAAGAGAATCCCACCATCTACAAGTCATCAGTCAGTTCCTTGGGCCTACATAGGCATATCAGTGCAATAGTTATTCACATACCTGCCAGGTTTGGGGAAGAAGGATGAGAAAGGGACCATACACAACATATGGTAAAATGGGACACAGCTCCCATTTAGTCAAATGGCCTGGGAAAGTCAAATCTATTGTACTTCTCCCAGGGAATACCTGGGGACAAGGTGTCCAGAAGTCATCACTCAAAGAGGCTCAGAGATGTTAAGAACCTTGCCCAAGTCCATTTCCAATGTGTAGCAGAATCAATATTTGAACCAAAGTACTTCAAAGCCCCATTTTCTTTCTTTGCCTCACGCTGCCTCCCACCTGGTTCCATGTGCACCTTGGCCTATGCTCCCAGGCTGGAGCATCAGATGTAAAGCCCATTTATGAAACAAAACATGTTTCTGTAGATGAGAACAGTTTCTTCCCACTTGGAGATGAAACAGGAAGTTGAAATGCAAAAGAAAAGATATTAAATAATTTACTGTTAAGCCAAGCAGGTGAACTGTGAGTAAATCCTACGAATAAAATAGAAACTCATAGTACTTCAGACTTTAGCTAGTCTTCCAGAATTCAGTCAAAATTGTTTTGAGGGACCAGCAGTTAGCATAATGGCTATGTCGCTGAATTCCCATGTAGCTGACCACGGTTTGAGACTCGGACCTGGTGGCTTAAACTCATGTGGGGCGCGTGTGCGTACGTGCCCAAGATCCCAAGAGGAGAATGGAGGAGAAGGGATTGCTGTGTGGCCATCTCCCCCTGGGGGGTGATTTCTCACTTTCTATCTCACTGTCTCTCTGTCTTTCTAGCGAGCGCACGCACCCTATAGCAAAAACCTCTCAAGAAACAACAAAAAAAGAATATAAAAAAATTGTTTTTGAATTAGATACAGGGTAATTTCATCAGTGGCTGAATATTGCCAATCTTGGTTCATTAAAGAAAGCACACATTAGTAGCAGGGACTACACATTTTAACTTTAGGCATAGAAGCTGGGTTGAAGAAAGATAAAATAGGGAGGAAAAAATATTTCAAATTCTCTCCTTTAATTAAAAAAAAATTTTTTTTTCAGGCCAGTTCCTGGCATGGTGGTTAAGGTGCCTGGTTCCCATATGATTGACAGTGTGGTTTGAGTCAGTGGCTTAAAAAACACACTGGGTGCACATACATGTGTGCCCAAAAGCCCAAGAGGAAAGAGAAATGGAGGAGAAGAGATTGGAGTGTGATCATTCCCCATAGGGAATTCTCTTTCTGTCTCTCTGTGTGTGTTTCTTTGATAAGCACACACACCCTCTAACAAAAATTTCTTTTAAAATTTTTTCCTTATTTTTTTTTCCCTCAATTTTGCTTTATGATATCCTACTGGTAAGTAAATTAATTAAGGACCAGAAATAAATAATCCATGTGGGATGTCTACACAGTATTCCGAATGAACATGGTGTCCTAGTCCAGAAATAAAATGAGGGACAGTAACACTTAAATATACTTCTATTTAAAATAGAATAGAAGGTCTACCTTCATAGCCTAGTGGTTAAGGGAGCCAGGTCCCACATGGCCAACCATGGTTTGAATTCCGGACCCAGCAACTTGGAAAATACACTGAGTCTATGGGCATGTATGCCCCAAATCCCAACAGGATGGAGAAATAGAGAAAATTACCACACCTATTGGATGCTTTCTCCCTCTAGCTCTTCTTTTCTGTCTCTGTCTCTCTCTGGGGGGTACATGCACACACCTTCTAGTAACTAAGGAAATAAGAAAAATAAATAAAAGAAAGAAAAAGAAAAGAAAAATGGAAAATAAAATACAAAATTTGAGGCAGCAATACTAATGCTTATCAATTTTTAAAAAGGTATTTTCATTGAGAGACTCAATGGAGTTTTGTATAGCTAAACTATGAGTCCCAATTCAGAAACATTTTTAAATATTAATGTTTAGGTTTCAAGAATAAGCAATAGTAAGTTAGTTTTAATCTTTCAAGTTGGTTTTAATCATTCAACCTCACAAAAATTCAGTTTTGATTAACTGAGATTCAAAAACAGATATTCCAACCCTCAGTAGTAAAGACCGGTCATTCAGAGCCACGTGATGAGAAGTACAGGAAGCACAGTATTGGGGTATGTCAGTGTAAAAACCAAAAGGTGTTTCCTACAGTACAGTTTGGATTTTTCTGAGGAAAAGAATGATAAGATTAGATCTTTCCAAAACTTAGCTCAGTACCTAGCACAGGCCAGGGGCATGACCAAGTCCAGAGCACTTCTATGGGGTGGAACGGGCCATGGGGAACTTTAAATATGCTGCAATAAGATGGATACCCCAGGCAACAGTTCCCCTTGGAAGAGACCCTGACTGACCCCAGGCATGGCTGAACAATTCTCTTGCTCATCATCACATCCTACTTATTGCACCACCTTGTAGTCTGGAATGTGCTGTACCATTTGCCCTCACTTTGAGATTCTGAGTTCTCTTCAACTCACTCCTCCTTTCTCCTCCAGGATCAAGAACACATGTGACTTCAATAAATTAATGAAAGTTGACCTTCTCCCTCCACCCCCTTCCAACTGAAAGCAAGCGTTAATACTATCTTTTCACAAGAGAGAAAAGGAACAAGAGACACAGAAGTATTTTTTGACAGGGTCTCACCAAGTCACAGTCTTCCTACCTGAGCCTCTCAGCTAGTTAGGACCACAGATCTATACCACCACACACAGCTGTTTTAGGTTGGGCTGGAACTGTGCTGCCATGACTGGCCATCATTTTTATTTTTGTTAGCAGTTGCTCTGAGCCTGGGCTAGCCTTAATCTCTGAGACTCTACCTCTGGCTGAGATTTAAAGCAGAGCATGAAAGCCTGTGGTGTGATTCAAGTTCGCTTAACTCCCACTGCAATTCTACAGCAGAAAACACTGAAGAGGACAGCTGCTTGCCCACCCTGCTACCAGATGGCTGCCACCCTCACCTTCTGAGTTTGTTCCTTCCATGGCTCTTTCTGCAGCAGAAGAGGCATGCTACTGGGAAGGAGAGTGAGAACCTCCTGCAGAGTGACCCTGTGCATTGGACTCCTGCCAAGGAAGCTTGCTGTTGGCCCAGCTGGACCATTCTCTTGATGCCATGGCAACCAACTGGTACTGAGGCCAAGGAGGAGAGGGGCAGCATGGTCTGCCCATGCAACCACTGCAGTTGCAAATATCAGCAACAAGAAGTCCAAAGCCTATGAAAAAGAAACAACATTAGGTCATATGTTTTAATAATTCAAAGTAATGCATGTTGACATACACAGCCCCTGTCATGATGCAATGTCATCTTCCCCTTTACTCAACCCCTTCTCCTCCTCCACCCCTAGTCCAAAAGAGGAACTGGTCTCAAAAGCATACTCAATTTCTACACTTAGTGAAGAGACATTTTAGGGCTTTGGATGGTTTCTGAGGCCTTCTTAAGTGAAGACAGAAGGTCCAAGAGTTTCATTATTGCTCAAACATTTCAGGAGAAACATTATTCCACTCCTAATCATACCGAGAACTAAATACTCCTGTTTTATTGTTTTCAAAGAGCTTAAGAAAATAAAGAGATACAGATATTTGTTATGCAGTCAAAACTTATTTTAGGGACCAGCATCAGCATAATGGCTATGTCACTGGACTCTCATGTAGTCGACCGCAGTTCAAGTCCCGGACCCGGTGGCTTAAAACTCACGCCCGGCGTGTGTGCATGCGTACCCAAGATCCTGAGAGGAGAATGGAGGAGAAGGGATTGCGGCATGGCCATCTCCCCTGGGGGGTGATTTCTCGCTTTCTCTCTCTCTCTTCTGTCTGTCTGGCGAGCGCATGAGCAGCTCTCTCTTCTGTCTGTCTGGCGAGCGCATGTGCAGTATAGCAAAAAACTCTCAAAAAGAAAAAAAACCCTTATTTTAAAATATGTGTATAGCTTGATTCTATTTTTGAATAAGTCTTTCTTCATGCATTTCATTTATTTATATGTAGTCTGATTCTATTTTTGAATAAGTCTCTCTTGTTTTTATTTATTTTTACTGGAGAGCATGTATGCTCATGAAAGAGAGGGAGAAAGTGAGAAATCACCCCTTCCTCCATGGATGATGGCCATCATGCAATCCCTTCTCCTCCATTCTCCTCTTGGGATTTTGGGCACGCATACACACATACCTGGAGTGATTTTCAAACAGCCAGTCCAGACTTGAAAGGCAGTCGGTCATGTGGAAATCCAGTGCCTTAACCACCACGCCACCTACTGGCCCCTGAACAAGTCTCTCTTAATGTATTTTATTCATCTACCTATTTATTTATTTATTTATAATTTGCTATAGGGCATATGCACTTGCCAGAGAGACAGAGAGAAAGTGAGAAAACACCCCCGCTCCATGGGGGTTGGTCATACTGTCCCAATCTTTCCTCTTCCATTTCTCTTTTTGGGAGTTAGAGAACATTTGCACACATGCTTGTGTGTTTATCTGGCCACTGGATCCAGAACTCAAACCATGCAGTCAGCCATGTGGGATCTCGCCATTCGGTGGTCCTTCTTCATGCAGTTTAAAAATCTGTCTAGAATCCATCTGTTTAGATTTCATACTAATCCAGATATCTGTAGGAATGGTAGTAATAGATGTCCTCTCTGGGTTTTTGGTTATTGAAATTTAAATTACACTGTTATGCTTCTTTCCACTTGTCTGTAGTCTCTGTGTTTTAAGATTTTTGTAAGAAAGAAAAAGCTGAGAAAAACTTTGAAAATAAAAAGAAGACATATTATGCAAAAAAAAAAAATATTTTAGAAAGTACTCAATCTCTTGAAATCCCAAATTTCAAAATTAAAATTTTACAAATTGAAATTTAAATTACACTGTTATGCTTCTTTCCACTTGTCTGTAGTCTCTGTGTTTTAAGATTTTTGTAAGAAAGAAAAAGCTGAGAAAAACTTTGAAAATAAAAAGAAGACATATTATGCAAAAAAAAAAATAGTTTAGAAAGTACTCAATCTCTTGAAATCCCTAATCTCAGAAATTAAAATTTCACAAAGACACACAATTCTTCATAAAAATTAGGCAGAGTTTCAAAAACATCCCAGATTATGCAAATTTTACCCCCTCAGTAAACAGGATACCCTTGAAGCATGCCTATAGAAAAAAAAATTCTATTTTAGAAAATACACAGCAGCCCACTTAATTAAGGAAATAAAGGAAAATGGGAAAGAACTATCTTCATGTGACCTAATGTTTTTCTTTTTAAATTCACCCAATACCAGTGGTTCTTACTTTTGACTGTGTGTGGGTGGGATCATGGATCATTTTGGGGATATAATGAAAACTCTCTTCCTTGGGACCAGCAGGTGGCATGGTGATTAAGGTGCTGGACACTCCCACATGGCCAACCACAGTTCAAGTCCTCAACCTGGTGGCTTGCTTTCTTGCTTTCTCACTCTCTCTCTCTGTCTCTCTCTGGTCAAATTGAAATAAATGAATGAATAAATAAAATGAAATAAATTAAAAAACAACAACAAAAACCTCCCCTCCAATATATGCACATGTGTGTGTGCACACACGCACACAAGTACTGGCACACATACAGACTATCTTCACACACCTCAGGAACCTTTCCAAAGCAGGCATTTATCATGCACTTCACCAGTACTGAGGCCACGGCCCTAAACTCCCACAATCTCAGTGAGCTCAAGCCCAGGTGCACAGGACTTTGAGGTCCCTCTCTAGTTAGTGTTTGTGTTCTGCCTGTCAAGGAACACACACTGCTGAAAGTATTTCTCAAAGAGTAGACCTAGGTGTTTCCAAGAGCATGATGATAACACTGTTATGCTGTAGCATCAGAAAGTCAAAAGTGCTTCTCAAAATTAAAAGGAAGGAAGGAAAGAAAATGCCACAAATGACAACATAGTCTGCTTTAGGAATAGTAAATATGAATTCTATATTTTAAACAAGCTACGAACTCCTCCTCCAGACTGTACCTCGTCAAGAGCCACTTTTTGAACCAATGTTGACTGGAAAGCAACATTTCTGATATAACCCATGAGTTCCAAGAGCCACTCCATTCTCTTCAACACACCTGAAATGAAAAGGATTTTGTTTTCAATTTCAAGTCCTCTTGAAATACCTGAGACTTGTGATTGCCCATGAGACACTATTCATGTCAGATAGCTGTATTTTGGTCTTTATCCAAAAACTAATCTAGTCTTCAAACCTCCCAAATCCTAGTGATAATATACATTCACTGGAGTCTGTCTCTGAATATTAAACAAATTGGAGGCCACAGGGGGTGTAGTGGTTAGGGTGCTATACTCCCACATGACTGATCGCGGTTCAAGTCCCAGACACTGTGGCTTGAAACTCATGCTGGGTGCATGTGCGTGTGTGCCTAAAAATCCTCAGAGGAGAATGGAGGAGAAAAGATTGCAGCATGGTCATCACCCCTGGGAGGTGGTTTCTCACTTTCTATCTCTCGATCATTTTCTTTCTCTCTAGTGAGCACATGTACCCTATAGCAAAAAGTCTCTCTCAAAACAACAATAACAAACTTAATCATATTAGGAGTAATCTGGTATGTGAACTAGCCAATAATGTTGGGTTTTAGATAATTAGTTGTTTTCATAGTCCTCCTTTGCTGAAGTGTCTCCAATTTATACCAAAATCACAGCTAAGACCTATCCCAAAGACATAAAAATGAAATAAAACCCAGTCATTACAGGGTAACTGATTTTTTTTTTTTAAGTGAAGAATTCTAGCACACTAAGATTATGTAGGGAAGTTTTCAAAAATTACTAAGAAGAAAATGAAAAGTACTTTTGAAAGCTGGCTAGTTGGAACCAAATACAACATTAAGCTTATTTCCATTTATTGCCACAGTTTCAGGCTTAATTGGAAATACCTACTAGATTTCTTTTTTCCCTGATAAGTACACATTTGACTTACAGCAAAAAATCCAGTTTCTCATCACAGTTTATCTTTTTTCCCTGATAAGTACACATTTGACTTGCTTCAAAAAATCCAGTTTCTCATCACAGTTTGTTTTTTTAGTGGCAGGCACTAAGGCAGATACCAGACAACTGTCTCAAATGCCAGAAAGGATGAATCAACATTTCTTAGACAGTCTTGCTGAGTATCATAATCAAGCTTATCGGTTTTCCTTTAAAATCATAAAGATATTAGAAGTGGTTGGGGGAACTGGGACACACAACATAAGTGACACACCTACGGCCACATCTGAGTCTCTCTGGCCAGGTGACAGTCAGAAGCTGAATGTAGTCTTCAACAATTATAAGCCTAAGACCAAAAGATGGCAAGCACAAGGGGAGAGTTCCCCTTCCCAATGATGATTCAAGTACAAGATCTAAAACGGTCTGAAAATTGCACCATCTGGGCTGGCTCTATAGGGCAGTGGCTAAGCACTATGCACGGGGAGCTGCATCCTACATGGCCAACCACAGTTTGGATCCTGGCCCTGGAGCTTTGAAAAACACACTGGGCACATACATGTGCATGCCCCAAACCCAGATAGAATGGAGAAATGGAGGGACAAGAATTGCAGTGTGATCACACCCCTTTGGAGGGGGAGGTGCTTTCCCTTTCTGACAAGTACATGTGCCACAGGGTGATAAAAATGTGTGTGTTTGTGTAAAACATATCTATATAGAATCTTTCTCTCTCACACACAAACAAAACTACACCATGTGATTAATTAGCAGAGCTCAGGCTTGAGACTAAAGGTAAAGATGGTCAGATTGATGGGACCAGCAGTTGGCGTAATGGCTATGTCACTGGACTACCATGTAGTTGACCATGGTTCGAGTCCTGGATCTGGTGGCTT
>NW_006159459.1:1859771-1870785 GCF_000334495.1 Tupaia belangeri chinensis | reverse complement strand
GTCTTAAATTCATACAAGGGGTGTGTGTGTGTGTGTGTGTGTGTGTGTGTGTGTGTGTGTGTGTGCTCAAGATCCCTAGAGGAACAGAGAGGAAAAGGGATTGTGGTGTGGCCATCCCCCCCGGGGGTGATTTCTCGCTTTCTGTCTCTGTCTTTCTGGCAAGCACAAGCACCCTATACCAAAAATCTCTCCAATAATAATAATAAAAAAAGATGATCAGATTGATTATTCTTGCTCATGAGCTGTATTTCTATAAAATAACTCTTCAATTTTGTTGTTTCTTCTTTCTTCATTTGTTTGTTAAATAACCATCCAAAAGCTATTTTCTCCATTTCTTCATTTAATCAGGGTTTGGGACATGCACCCATATGCATTGGCTGTGATTTGAACCATGGAGTTGGCCAAGTGGGGTGCAGCTCCTTTGACCACTAGGCTATGGAGCCGGCCCTCAAAACTCATTTTCATGAAATCATCAGACAGAAATCAATCAAAATCTTGTGTGTTTGGGAAACTTAAGTTAAGAAGGCAGATGCAAATTGGTACATGTATTCATATCCTTAAAAGCCCAAAGGGCCAATATGGATACTACAAAAGAATCCATTCCCATTTCAAAACAGTGGATGGTGTGAACTATAACTGCTCGTTCTACCCAAATAACTCCACACTCAGAGTAAGAAAGCCTAACCTGGGGCAAGAAGTATTACCCTAGTTTTTAAGTTGAGAAAACAGTTATAGTTTAAAGGGGAGGTTAGGCGTATCTGTTTTTGTGCTGCTGCTGGCCTCACCTGTGTTGGCATGGCTCACGAGCCGTGCGTGGTACAAGCTGTGCAGAGTCATCCAGGCCAGCGTCTCTCTCTCTTGGTGTTGCATAGCAGCACTGAGCATGTCAGTCAAGCTCATCAAGGGGAGGCGTCCTTGAGACACTAAGTACAGTTTGACAAAGGCAGCCTTTTCTATGTTGCTCTGCAAAAAAAAGCAAATTGTTCAGTTCCTATTAAATTAACTGAAGTAGCTACAGAACCTCAGGGCAAGGGCAAAACAGAAAGGATGACTTTGATGTTATTATTCCAAATGCTAAAACTGTTCATTTCCTGCAGTATGTGACCTATGTGACCGAGCGCTCTATTAAAGTGTACATAAAATAGAGGGTGAAATGGAAATACAATAATGCCACCTCTGCTTCTTCATAAAAATCATAAACATGTTCATGAGTTTGTTGGTGATGATATTTAGTAAGTCTATGCAGATTTGTTTTTTAATTGCCAGGAGAAGTGTGTGCTTACTAAAGAGAGAGAGCGGTAAAAGCACTCCCAATGGGAATGGTCATCCCTTCTCCTCCATCTCTCCATTCCTGTGGAATTTAGGGTGTGCACACACATGCGCCCAGTATGTTTTTCAAGTCACCAGAGCTAGGTAAGATTCAAAGCATGGTTGGCCACATGGGATCATCTTCTTTAACTACTAGGCTTCAGGGCTAGCCCAACAAAAATATGATTAATAAAATGATAACTAATACATACAACCATTTTCCTGTCTTAGGCACTATTTTAAGTACTTAACATATTAACGTTCAGTGGTTGTTTCAAAGTATAGTACACAGACCTCTGGGGGATCCCAAAGCCTTTTAGAAGTTCTATGAGGTCAAAAGTATTCTCATAGTACATATTGTATAGCTCTTATGTAAAATGCATGAAAACAGAAATGTTTGGGGTTTGGGATTTTTCTTTTTCAGATTTTAAAATATTTGCAAAAACAAAAATGAGATATCTTGCTGATGGGATCCAAAACTAAACATGAAATTCATTCATGTTTCATACATGCCTTATCCGCCTAGCCTAACTTAAACAATATTTCTGTCCTGCAGCATGTTGACTGTACCCTATCACATGAGGCCAGGTGTGGAACTTTTCACCTTTGACATCATGTTAGTACTCAAAAAGTTTCAGATTTGTAGCATTTCAGATTTTAGATTTTTGGGGTTAGGGATGCTCCAACTTATAGCGACAAATTGTGCTTTTTACTGTCATGTGCAATTTTTTAAAAAGCTGGTTTCACTTAAAACATTCTGTAAAAAAAGAAAATTATTGGTTTCAATAAACCTTTGCCTTTACATATACATCTTTTTCATATTCCATGTGACAAACAGAGACACAAATAAGGGACATCTGCTGTATATAAGTATGATAGTTGAATCGAGAAAAAATACTTATTAAGACTGAGTTGTGGGATATAGCCACTGTTTTCATGAAACACCATTTACTTGAAAGAATGATTGATAAACAAACTACAGTTATTCAAACGGGGTTTTTGACAGATTATTTTCTTAAAACGGAAAGAAGTGAGACTGTTACTTCAAGGAAAATACCTGACAGTATTTGTTGCCAATGATAAAATCTAAGCTTTCAAGTAAAAATTAGATTTTTGGAAAATTTATATCTGCTGTTAAGAGCTTGGCAACTTGCCAATTTTTTTTGGATATGTTTTTGCTATAGGGCGTGTGTGCTTGCCAGAAAGACAGAGAGACAGAGACAGAAAGCGAGAAATCACCCCCCAGGGGGAATGGCCACGCTGCAATCCCTTCTCCATTCTCCTCTCGGGATCTTGGACATGCACGCACATGCACCTGCTGTAATTTTAAGCCACTGATCCCAGACTTGAACTGCAGTTGACTACATGGGAGTCTAGTGACATAGCCATAATGCCAACTGCTGGTCCCAACTTCTCAATATTTAAAAAGGCTTTTCGAATGAGATTGCTGGTGACATTAGGGGAAAAAAGATGTTTTGATATTGTATAAAACAAGGATCAGCACTTGGAAAATCTTCAAAGTTCAGTGACCCAGTATCTTCCAAATGGCCAATGAAATATTATAAGATCACACATGGGTTTAAAAAGATTGAAAATGCAAGACAGACCAATTTTTTTTAAAAGGGAAATTATTGCTCTAGGGCGCATGCACTTGACAGAAAGACAGAGAGAGACAGAGAGACAGAAAGCGAGAAATCACCCACCGGGGTGATGGCCATGCCGCAATCCCTTCTCCTCCATTCTCCTCTTGGGATCTTGGACACACAGACATGTGAACAGAATGAGTTTTAAGCCACCGGGTCCAGGACTTGAACTGCGGTCAACTACATGGGAGTCCAGCAACACAACCATTATGCCATCTGCTGGTCTCAGACCAATGGGTTTTAATGCAAGAAGCATGTGAGTTTTCACAGATACAGTTTTGGATTCTATATTGCAGCTAACCTTTAAGAAACTACCAGTTGTTGAGTTGTGGCACAGTATCAAAAAAGGATATTTATCATTATCTGTAAAGTCTATTAACACAATCTTACCCCTTCCATCTCTCTCTATATATATGGCTGGAATTTTTTCACGCAATTCAACACAACAACAGCACAACAGATTGCATGAAGAAACAGTCATGAGAATCCAGCTGTCTTCTATTAAGCCAAGACATTAAAGATATTTGCAAAAGAAAGAAAAAAGGAAAGAAGGAAAAGTGAAGGAAAAAAGGAAAAAAAATTGTAAAACAATGCCACTTTTCAAATTTTTTGTACTTTGGAAAATATTATTTATGTCACCATATAATGATTTTTATTATTACTTTAAAGTAAATATTACACTTTGGAAAAAGTTTTCATTTCTAACAAGGATTTCTAACAAGGTAGACATCAACGAATATGACCCATATAGACAAAAGCTCTTTGGGGGGGATCCTCAACATTTTTAAGATACTAAAGTATTCCTGAGACCAAAACATTTTAAGGCTGCTGTGTTAACTATTTTTTTTTTTTTTTTTAAGATTTTTACTATAGGGTGTGTGCACTCACCAAAGAGATATTGAGACATAAAGCGGGAAATAATCCCCCAGAGGGGTGGCCACGCTGCAATCCCTTCTCCTCCATTCTCCTCTTAGGATTTTGGGTACACATGCACATGAGCCTGGTGTGACTTTTAAGCCACTGGGTCCGGAATTTGAATTGTGGTTGTCTACACTGGAGTCCAGCAACACAACCATTATGCCATTTGCTGGTCCCAACTATTTAATTTTTACATCAATTCTCTGTGATATTTATCCTTTCTTTCTTTTTCTTTTTTTTTTTTAATTTCAAGTTCTTTTACACATTCAATCACATTATTTAGCTTGCAAAGTGAATATTCCAACATGTGTGCATTTCTCCCCAGTATAGTTGAAAATACTATAAAGTTATCTTCAACAGATAATACTAGCCAAAAGGCATAGGAAAAAAAAAAAGTTCAACATCTAATACTAGCCAAAAGGCATAGGAAAAAAAAATGTTCAACATCCATTGTTGTAAGAGAAATACAGATCAAAACAACAATGAGATACCACCTAACCCCAGTCAGAATGACTAAGATCAGTTATCCTTTCTTTACAGATAAGGAAACAGAAGCCTGCAGGCTAATTAACTTGCTTAAGGTCACACTGCCACCAGCAATGGAAGAATAAGATTTTTTTTTTTCTATATGGCATGTGCGCTCACCAGAAAGACAGAGACAGAGAGACAGAAAAGTGAGATATCACTCCACAAAGGGGATGGCCACACAGCTATTCCTTCTCCTCCATTCTCCTCTCAGGATCTTGGGCACACATGCACACGAGCACAGAGTGAGCTTAAGCCACCAGGTTTGGGATTTGAACCATGGTCGACTACCTGGGAGTCCAGCGACATAGCCATTATGCCAACTGCTGGTCCCAAGAGTAAGAATTTTAACCCAAAGAGTCTGTGTTGTTTGTCACTACCTTATTCTTACCTCCACATTTTTCAAAAAGGAATAGAAAACTCTGACCTCAGTGGAGCAGACTCTTTTAAGGACATGAGAACGCTATTTAATATGTTCCAGTGACAATGTTCTGAATGGTACTTGAAGAATTTGAGTGAGTGGGCAGGTAGGTGGCGTGGTGGCTAAGGTACTGGGCACTCCCACATGGCCAGCCATGGTTTGAGTTCCAGACCGGGAGGCTTGCTTTCTCACTTTTCTTCTCTCAGTGTGTCTTTCTCAGTAAATTATGTGGTTTCCAACTACACTATGTGAATATACTAATAGAAAATAATTAGCTACACAAATGTAATAATTATGATAATAAGTAATTCCTATGTTGTTGCCTTGGGCCAGGCACTATTCTAAGTACTTAACATAAATGAGGTCATTTCACTATCACAGTAACTATGAAAGATAGGTGGTATTATCCTTCTTTTATAGATGAAGAAACTGAGGCAGAGACAACATAGGAAATCTCATCAAAGTCACCTTGTGAGTAAATTGCAGAGTTGGATTTCAAACTAGAGCAGTGAGGCTCCAGAGTCAACCTATAACCATTGCCTTTTACTCCTTTTCTTTGCTTAAAACAAGCTAACCTCCAAAATGCTGAGATTCCAAATATTCTGTGACAGTGGTTCTCAACTTTAGGATGCACCAGGATTGCCTGGAGGGACTATTAAAATACCACTTCCTAAGACTCACCCCATCAGAGTTTCTGATTCAGTAGGTTGGGAGTGGGATTCGAGACTTAGCATTTCCTAATCAGTTCCCAAGTGATGCTGACATGCTGGTCCAGGGATCACTCCTTGAGAACCACTGCTTTATCATGCAGAAATTTTAAGGATCCAACTGCACAGGCCAATCTTTCATAAGTAAAATAAATGACAAGCTGTCCTACCAGCTGTGGGGATGCACGGTTCTCTACACCTTTAGTATTAGCTGGAGTGCAAAGTTGCCATTCAAGTAAGAATGTCATTTAGGAGTACTTTCACTAAAAAGCAAACTATTGCTTATCTGTAACTCGAATTTAACAAAACATCTTGTATTTTATTTGTTACATCTGGCAGCTTTACTCATAGTCTACTTTCCGCTCATTCATCATTTGACTGGGCTTGGGTTAGGGGGTAATTTGTAAATTTTCCTGTGCCAGGGATAATTTTTCAATCAACTACTCTTCTTTATTCCAAAAGGATAGTATCAAGTGAAAGGAAATAAATATTTTTTTCCCTTCCATATATAGGAAGTGCTTTGGTCAGAATAATCCCTTTCCTGTGGATATTCTATTAAATAAGTTGCCCTGTACTTATCTTTGTCCCTGGGTGACAGAAAAATATTTTGACAAAGTGGGAGAAATTGGGTCCGAAAGTTATTTATCTACCTACCCTTTTATCCAACCATACAATATCCTGGACACTAGACCCTACAAACAGAAAGGTAATTTCCTAAAATTAACCAGTAACAAATATGAAGAACTACTTTCAGGTGAAAAGACCTGTAATCAACTCTTTGGCTGTCATTTTCATTCAATAATTAAAAATAAATATATATATATAGAGAGAGAGGTTATTACCTTAGTAATCTGGGTAACTCGATTGACACCATCATCTGTCATTTCCGAGAGGCATTTTGCTGCACTGATATAGAGTTCTAGATCATTTCTCTGGGAAAGAAAAACCCAAGCATGTCAAATACGATGTAAAAATAACAAGTCTATCCTTAGCATTTTGATACATGATTAGATTTGCTTATCCCCATGAATAGTAGCAGCTGAGATATGAATTTTAACCAAACCAGAACCCATGACCGATTTTATAATTTTAAAACATGTTCTCTTTTACTTTGTATATTTGGTTCACTGTACTTTTCTCTCCTTAACAGAATCCCACCATCTGAAACAGATTTTTGCAAAACGACAATTCAAAGGTTCGTTGGGGGAGAGGAAGGATTAGTATTAAGTAGCATTATATAAGTAGTGTACTGGATGATAGACTCAAGGGTTCTCCAGGTGTAACGTATAAGGACTCTGAGTTTGCTCCTTTTTTACAGGCATTTGGTGTAAAGGCCTAACAGCAGATTTCCTGCTACAGCATTGTTTAGCCTGCTTTTGGTTTGCTCAAAACTTTGGTTCTAAATATTCAACCTCAATTTAGATCTTGGAAGCAAACAAGCTCCTAGTGAAAAATGTGGTTATTCCTTGCTAGCCTTCCCACCCACATTCTTAAAACATACATCTCCTTGCTTTGCCAAAAAGGCCTTAAAAATCCCAAACATAAGTTGTCAGGAATGTAAATATTTTTGTTCCTCACCCGAATCTTATTTGGCAGGAAATCAAATATTTTCCCAGTGGCTTCACAGAGCAGGCTCCAGAGGTGGTGGGCAGGGCTGGGCAGCTTCATGGCCTGGCTCAGACCCTGTAAGGCACTTGGGCGTAACTCAGAATTACAAAGTGGGGAAGCTGCTTTAAAAACTGCCACCAGTAAGTTTTCAACAAAACCCAGGAGCTGTTCATCTGAGATGTGTTTTACCCACAGAGGTGCAGATACCAGGAGGTATTTCTTGATATTCAGCTGGAGGTAAAACAGAAGAGGCCAATGTAAATAGGCAAGTCAGGATTAGCAATCCTCAAAACACCTAGGTCATCATTGTGTTGAGAGTAAACTAAGAGAAAAAATGTTCAAGTTATTTCCTTAACTATAATTTTCCTTCAGCTTTATATTCCAATGAGCCACTGATGCAAGTAATTTTGGCTGCTGTAGTTACTTCTGATCCAGGATGACTCATGTGTATAAACTGTTTCTGCTCTTCCATCTGTGAACTACTCAGCTTAAGCCTCGAATCATTTCAGTAAGGGCAATGAAATGCTACTTGTGAGAGAACATGACAGTTGCTACTGAGTTTTTAGAGGTAGCATTTCTGGCAAGAAAAGCTCCAGCAAATGAAAGGTGCATCTGCTGGACACCAACTAAACAGAGCATCTGATATTATTACTTTCTTCTTCTGAGGAAAAAAAATGAGTGAATAATAAGGGGAACTGGCATGCTGGAATCGTGTCTGACCAAAGAAGAATCATCAGCTAAGAATATGAAACTGACCTAGGCATCTTAGAGTTCACAAGAGCCATCGGGGCATGGTTATTAGTAGTTCTGCTACACAGACCTGAAGAGAGTGTGCTTCAAAAATTCACAGAAAGGGGGACCAGCAGTTAGCCTAATGGCTATGTCGCTGGACTCCCATGTAGTCGACCACGGTTCACATCCTGGACCTGGTGGCTTAAAACTCATGCCGGGCACATGTGCATGCATGCCCAAGATCCCGAGAGGAGAATGGAGGAGAAGGGACTGCGGCATGGCCATCCCCCCTGGGGGGTGATTTCTTGCTTTCTGTCTGTCTCTGTCTGTCTCTGTCTGTCTGGTGAGCGCACACGCCCTATAGCAAAAACCTCTTAAAAAAAAATTCACAGAAATGTAAATGTGGTACTAAAGTGACAGCACGTCTAAAAGAGATGAACTAAAAATCTGACAATAAAGTCAGTAAATGTCTAGAAAGATAAATGTATTACAATGAGTCTTTTAAAAAATAATTATTTATTTAATTCAATTTGTTGTTGTTGTTATAATTATTTTTTAAATTTGACCAGAGAGAGACAGAGAGATAAAGGGAAAGCAAGAAAGCAAGTCCGGGACTCTAACGGCAGTGGGTCACGTGGGAGTCTGGCACCTTAACCACTATGCCACCTGCTGGCCCATTTCCTAAAGAGCTCATTTAAAAGAAAAAATGTCATCTCAAGACTATTTTTGAAATGAGAAGGTATATAAGTAGGAAAGTGAATTCACAAACTTTGTTAATTAATGATAAAAAGAAAGATGCATTATCAAAGACAAATGCAAAGAGTACCACAGATCAAAAAGAGAAATGGAAGGGTAAAATCTAGAAAAATCTAAAATCTAGAAAAATTTCTGAGGTCCACAAAACAGACTGTTAAGAGTTATACCTGATTTAAAAGGAAGAAGAGGTTAATAGAGTAAGACTTTGGAATCAACCATAGTTCTCACATTATTATTTATGGAAACTTTGCTTGACCTACATTTGCCTCAATTTATCAGCCTATAAAAGGGAAATTATAAAATGTATCTCCAGAGTGAAATAAGTCTAGACACAAAAAACTTCCCACTGTATTTTATTCTAAATAATTCTAAAATACAAATGGAATTTATACAGAGTTCTTTAGAAAAGGCAAAATCATAGTGACAAAGAGCTGGTCAGTGGTGGCCTGGTCTGAGGTTGGGAGTGAGGATATAAGCACAGTGGAACTTCGTCGAGTGAAGGAAGTCCCCTTGGTCATGGTTGAAAATCTATAAATGTACTAAAAGTCATCAGATCTTACACTCAAAATGGCCATATTATAATGCAATAAATCCATTTTTAAAAATGGTCCTCTGAGGGTGGTAGAGACTGGATCTGAGGTCTCATGGAGAGCTTATGGGCTCCAAGTATAGTCAGTGCTCAGTGAGCTCAACCACATGGGAGCCATTGGGAGCAGGTAAGTAGGGTAATATATGCAGAACTCATTAACATCCACCTCCAATGAAGGAGAATTAAGAGTTGGAAAGGTTAAAAAATAAAAAGAACTCAAAGAAACAAAATCAGTGCTGTACAGAGAATAAAACTAAGAGATTGAGGGAAAATAAGAAGGTTTTGCACTATTTACAGAGAATTAAAGCCTTCTCAAACATAAGAATAATAGGCCAGATTATGGAGCCAACTAGAAATTGAAACCGTTTAATTTATCATCAACTGGTAAATCTCTAAGGAAACATGGATACATTTTTTCTACTCTATTTTTTTTTTTTTTTTGAGAGGTTTTCGCTATAGGGCGCATGCGCTCACCAGACAGACAGAGAGAGAGACATAGAGACAGAAAGTGAGAAATCACCCCCCAGGGGGGATGGTCATGCCACAATCCCTTCTCCTCCATTCTCCTCTCGGGATCTTGGGCATGTATGCACATGTGCCCAGCATGAGTTTTAAGCCACCGGGTCCGGGATGCGAACTGCGGTCGACTACGTGGGAGTCCAGTGACACAGCCATTACGCTAACTGCTGGTTCCCTTTTCTACTCTAATTTTAAATGTACTCAAAATTATACATCTTTACCAACTTCATATCTTTAAATGCTCCTGCCCATTCTCCCTAATCACCCTTGGCCTATACCTAGAAGGTGCTGCCTCCCTATCTCTTTAAATCCAGGCTAAAAAACTTCTTCCTCAGCACTTTGCTCAAGCCAAATACATTAGCAGAGAAGTTCTACTCTTTGCACCCAGACATTCCCACTTAGGTCTCCTGGTGTTACTGACATGCTGCCTAACCAAATCCAACTGGCCTTCAAGACTCACCTTAATTGCTCCCTCTCTGGGAAAGAGGAAAAATATATACATGAGTTCAGTGCATGTGAATTTGCCTTTCCTTTAATACCAACTGAAATGATCATACCATACAATCAAATAAACCTAGGTCAAATAACTCCACAAGTTTTAGCTGCATGATCTTTAGAAAGGAACACCAACACCTCCGAACATACTCATCCCCCCCTTTTTTGGTTTTAAACACAGCTTAAGGCACGAATGGTAATGGCTATGGTGGGGTTCTGAACCACATTACTTTCTAATCTGCAGGTCATGTAGTATCAATCCCTAAATTTTTGTAAAATCACACTTACCCACTTGTGACTCTGAGAACACACTCCCAAATAAATGTTAATCTCCCCAAAAAGAACCATATCCTCCTGTTGCCCAACACCATTAATGACTACATACACTCAGACCATCGATGAGTGGTGGCGTCACCCACAAACCCAGCAGGGCAGCTGCATTCTGGGATGACTGTGCCTGCGACACCATGATTTCAAGGCACAGTTGCTGTATCTCTTCACCTGAAAGAGAGGAAAGAAAAAGAATCTTTGTATTAGAAGAGCTTCTCTGACTCATTTTCAGACTTTAATGTCTCAAATCAAAGAATCTTCTTGTGGAATTTTTCTAAGTTAACAGGTCTTCTATAAACCAAATTTTTTCAAGAGACTTCTTAGTTGAACTAGTCCCATAGTGCAGCAGTTAAGTGCTGTGCGTGAAGGGCTGTATCTCACAGGGCCAACCCTGGTTGGGTCCCAGCCCAGGGAGCTTGTCAAAGAACTCAGGCGTGTGTGTGTGTGTGTGTGTGTGTGTGTG
>NW_006159459.1:1719814-1859646 GCF_000334495.1 Tupaia belangeri chinensis | reverse complement strand
TTGAGAGGTTTTCGCTATAGGGCGCATGCGCTCACCAGACAGACAGAGAGAGAGACATAGAGACAGAAAGTGAGAAATCACCCCCCAGGGGGGATGGTCATGCCACAATCCCTTCTCCTCCATTCTCCTCTCGGGATCTTGGGCATGTATGCACATGTGCCCAGCATGAGTTTTAAGCCACCGGGTCCGGGATGCGAACTGCGGTCGACTACGTGGGAGTCCAGTGACACAGCCATTACGCTAACTGCTGGTTCCCTTTTCTACTCTAATTTTAAATGTACTCAAAATTATACATCTTTACCAACTTCATATCTTTAAATGCTCCTGCCCATTCTCCCTAATCACCCTTGGCCTATACCTAGAAGGTGCTGCCTCCCTATCTCTTTAAATCCAGGCTAAAAAACTTCTTCCTCAGCACTTTGCTCAAGCCAAATACATTAGCAGAGAAGTTCTACTCTTTGCACCCAGACATTCCCACTTAGGTCTCCTGGTGTTACTGACATGCTGCCTAACCAAATCCAACTGGCCTTCAAGACTCACCTTAATTGCTCCCTCTCTGGGAAAGAGGAAAAATATATACATGAGTTCAGTGCATGTGAATTTGCCTTTCCTTTAATACCAACTGAAATGATCATACCATACAATCAAATAAACCTAGGTCAAATAACTCCACAAGTTTTAGCTGCATGATCTTTAGAAAGGAACACCAACACCTCCGAACATACTCATCCCCCCCTTTTTTGGTTTTAAACACAGCTTAAGGCACGAATGGTAATGGCTATGGTGGGGTTCTGAACCACATTACTTTCTAATCTGCAGGTCATGTAGTATCAATCCCTAAATTTTTGTAAAATCACACTTACCCACTTGTGACTCTGAGAACACACTCCCAAATAAATGTTAATCTCCCCAAAAAGAACCATATCCTCCTGTTGCCCAACACCATTAATGACTACATACACTCAGACCATCGATGAGTGGTGGCGTCACCCACAAACCCAGCAGGGCAGCTGCATTCTGGGATGACTGTGCCTGCGACACCATGATTTCAAGGCACAGTTGCTGTATCTCTTCACCTGAAAGAGAGGAAAGAAAAAGAATCTTTGTATTAGAAGAGCTTCTCTGACTCATTTTCAGACTTTAATGTCTCAAATCAAAGAATCTTCTTGTGGAATTTTTCTAAGTTAACAGGTCTTCTATAAACCAAATTTTTTCAAGAGACTTCTTAGTTGAACTAGTCCCATAGTGCAGCAGTTAAGTGCTGTGCGTGAAGGGCTGTATCTCACAGGGCCAACCCTGGTTGGGTCCCAGCCCAGGGAGCTTGTCAAAGAACTCAGGCGTGTGTGTGTGTGTGTGTGTGTGTGTGTGTGTATAAATGCACACATGTGTATGTGTCTAAAAATACCGATGGGACAGGTGGAGGAATGGGGGATTTGGGCATGACCTTGCCCGATTGGGGGATTCTTTCTCTTTCTCTCTTACTGGTGAGCACATTGTGTCCTCTGGCCAAAAAAGAAAGAGAGAGAGAGAGAGAATGAGGGAAGGAAGGAAAGAAGGAAGGAAGGAGGGAAAGAAGGAGGAAGGGAGGAGAGAACAGAGGAAAAGAAAATAACAGACCTGATAGTTATGAGGCAAAAGAATGTGTCCACTGGTGTTACAGTCTCAAGTCTTAGAACTGGCAAGAGTCTTGAACTAGCTAGGGAAATTTATCTTATGAAATTCAAAGAACCCCAAACACTATTAAAAAAATGAAAAAAATTCTAGTTAAAAAATCGATCTATTCTAGTTAAAAAAATCTCTTGGCCTCTGTTTCCCACAGCTCTCTACCTCCACAAAAATTTTCCATACCTATTATTAGGCACAGAATGGCTTAAAGATATAGCTACATTCTCTGTTGATCAAGCCATTTCAGTAGTCTGATTCTCATCATCACACTTATTTTCCCAAACAAATCTTTTTACCTTTTTTTTTTAAGGGTTTAACTAAAACCAAACATTTTCAACCCCGTAAATGAAAGCAGGGGAGAAGCAGAGGAACAGATTTTTCAAGTGAAATCCCTGAAAACCCCACATTGTGACATCATATTGTATAGAAGGATAAGTTCCAAGTGAAAGCAGTTAAGTACAAAATGTGTATAATCAAAATAATTTTCAATTATCTCTTAAATTTCACATACATTACACAAGTTTTGAATATACGGTTAGTAGGCACTGTACTTTAATAGAGCATTCAAAGCAAATTACACACATAATTTTACAATGATGTTTAAATTTCTCTTTCTAAGTTGGGTCAGGGGGTAAGTACATGAAACTAGATTTGTTTGTTTTTTTGTTTTGATTTTTGGAGAGGTTTTTGCTACAGGGTGCATGTGCTCACCAGAGAGAGACAGAGAGACAGAAAGTGAGAAAAAAATAGATTTGTATGTGGTAGCTCCATTTCATACAAAAGAGGTGTCTGTGGATGAGCTGGAGGAGTTGAGGGGTGCCCTTTGCCTCTCACTACAAAGCATCTGTCGTAGGCAGAATAATGACCCCCAATAATGTTCCCCTTTTTTTTTTTTTGAGAGGTTTTTGCTATAGGGCGCGTGCGCTCGCCAGACAGACAAAGAGAAACAGAGAGACAGAAAGCGAGAAATCACCCCCCAGGGGGGGATGGCCACGCCGCAATCCCTTCTCCTCTATTCTCCTCTCAGGATCTTGGGCATGCACGCACATGCGCCTGGCGTGAGTTTTAAGCCACTGGGTCCGGGACGTGAACCGCGGTCGACTACGTGGGAGTCCAGTGACATAGCCATTACGCTAACTGCTGGTTCCCAATGTTCCCCTTCGTATCCCTGGAACCTATGGACATGTTACCTCACATGGCAAAGGAACTTGGCAGTTGTGAGTAAGGTTATAATCCTTGAAATGAGAAGATTAGCCTGGATTATTTAAGTAGGGCCATTAATCATGGGTCTTTAAACATGGAAAACCTACCTTTCCTGGCTGCAAAGAACCAGTAAGGTGATTGTATAAGAAGGCCTCAATCTCCCTTGGGGCCAGTAGGTGGTGTAGCAGTTATGTCACTGGACACCCACATGGCCAACTACAGTTCAAGTCCCAGACCCAGTGGCTTGAGACTCATGCCAGGCTCATGTGCCTGTATGCCCAAGGTCCCGGGAGCAGAATGGAGGAGAAGGGATTGTGGAGTGGCCATCCCCCCTCGGGGGTGATTTCTCACTTTCCCTCTCACTCTCTCTCTTTTTGGCAACCACACATGCCCTAAAGCACAACCTCTAAAAAATAAATAAAAAGAAGGCCTCAGTCTTCCATTGATTGCTTTGAAGATAGAGAAAGGGTCACAAGTGAGGAATGTGAGTAAGCTGGAAAATGGAAGAAAATAGATTTTTTCTCTTATACCTATAGAAAGAAATTCTCTCTTGATACCTTATTGAGTCTGCTGAGAACTGTGCAGAATTGCTTGCCTATAGAAGTGCAAGATGATAAACTTGTGTTGCTTGAAGTACCTAAGTCAGATGTATTTTGTTACAGCAGCAGTAGAATACCAAAACAGCATCCCACATGGCACTTCCTTGATACCTTGGTCCCTGGAAGTGTGGGTTGAAAACCACCAAACCAGGCTTTATGGGATCCTACATGCCCATCGATCCACCATGCAGGTTGACTAATGCTTTTGACGAATGTATCTGGCCTGTGTCTTTAGACCTCTTCCTCCCTATATTCAGCTGTGGAGAGCTCAATGACTCAGTGAAAGTAGCCCAGCCATCTAATTCACGATAACAAATCACAAGATCTCAAGTCTTTCCAGTCAAGGTTTTCGCTATAGGGCGCATGCGCTCACCAGACAGACAGAGAGAGAGACATAGAGACAGAAAGTGAGAAATCACCCCCCAGGGGGGATGGTCATGCCACAATCCCTTCTCCTCCATTCTCCTCTCGGGATCTTGGGCATGTATGCACATGTGCCCAGCATGAGTTTTAAGCCACCGGGTCCGGGATGCGAACTGCGGTCGACTACGTGGGAGTCCAGTGACACAGCCATTACGCTAACTGCTGGTTCCCTTTTCTACTCTAATTTTAAATGTACTCAAAATTATACATCTTTACCAACTTCATATCTTTAAATGCTCCTGCCCATTCTCCCTAATCACCCTTGGCCTATACCTAGAAGGTGCTGCCTCCCTATCTCTTTAAATCCAGGCTAAAAAACTTCTTCCTCAGCACTTTGCTCAAGCCAAATACATTAGCAGAGAAGTTCTACTCTTTGCACCCAGACATTCCCACTTAGGTCTCCTGGTGTTACTGACATGCTGCCTAACCAAATCCAACTGGCCTTCAAGACTCACCTTAATTGCTCCCTCTCTGGGAAAGAGGAAAAATATATACATGAGTTCAGTGCATGTGAATTTGCCTTTCCTTTAATACCAACTGAAATGATCATACCATACAATCAAATAAACCTAGGTCAAATAACTCCACAAGTTTTAGCTGCATGATCTTTAGAAAGGAACACCAACACCTCCGAACATACTCATCCCCCCCTTTTTTGGTTTTAAACACAGCTTAAGGCACGAATGGTAATGGCTATGGTGGGGTTCTGAACCACATTACTTTCTAATCTGCAGGTCATGTAGTATCAATCCCTAAATTTTTGTAAAATCACACTTACCCACTTGTGACTCTGAGAACACACTCCCAAATAAATGTTAATCTCCCCAAAAAGAACCATATCCTCCTGTTGCCCAACACCATTAATGACTACATACACTCAGACCATCGATGAGTGGTGGCGTCACCCACAAACCCAGCAGGGCAGCTGCATTCTGGGATGACTGTGCCTGCGACACCATGATTTCAAGGCACAGTTGCTGTATCTCTTCACCTGAAAGAGAGGAAAGAAAAAGAATCTTTGTATTAGAAGAGCTTCTCTGACTCATTTTCAGACTTTAATGTCTCAAATCAAAGAATCTTCTTGTGGAATTTTTCTAAGTTAACAGGTCTTCTATAAACCAAATTTTTTCAAGAGACTTCTTAGTTGAACTAGTCCCATAGTGCAGCAGTTAAGTGCTGTGCGTGAAGGGCTGTATCTCACAGGGCCAACCCTGGTTGGGTCCCAGCCCAGGGAGCTTGTCAAAGAACTCAGGCGTGTGTGTGTGTGTGTGTGTGTGTGTGTGTGTGTGTGTGTATAAATGCACACATGTGTATGTGTCTAAAAATACCGATGGGACAGGTGGAGGAATGGGGGATTTGGGCATGACCTTGCCCGATTGGGGGATTCTTTCTCTTTCTCTCTTACTGGTGAGCACATTGTGTCCTCTGGCCAAAAAAAAAAGAGAGAGAGAGAGAGAATGAGGGAAGGAAGGAAAGAAGGAAGGAAGGAGGGAAAGAAGGAGGAAGGGAGGAGAGAACAGAGGAAAAGAAAATAACAGACCTGATAGTTATGAGGCAAAAGAATGTGTCCACTGGTGTTACAGTCTCAAGTCTTAGAACTGGCAAGAGTCTTGAACTAGCTAGGGAAATTTATCTTATGAAATTCAAAGAACCCCAAACACTATTAAAAAAATGAAAAAAATTCTAGTTAAAAAAATCTCTTGGCCTCTGTTTCCCACAGCTCTCTACCTCCACAAAAATTTTCCATACCTATTATTAGGCACAGAATGGCTTAAAGATATAGCTACATTCTCTGTTGATCAAGCCATTTCAGTAGTCTGATTCTCATCATCACACTTATTTTCCCAAACAAATCTTTTTACCTTTTTTTTTTAAGGGTTTAACTAAAACCAAACATTTTCAACCCCGTAAATGAAAGCAGGGGAGAAGCAGAGGAACAGATTTTTCAAGTGAAATCCCTGAAAACCCCACATTGTGACATCATATTGTATAGAAGGATAAGTTCCAAGTGAAAGCAGTTAAGTACAAAATGTGTATAATCAAAATAATTTTCAATTATCTCTTAAATTTCACATACATTACACAAGTTTTGAATATACGGTTAGTAGGCACTGTACTTTAATAGAGCATTCAAAGCAAATTACACACATAATTTTACAATGATGTTTAAATTTCTCTTTCTAAGTTGGGTCAGGGGGTAAGTACATGAAACTAGATTTGTTTGTTTTTTTGTTTTGATTTTTGGAGAGGTTTTTGCTACAGGGTGCATGTGCTCACCAGAGAGAGACAGAGAGACAGAAAGTGAGAAAAAAATAGATTTGTATGTGGTAGCTCCATTTCATACAAAAGAGGTGTCTGTGGATGAGCTGGAGGAGTTGAGGGGTGCCCTTTGCCTCTCACTACAAAGCATCTGTCGTAGGCAGAATAATGACCCCCAATAATGTTCCCCTTTTTTTTTTTTTGAGAGGTTTTTGCTATAGGGCGCGTGCGCTCGCCAGACAGACAAAGAGAAACAGAGAGACAGAAAGCGAGAAATCACCCCCCAGGGGGGGATGGCCACGCCGCAATCCCTTCTCCTCTATTCTCCTCTCAGGATCTTGGGCATGCACGCACATGCGCCTGGCGTGAGTTTTAAGCCACTGGGTCCGGGACGTGAACCGCGGTCGACTACGTGGGAGTCCAGTGACATAGCCATTACGCTAACTGCTGGTTCCCAATGTTCCCCTTCGTATCCCTGGAACCTATGGACATGTTACCTCACATGGCAAAGGAACTTGGCAGTTGTGAGTAAGGTTATAATCCTTGAAATGAGAAGATTAGCCTGGATTATTTAAGTAGGGCCATTAATCATGGGTCTTTAAACATGGAAAACCTACCTTTCCTGGCTGCAAAGAACCAGTAAGGTGATTGTATAAGAAGGCCTCAATCTCCCTTGGGGCCAGTAGGTGGTGTAGCAGTTATGTCACTGGACACCCACATGGCCAACTACAGTTCAAGTCCCAGACCCAGTGGCTTGAGACTCATGCCAGGCTCATGTGCCTGTATGCCCAAGGTCCCGGGAGCAGAATGGAGGAGAAGGGATTGTGGAGTGGCCATCCCCCCTCGGGGGTGATTTCTCACTTTCCCTCTCACTCTCTCTCTTTTTGGCAACCACACATGCCCTAAAGCACAACCTCTAAAAAATAAATAAAAAGAAGGCCTCAGTCTTCCATTGATTGCTTTGAAGATAGAGAAAGGGTCACAAGTGAGGAATGTGAGTAAGCTGGAAAATGGAAGAAAATAGATTTTTTCTCTTATACCTATAGAAAGAAATTCTCTCTTGATACCTTATTGAGTCTGCTGAGAACTGTGCAGAATTGCTTGCCTATAGAAGTGCAAGATGATAAACTTGTGTTGCTTGAAGTACCTAAGTCAGATGTATTTTGTTACAGCAGCAGTAGAATACCAAAACAGCATCCCACATGGCACTTCCTTGATACCTTGGTCCCTGGAAGTGTGGGTTGAAAACCACCAAACCAGGCTTTATGGGATCCTACATGCCCATCGATCCACCATGCAGGTTGACTAATGCTTTTGACGAATGTATCTGGCCTGTGTCTTTAGACCTCTTCCTCCCTATATTCAGCTGTGGAGAGCTCAATGACTCAGTGAAAGTAGCCCAGCCATCTAATTCACGATAACAAATCACAAGATCTCAAGTCTTTCCAGTCACTCCTGTGATGCAGGATCTGTTTTTCTACTCAGGGGAAATCTTAAAAGCAAAAAGCACTGACCAAAGTTGAGCCTCATAAGTGGAGAGAGGAGTGAAGCCCAGTTCACAGGCGGATACTGGTAGCTTTCTCCAACAGCTGCTATGGGTTTCATCACTACTTTGAGAAGAGAAGAAGGCGCAGATTCGGGACCTGCAACAGAAAAGGGAAAAAATAAATAAAATATCTTCACAGCAACGCAAAAGCAGAAAATGTCAAATGGCCCAACTTTACACTAGTTTCAAAGGATTTCATATCATATTTTCAATTGTGCCCAACCCTTCAATTCAGTGCTCTTAATCTCAACCCCACCTACAAAAAACCCCATTCCTTCCATTCTTCTCTCTCCCTCATTTGTCTCCAGTCTTTCCTTTGTGTCGGGATAGAAACATTCCACATTGCTACTTAGCTGTCTTCTACACTCTTTTATGTGGTTTTCCAAAAAAGAGTAACTCTATACTACTCTCTAATCTAAAACTTCCTTTCAATCCACGTTCAGCAGAGAGAACGGCACTGCCACTCCCTTCTGTAGTATACGAGGACCTACAGTCCCCATGGCCCTAGATGGCTGCCATCTGTACGGTGTGATTCTTGGTTTCTTCTGCCTGTCAACCTGTGCCATACTGACCATCTCAGAGGTGAGCACCTACAGGAGGAATAGCAAATGTATAGACAGCTACCTGTGACGTGCTACCATGACTTTGACATCATTTGGTGAGTGCGTCAGGTCATTTTAAATGGAAAACCTGAGACACTGGAACGATTCCAAGTGGAAACATAAGGCAGTCATGGCGGTGTAGCCATCAGGGACCACGTCAACGTAAAGCTACATGGAGGTCAGAAATGCCACCAAAAAGTGGAGAACAAGGAGAAGTAAAAGCAGCCAGATCAACATCAGCAGCAGAAGAGAATACCACATCAGCACAGAGAGAAGCAGAGTCAGCAAAGGAAAAGCATTACAGGAAAAGGAAGAAGAGGTGGAAGGAGGTGCTGTCAGCAAATAAAGCTGGGAATTAGACACTGAAAAGGGGGATATACACGTAGGGCAGAATCAGCAGAACAAAAGCAGCTGCAGAAGGAGAAGTTCAGAGAAAAGGAGAAGCCACAGTGCAGAGACAGCAGATACAGAAAAGAGAGGAAACAGAGCAGGGCAGGGGGAGTAGGATGAGAGCAGGTGCAGAAAGGAGAAGATCAGGAAAAAGGAGAAGCAGAGGTACAGCCAGCAGATACTGAGAGTGAAGAAGCACAAAAAAAGGCAGAGTCAGCAAGAAGAAAGGCCGTTGCAGAAAGGAGAAGTCAGAGAAAAGGAGAAACAGAGGCCGAGCCAGCAGATATAGAAAAGGGAATAAGCAAAGGCAATGCAGAATTAGCAGAAGGATGGCAGCTGCAGAAAGGAGAAGCACAGGGAAAAGGAGAAGCGGGGGCAGAAGCCACAGATAGGAAAAAAGGAAGAAGCACACACTGGGCAGAGTCAGGAGAATGAAACCAACAGCAGAAAGGAGAAGCTCTGGGAAAAGGAGAAGCAGGGGCAGAAGCCACAGATAGAAAAAAAGAAGAAGCACACCCTGGGCAGAGTCAGGAGAATGAAACCAACAGCAGAAAGGAGAAGCTCTGGGAACAGGAGAAGGAGGGGCAGAAGCCACAGATAGAAAAAAAGGAAGAAGCACACACTGGGCAGAGTCAGGAGAATGAAACCAACAGCAGAAAGGAGAAGCTCTGGGAACAGGAGAAGGTTAGGGAAAAGGAGAAGCAAAGGCCGAGCAAGCAAATCCCAGAAAAGGAAAAAGCAGAAGCATGGCAGAGTCAGCAGAAGGAAGGCAGCTGCCAAAAGGAGAAGCCTGAAGAAAAGGAGAAGCTGAGGCAGAGCCAGCAGATACTAAAATAGGAAGAAGTACAAGCAGGGCAGAATCAGCAGAATGAAAACCACTGTAAGAAAGGAGAAGCTTGGGGGAAAAGAGAAGTAGAGGCAGAAAAAGCAGATACAGAAGACGGAAGAAACATAAGCAGGACAGAGTCAGCAGAAGGCAGGAAGCTGCAGAAAACAGAAGCTCAATAAAAAGGAGAAGCAGAGACAGCTGATACAGAAGGAAGAAGCTTAACAGGGCAGTCAGCACAATGAGAGCAGTCTCAGAAAGGAGAAGCAGAGGTAGAGCCACCAGATACTGAAAAAGGAAGCAGCACACACAGGGTAGAGTTAGCAGAACAAAACCAATGGCAGAAAGGAGAAATGCAGGGAGAAGGAGAAGCAGAGGCTGAGCAAGCAAATACCAGAAAAGAAAAAGCAGAAGCAGGACAGAGTCAGTTTAACAAAGGCAGCTGCAGAAAGGAGAAGCACAGGGAAAAGGAGAAGCAGAGGCAGATTCACAGATATAAAACAACAACACAAAGGGGGTGGGGAGAGGAAGCACAAGTAGGCCAGCATCAGGAGAATGAAACCAACTGCAGAAAGGAGAAGCTCAGAAACAGGAGAAGTTTGGGGAACAGGAGAAGAAAAGGCCGAGCAACCAAACACCAGAAAAGGAAAAAGCAGAAGCATGGCAGAGTCAGCAGAAGGAAGGCAGCTCAGAAAACAGAAATTCAGGAAAAGGGAGAAGCAGAGACAACAGAGAAGGAAGAAGTTTAACAGGGCAGAGCCAGCACAATGAAAGCAATATCAGAAAGGAGAAGCGTGGGGAAAAGAAGCAGCAGAGGCAGAGCTAGCAGATACTGAAAAAGAAAGAAACACAAGCAGTGCAGAGTCGGGAGAAGGAAACCAACTGCAGAAAAGAGAAGCTTAAGGAAAAGAAGAAGCAGAGGGAGAGATAATGGAAGAGGTACAAGCGGGACAGAGTGAGCAGAATGAAAGCAACTGCAGAAAGGAGAAGCTCAGCAACAAGGAGAAGCAGAGGCAGAGCCAGCAGATACTGAAAAAGGAAGAAGCACAACCAAGGCAGAGTCAGCGGTAGGAGAAAATAGCAGCAGGTAAGAGATGCAGAGGAAAAAGGGAAGCAAAGGCAGAGTCAGCAGAAAAAGTACCTGAATCAGCAGACACAGAATAGAGGAGGAAGAAGAGGTAGGGGCCGAGTTAGTAAATTAAAAAAAAAAACAGTACCAAAAAGGAGGACAGAGAAAATGAGAAGCATACACAGTCAGTTGGAAGAGCAGAATTAGCATGTGCCAAAAAGAGAGGAAGCAGAAGCAGTGGTAGATTGAACAAAAGGAAAAACAGCAGCTAACAAAGAAAGCACAGGAGAAAGGAGAAGCCTATAAAAACAGGCAAAGAACTTGAACAGACATTTCTTCAAAGATGCCATGCAGATATCCAACAAGAGTAGAAAAGATGCCCAACATCACCAGTCAGCAGAAGCGCACAGCAAAAGCACAGGGTAATATCCCCTCAGACTTATTAGGACAGCTAACAAAGAAACAGACAAATGATGACAAAAAGACTAAATAATAACACGCAATTTCAAGAATATGTAGATATTAGACCCTTGTGCACTGCTGGAAATATTGTAAAATGTTTACAATTTTGTTGCAACCACCACTCAACAATATGGTAGTTTCTAAAATACTTAGAAAACTACCATGTGATTTAGCAATCTTGCTTCTGGATATATATCCAAAAGAACTTTAAGTGGAATTGATATTGAAACACTGATGTTCATAGCAGTACTATTCATAATAGCCAAGAGGTGAAGGTAAGTCAAATATTCACTGAGAGGTAAATGAATAAGCAAAAGGCGTATACACACACACACACACACATACATACATACCATGGAATATTACCCATCCTTAGAAAGGGGAGGAAATTCTGTCACATCCTACTGTGTAATGTGGATGAAATTAAGGACATTATGGAAAATGAAATAAACCAGTCTGGGTGGTGTGGTAGTTAAGGTGACTGGATCCCACATGGGCCATGATGCAGTTTGAGTCCTACACCCGGAGACTTGAAAAGCAAGCTGGGCAGGGCCAGCAGGTTGCATAGCAGTTGAGGCACTGGATTCCCACATGGTTGACCGTGGTTTGAGTGCCAGAACTGGCATCTTGAAACTCGCACCAGGTAAGTGTGCTTACATGCCAAAAATTCCAAGAGGAGAAGGGTTTGCAGCGTGGCTATCCCCCAGAGGGTGATTTCTAGCTTACTGTCTCTTTCTATCTCTTCTGTGAGTGCACACACCCTATAGGGTCAAAAAAAAAAAGGAAAGAAAAGGAAAGATAAAAAAAGAAAAACACGTTGGCACATGTGTGCATGCCCAAATTCCTGAGAGGAGAATGGAGGAAAGGGATTATAGCATTGCCACCCACCATCCCCATAGAATAGGTGTGGAGGTGATTTCACTCTGTCTGGCTATTTCTCTCTCTGGTGAGAAAAAGTAAATAAGGTGGTGACAAAGAGATAAATCTCATATAATTCCACTAATAAGAGATATCTAGAGTCAGATTTATAGAAAACAAAGTAGAATGGTGTTTTCCAGGGGTTGGGATAATGGTGAAAAGGGGAGTTATTTTTAAATAGATATAGACTTTTGGTTTTAAATGATGAAACTATTCTGGAGATCAATTTCATAGCAATGTAAATATATATATATATATATATTATTTGAAGAGGTTTTTGGTATAGGGCACATGCGCTCACCAGAAAAACAGAGAGAGACAGAGGGACAGAAAGTGAGAAATCACCCCCCAGGCGGGATGGCCACACCGCAATCCCTTCTCCTCCATTCTTCTCTCGGGACCTTGGGCATGCATGCAAACGCACCTGGCATGAGTTTAAGCCACTGAGTCCAGGACTTGAACCGCAGTCGAATACATGGGAGTTCAGCGACATAGCCATTACACTAACTGCTGGTCCCACAATGTAAATATACTGAACTTAAAAATGATTAAGAGTATAAATTTTATGTTTTTTATTTACCACATTTTGTTTTTAGAAGAAATGCATATTCAGAATAGGCAGAAAAATCGGCAGAATTGGCAGAAGCTAAAAAAATAAAAGCAGAAGTAGAGGAGCAGGGTCTTTTTGTCTTTTGTTTTTTTTTTTTTTAATAAAAAAAACTTTTGGCATGCAAAGAAATCTCTGTCACACACTAGCTGATTGAAAGCTAAAGAAATAGTTCCTTCAGAAATCACGCATGACGCAAAATACAGACTTTACAAATATGATGGTCTTAAAAAGTCATTAAATATATAAATATTTACAGACCACAACAGGAAACAAAAGCAAACAGAAAGGAAGGGGAAGAATCTGACACTTAGAGTTACTACATTATAACAGTAAAAATTATCACCTTCTCAAATTTCTGGAGACAGGTGGTGGTGATAGTCGTACAACAATGTGATTATACTGAATGTCACAAAATTGTACACTTAAAAACTGTTACTATGGGGGCTGCCCTTATAGCACAGCAGTTAGCACAGCACACAGAGAAAGCCATATCCCACATGGCTGAACCAGGGTGTAAGTTCCAGTCCCATCAGCTTGAAAAGTACACTAAGCAGCATGTTTACATGCCCAAAATCCTGATGGGATGGAGAATTGGAGAAAAATAGCTATGTTCAGGCCCAATTGAGGGGGATTCTCTTCCACTCTCTCTTATTCTTTCCCTCACACACATGTACACATGCACATACCCTCTGGCATAGAAAATAAATTGTTAAAATTATAAATTTGGGGCCAGCAAGTGGTGTGGTGGTTAAGACATGGGATCCCACATGGCTTATTTGGCAGTTCATGTCCTGGACCCAGTGGCTTGAAAATCATGCTGGGTGCATATGTGTGTGTGCCCAAAGTCCTGAGAGGAGAATGGAGAAGACAGGATTCTGATGTGGCCATCCCCAATGGGGGATGATTTCTCACTTTCCCTGTGTCTGTGTCCCTCTTTGTCTCTGTCCTGTGAGTACACATACCCTAAGGTAAAAATCTAAAAAGAAAAAAAAAAAGTAAATGTTATGTTTTATATATTATACATTTTATCACATATACTTTTTTTTTTTTTTTTTGAGGGGTTTTTGCTATAGGGAGCATGCGCTCGCCAGACAGACAGAGACAGAGAGACAGAAAGCGAGAAATCACCCCCAAGGGGGGATGGCCATGCTGCAATCCCTTCTCCTCCATTCTCCTCTTGGGATCTTGGGCGCACATGCACATGCACCTGGCGTGAGTTTTAAGCCACCGGGTCTGGGATGTGAACTGCGGTCGACTACGTGGGAGTCCAGAGACATAGCCATTATTCTAATTGCTGGTCCCTATCACATATACTTTTAAAAAGTTTTTGAAATAAATTAAATTTTGACACACATTCCCAAAAAAGTCCAGTTTTCAACAAACATTTATGAAGCATGAAACAATCAAAAAGTTTGCCATTTCACAGAAGAAATGAAAAGGACTGTCCCTGAGACACTGGAATTACTGGAAAAAAGACTTTGAATGAATCACTTTAAATATACTCAAACAGCTAAAGGAAACCATGAAGAGAGAAATAAAAGAAACTAGGAGAATGATACATAATTAGACAGAGAATATCAATAGACTTTCAAAAAGGAACTAAACAGAAATTCTTGGGCTAAAAATATAGTCCAATGTTATGAAAAATGTATTACAGGGTTTTTAAAGAAGATTTGAGCAGACAGAGAAAGAATCAGTTCACGTGAAAATAAGTCAAAATAGCAATCCTGCCCAAATTAATCTACAAATTTAATGCAATCTCAATAAAATTACCAGAGATATTCTTCACATATTTAGAAAAAACAATCACATAATTTGTCTGCAATCATAAAAGACCTCGTACTGCTAAAGTAATACTGCACAAGAAGAGTGGAATAGGAGGCACCTCATTCCCTGTCTCCAAAATATATTACAAGGCTGTGATAATCAAAACAGCAAGGTATTGGCACAAAAACAGGCATATAGACCAATGGAACAGAATAGAGACCCCAGAAATAAACTCCCAAACACACCGGGTGTGGTGGCGCCCACCCTATGGCCAAATACACAGCCAACTGATTTTTGACAAAGTGTACCAGTCAATCCAGTGGGGAAAAGAAAATGTCTTTAGCAAATGGTGCTGGAAAAACCAGCATCATCCACCTGCAGAAAGATGAAATTAGACCCCTATTTGCCACCATTAACATAAATCAACCCAAAATGGATCAAAAATCTAAACCTAAGGCCTCTAACTATAAAATTGATAGTCGATAATGCTGGGAAACTCCAGGAGACATCAGAGCAGGCAAAGATTTCTTAAATAAGACCCCTAAAGAATAGGCAATAATCCCCAAAACAGACCAGTGGGACGGCATCAGGTTAAAAAGCTTCTGCTCAGCAAAATAAATGATAATTAAAGTAAATTGGCAACCTTCAGAATGGGAGAATATATTTGCAAACTATGCCTCAGATAAGGGACTGATTAACAGAATATACAAGGAACTCAAGTAGCTTACCTGAAAAAAAAGTGATCAACCCAATTGAAAGATAGACAAATATGCTGAACAGACAACTCTTTATAAAAGACATACAAACAACCAAGAAGCATATGAAAAAATACTCAACACCTCTATCGTAAGGAAGATACAAATTAAAACCACAATAAGATACCACCTAACCTCAGAATGGCTAAGATTAAAAAAAAATTAATGATAAGTGCTGGTGAGGCTGTGGTGAAAAGGGAACTCTCCTACACTGTTGGTTAGAATATAAATTAATACAGCCACTGTGGAGAACCATATGAGTTTCCTCAAAGATCTACAAATAGAACTACCATATGATCCAGCAATCCCACTCCTAGGTACCTTCTGAAAAGATCGGAATATACTCAGCAATGTATTTGTACATCCATGTTTATTGCAACCTTGTTCACTATTACCAAGACATGGAAGCAACCCAAATGTCCACAAATAGATGAATGGATCTAAAAAGCATGGCACATATATACTATGGAATACTACTTAGCCATAAAAAATGAGACTGTGGCATTTGTTAGAAAGTGGATAAATATGGAAAATTTACTGCTAAGTGAAGTAAGCCAGACTATGAAAGAGAGTCATTGTATGTACCCACTTAATATGTACCAAGTAGCCCACACTCTACAGCAGAAAGTGAAAGACTGGCAGATATAAAAGCATGGAGAACAATTGTGGATACTAGAGACAGTGTGGGAAGAGGATGAGAAATAGGGGAGGATGAGAGGAAGGGAATCAAGGGGAAAAGAAAGAAGCAAAACATTTAAGGGGCACAAAATGGAAAATTATGTGTTGATGATAACAAATATTATAATATCCTTTTTTTTTTTGAGAGGTTTTTGCTATAGGGCTCATGCGCTCGCCAGACAGACAGAGACAGAGAGACAGAAAGGAGGAAATCACCTCTGAGGGGGGATGGCCACGCCGCAATCCCTTCTCCTCCATTCTCCTCTCAGGATCTTGGGCACGCACGCACACGCGCCTGGCGTGAGTTTAAGCTGCCGGGTCCAGGACGCAAACCATGGTCGACTACATGGGAGTCCAGCGACATAGCCATTACGCTAACTGCTGGTCCCCATATTATAATATCTTTAACTGGACTACTAATCTACAGAGTATTCATGTTGGGAAAATTCACTTCACAAGTTGTAATGATATACAGTGATAGAACGTATAAAAAAAGGAAAGACTTTTCAAACAGTGTCCAAAAACTCAAACTTGATAAGAAGACATCAACCTATACATTCAAGAAGTTCAACACATGCCAAAAAAGATAAATACAAAGAGATCCACACTTAGACTCATTCTTAGATTTTCAAAGGAGAACTGAAATCTCGAAAATAGCAAAGAGAAATATATCACATACAAGGAATCTTCAATAAGGTTTACAGATTTGTCTTCCTGAAACCATAAAGTCTAATAAAGAGCAGGATAAGATATTTAAAGTATTGAAAGAAAACAACTGTCAAACAAAAAACTACATCCAGTCAAACTATCATTCAAAATTAATGAGAAATCGAGGCATTCCCAAGAAAACAAAGCTGAAGGAACCTGTCACTCATAAACATGTCCTACAAGAAATGGACATGCTAAAAGCTTACCAGGTATATCATCTAGACAGTCATTTGAAACTAGACAAAGAAATAAATAACTCTGGTGAGGTTATCACAAATGTATATATAAGAGCCAATATTACTATATTTTTGTTTTGTAATGCCTCTTTCATTTACTTTATAACTTAAAAGGCATAAAAATGATAAATCTATGATAATGTGCATATGATGTATAAACATGTAATCTGTGACAATAACAACACAAGGGGGAGGAATGGAGTTACTAGAGCAGAGTTTTTGTACATTATTAATGCTAAGTTGGTATTCATGCAAATGAAATTAATCAAGACATTCAACAATTATAAACACATATGCACCAGAGTCCCAAAATACATGAAGTAAACACTGGCAAAATTTAAGAGAAAAAGAGACAACTCTACAGCAATAGTTAGACTTTAATACCCTGTGAGCCCAAAGAGACTTAGGAGATATAGATAGAACATTACACTCAACATTATCAAGATACACAATTATTTCAAGTACACATGGAACATTTCCAGAATTAACCATACGTCAGACCACAAAACAAGTCTCAATAAATTTGAAAACACTAAAATCATACAATATATATATATTTTTTTTTTTGAAGAGGTTTTTCACTATAGGGCGCATGTACTAGTCAGACAGACAGAGAGAGACATAGAGACAGAAAACGAGAAATCACCCCCCAGGGGGGTTGGTCACGCCGCAATCCCTTCTCCTCCATTCTCATCTCGGGATCTTGGGCACGCACGCACATGCGCCCAGTGTGAGTTTTAAGTCACCGGGTCCGGGGCATGAACTGTGGTCGACTACGTGGGAGTCCAGAGACATAGCCATTACGCTAACTGCTGATTCCCGATACAACATATTTTCACTAACCACAATGGAATAAGGCTAGAAATCAGTAACAAACTTGCAGAATAAAGAATTCACAAATATATAGAAAGTAGAAAAACATACTGTTAGCCAACAAGTACATGAAAAGATGCTCACGGTCATTAGTCATTAGGGAAACAAAAGTCAAACCACAGAAGATACCACTTTACATCCAAACAAATGATAAAAATAATAGTAAAATGGAAAATAAGTGTGACCAAAGATGAAGAAAAATTAGAAAGAACAGTCATATATTGCTGATGGGAATGTAAATTGATGTAGTCACTATGGAAAAACAGTTTGGGAGTTTTTTAAAAATGTTAAAAGTTTCTTTAAGAAGTTTAATATGACCCAGTAATTCCTCTCCTGTATACATACACATACATATTCAAAATAATTGAAAATAGATATTCAAGCAAAACCTTGTACACAAATATTCAGAGCAATACCACTCGTGGTAGCCAAAAGACAGAAATAACCTAAATATCTATAAATTAGTGAATAGATAAGTAAAATGCGGTATATCCATGCAATGGATTATTAAGTAGCTATATAAAGGAAAGAAGTACTAATAATTGCTACAACATGGATAAACCTTGAAAACATTCTGCTAAGTGAAAGAAACCACTCACAAAACGTCACATATTGTATGATTTCACCAAAATAAAATACATATTGGGTCTTTGGAAAAGTCATGACATATTTTTCTGTTTTTCTATGGAAAAATGCATCATGACTTTTCTGACCCAACATGTCCAGCTGCAGTAACAGCACACCACTCTCAATGCTGGAAGCTATATGGAAGATCAAGTGTTTGGTTCTAGGTTGACCTGTACATGCCCATGACCCTGGTTGGCTGGGAAGGCTGGAGGAAAGATTGTGGCATGAGACCCTGTTGAGGCTGGTTGTTTGTCTGTCTCTTTCTGTCAATAAGCAAATAAACAAACTCATTACAAATTAATAAGTTATTTAAATATACAGAAAAGGCAAATCCATAGCAACAGAAAACTGATTATTGGTTGCTAGGGGCTGGGAGAAATAGGGCATGGAGAGCAACTGTTGAGTGCGCTCAAGATTTCCTTTTAGGATGATAAAGATGTTCTAGAGATGGACAGTGGTGAGGGGCAGCTCTGTGACTTAGTGGCTAAGGGAGCCAAGACCCCACACGCTAACCACGAATCCTGGCCCAGGTGGTGCATGCTAGGCAAACATGCGTGCATGCCCAAATCCAGACAGGATGAATAAGTGGAGAAGAAGGACTGCAGTGCGACATTTCATTGGGGCGGGGTAGGGGGGGTGTTGTCTCTTTTTTTGTCTTTTTCCAGCAAGTGCACATACTCTGAAACAATTTTAAAAGAAATGAAAATATACAGCTGTGATGGCAAGAAAACATTATGAATAAATGGTAAGTTTTATGTTATGTGTAATTTATCACAATAAAAAAAATAGTGCAGGAAGCAGAGAAAGAGAAGCAGTGTTCAGAAAGAAAAGAAGAAACCATAAGAGAAATTGTTACCATGTAGTCTTAGAAAGAGAGAGAAAAACAGAGAGATAAAGTCTGGTGCCTGGTATATATTTATCTGCTCCTGCTATTTCCAGTTCTTGGATGTCTGGGAAACCTAGGAATCCTCGCAATAAATACCTTTGAGTCAGTTGAAGTCATTGTATTTTGCAATAAAAAGTACCCTACACAATTGTTATCTAGCTATCAGCCTGAACACTCCACCAAAACTGCCCTTGTAAAGATTTATCATTAAGGGCCACCTAAACATCGAATCCAAGGTCATTTTTTCACTCCTTTCTTCATTTTTCCCTTGGAAAGTGTCTTGACATAAGTGCTTCTGAAACTCCTATGTTCTTCCTCTGCTGAGTTTCACGCCTGAGTTCATATACTTTCGCATATTCAAATACTGCTTACATGCTGACAGCTAAAAATCCATACTTTTTTTTTTTTTTTAAGTTGCTAGAGAGTGCATGCACTCAATGGAGAGAGGGAAAGACAGAAAGAGGGAAAGTGAAAAAACCCCCCTTATGGGGGATGGTCACGCTATAATCCCTTCTCCATTTCTCCTTTCGGATTTCAAGCATGCACAAATGCACCCAACATATCTTTCATCCAGCCAGATCTGGGACTCAAACCATACAGCAGGTCATGTGTGATCTAGCTGCCTTAACTACCATGCCACCAGCTGGTCCCAATCCATAATTTTAATACAGGCTTTCTCCTATGATTCAGACCCAAATTTCCAACTACAGTCGTCTCAAAATCAGCATGTTTTCTTATGCAGGCCACCCACTAAACCACCTCCTTCCTCTTAGTTCTCCCTCCTGCCAGTTTAGAAAGGTACAACTAGCAGTGTGGTTTGTAGTAACGTTCCCTTCCCTGCCAACGCTCTTTCCTTCTTAAAAATGTTAAAGCTCAACACATTTGCCACTCTTCTATGCTGTGTTGCCAGTAACTGATGCTTTATTTCTGTTCCATCTGGAAATGTAGTACTGGGAATTCAGGAAATATTATTAGGGAGTTAACCATTATTATTAGAATGAGCAGAACTTACCACACAAAGAAGTAAGTACACTTACAGACACATTCATTCATTCAACCATTTATCAAGTATCTATCTATTGGGTACAAGTACTGCTCCTAGCAGTGGAGACAGTGCTGAACAAGATAGAATAGGTTCCTATGTACCTAAAACTTACATTCTAATGAGAGGACAAGCCAAAACTCAAGGCAAAAACAGGTGTGACAAAGTCTTGTGACAGAAACAAAATGCTGTGATGAGAGCTAACTGGTTGGCTATTTATATAACACTATAATCACAACACTGTGGTCAGAGTCTCTACTTGTTGGCTGCAAATTGGAATCTTTGATTTCACAAAAAATTCACAATATTAAGTTGCTTTTATGGGGACATTTTGACATGATTCATTGACGTGGCCTGATGAACTGACAGACAACTATCTATCTCTGTACAGAATTATATTTCTTCCCTATTAAGAATATGCATCAAATTCTGTATTGAAAATCATTAATTCACAGGACCTACTGTTGTAATGGCTATGTCGTTGGACTCCCATGTAGTCAACCGTGGTTCAAGTCCCAGACCCGGTGGCTTAAAGTCATGCCAGGCGTGTGTGTGTGTGTGTGCATGCGTGCCCAAGATCCCAAGAGGAGAATGGAGGAGAAGGGATTGCAGTTTGCCATCTCCCCTGGGGGCTCATTTCTCACTTTCTTTTTTTTTTTGTCTCTCTCTTTCTGGCAAGTGCATGTGCGCCCCATAGCAAAAACCTCTCAAAAAAAAAAAAAAAAAAAAAAAAAAAAAAAATAATTAACTCAAAAGGTTTTTTTTTTTTTTTTTTTTTTTTCTGGAGAGTGCTTCACTAGCTGAAGAGAACTTCACTAGCTGAAGAGAGAGAGAGACAGAGTGAGAGAGAGGTGAGAAAGCAATTCCTTACGCAGTATGATTGAGTTGTGATTCCTCCTCCTCCATTTCTACTTGGGATTTTGGACATGCACATGCAAGTGCCCGGTATGTTTCTCACACAGTCAGCCATGTGGGATCCAGCTGCCTTAGCTATCACACCACCAGCTGGCCCACAGATTTTATTTTTAAAAAATTCCTGGATCAAATATTTTTAAAATTATATAAAATTTTACTCCAGGTACTTCAGTAGAATTCATTACAGAAATTTTGTGTTTCCAGAGAATCTAAGGAACTAGGAAAGGCATTCCACCTGTTCTCTAATACGAGGAACCTATGTAAAATATCATCTTTCAGATGTTTTATTGCTTAGAAAATGAGCTCTCTTGATAGTACAATAGAACTTCAATGACTACACTTCACTATACATTTTACATGCCGCTTCTGTGTTTACTAGAATTGACCCGATATACAGGCAAGTGTCAGAAACAGGGAGAACTTGTACAATGGAGACTAACACTGAAAATCACAGCACAGCTACAATGCGATAAATCTTCCACATTTAAAAGGACAGAGAAGCAGTGCTGAATAGCATAACTACAATCCCGAAAAATTTCCACTGTATTTGCAGGGAATAGATTCTGACAGCAAGTGCAAAGAGAGGAACTACGGTAACTTTAAGGAATGGAGAAAGTATTTGGCAGTTCCATACACTTTGGGAAAGCTACAGAAAAAGAGTGTGTCCCAAAGCAGTTACTGATTACCTTAACAGAGACCTTTATTTTTGTAAAAAGAATCCAAATCTGCACCACAAGAAAACTCAGTTCTTCTATTACAATGCTTTGTTTTTTAGACAAGTATCTTAGATAAAAAGAAATGCTGGAATGTTATATGGACAATAGATTTGGAACTGAGAAGGTTTAACCACACTTGTTAAAAAGATCCAGATGTTTTACAATCTAGATACGAAGTTGCTATAAATCTCCCTCCAGTTGGCAGCCTAAAAACTTGATATAAATGGCATATCTGAAAATAATGCATTATAACAGAATCTATTATCACACATATTTCAGCTACATGGAGGATCAGATCTCAATGCCACAATGTACATGTGTAACCCTTACAGTAAAAATGTGGCAACAAGGAGGCTAACAGCCAGAGTATGCATATTCTCATCACTAGCATGATGCTGCTTATGTGGTATGGATACACACACACATAAGTATGTATATATATATATGTGTGTGTATTTATGTGTACATATATATGTACATACCACCCCCCCATACACACACATATCTTTTAAGTGTAGATCAACCTACATAAATAAGGTTATTGGGTTTTTGAAAAAGTCATGATGTACTTTTTCTATGCAAAATGCACCATGACTTTTCTGATGACCCAATATATAAATCTATTACTATATGCCAGGTTCTCTGTTCTAGGCATTTAGGATAAAACAGATATTCTTTCTGTGCACAGATGACAGTGCAGTCTAATGGGAAAGATAGATTTTAAATAACTATAAATAATTATATAAATAGTGACACATATGTAAAATACCATAAAATATACAAGAAAGTATCATATACAAAATCTAACCTAATCTAGGAACATTGGAGAAACCTGTCTCCCCACCAATAGAAGACTGTTTAAATCAAGATATTAGGTTATCAGAAAAGTCATGCCATATTTTTCTGTTTTTCTATGCAAAAATACATCATGGCTTTACTGACAACCCAATAGAAAAGATAAGTAGGATTTTTCTAAACAAAGTCCATAGAAAACACAGGCAGAGATAATTAAGACATGGTATACTTGTAGAAATTAAGAGATCTTTAGCCCCCTGCCAAAAACTACTCTACAGATATAATCAAGACGGTTGTTAAAAACCATTGATGTTTCTAGTGTCAGTCAGATACTAAAGTTTGGATGAGTGTTCTCTTTTTAAAAAAAAAACAAAAAACTTCAACATTCATAGTTATCAGAAGCAAAAACATCCTAGGGCCCCTTAGCACCAGGAAGGCCACTAAGCAGGATAGTAGCCAGAAGAAATCTGCTCCTGAGTAGGGAAGGCAATTTAGCAGGGCTGTGGCCCAGGAGCAATGAGACATTGGTTATGGAGCAAATGAGCAAATATATTGATAAAAATGGCAGTTGCGGGAACCAGTAGTTAGTGTAATGGCTATGTCACTGGACTCCCACGTAGTCGACCGCAGTTCGTGTCCCGAACCGGTGGCTTAAAACTCACGCCGGGTGCGTGTGCGTGTGTGCCCAAGATCCCGAGAGGATAATGGAGGGGAAGGGATTGCGGCATGGCCGCACTGGGGGGTGATTTCTCGCTTTCTGTCTCTATGTCTCTCTCTGTCTGTTGGGCGAGCGCACGCGCTCTACAGGGAAAAATCTCTCCAAAAAAAAAAAAAAATGGCAGTTGGGTTTCTAATGTCAGAGGAGGTAGTTACACATATGAAAAGAGAGAAAAGTAGAATGAAGCCTATAGTGACAAATTAGAATTAGAGGTATTGGTGTAAATTCATATTTTTTATTACATATACATACCAATAAGTAGATACAGAAATGAATATAGATAAGAGAGAGAGAATGAGAGAGAGAGAGAGTGTGTGTGTGTGTGTGTACATAAATGTCCTAGCTCTCTCCACTGAAAGTGCCTGGGGATAGTCATTAACCCACCAGCAATAAGATAATTTGTACCTATTCCAGGACTGAGGATAGTACAAGATAAGTCTAGAACATGTTCTCATGCCCCAAAGTAAGAAAATACTCAAAGAATGATGGGTCATGCCAAAAGGAAACAAGAGGCCCAGCTGCTATGGCACAGTGGTAACACAGTACCTTTCAAGGCTGAAACCTACAGGGCCAACTGTGGTTTGGATCCCCAGGTTGGTCTACAAATACATTGAGCAAATGAGCAAGCACCCAGGATCCTGAGGAGCTAAAGGGAAGAGGAAAGGGAATCTTAATGTGACAAGACTCCTCTGACGGCTCTTTCTGTCAATCTCTCACATGTGCTATCAAAAAGAAAAAGTAAAAGGACACAAGAACCAGCTTGAAGAGGATCTTGTTGCTCTAATCTTGAACAATTTGCAGAAAATAATAATAAATACATGAAACAATAAACAAACAAACAAACTAGGAATTTAGAAATCCTTATTATTATGAAGGGACAGGATGGGAGGAGAAAGAGAGAAGAGAGGACACAGAGGAAGCTTATCGCAGAATGCCAACTCTTCCTTTTAGCAGAAGACAACTAAGAAATGTAGATGTGGGGGTTGGTGCAGCAGTGAAACTCGATGGTCTGGGAGGCTGACTCACACCGCAAAGCTCCAGGCCTGGAGACTGTCCTGAGTATGGTGAGCGGTGAGCACGCACACACCTACAATCCAGGGCTGGGGATAAATCGAGACCCTGTTGAGGGTGCTGTCTCTCTTTCTGTCTCTCTCACTTTTTTTTTTTTTTTAGAGGAAACTACAACAGGTTTATTTCATACAATGTTCTTTACACATTTTTCATTTTCTAATTTATACATAATATACAAAGAAGTGAAGATAACATTATTTCATATGAATCAGTAAGAGCCAGGACTTAGACGTACTGGTCCATGAACAATCCATAGCAAAAGGAGACACTCCAGAGTCAAGCCTAAGTGGTTTGGCCCAATTGAATGAACTTATTCTGAAATGTCACTTTTGAATTTTACCAAAATTCCATGCTAACTTACTAATAGATGGAAGTGCGGTGAGCACCAAAAAACTGTCTCTATCATTCTTATTCATGAAAGATACAAATAAATAAACTTTTTAAAAAGTAGATGGAATAACATATTTTTTAAAAAATCACCTTTGGCATATATCAGAGTAAAAATTACTTCAGGCAAGAAATATTAATGGATCTAAAAACTAATGGACAAAAATAGGATACTTACAAAGTTTCAAAATTGTTCTATATCAACCATGGATGATAAAAGGAAAAGAATAATTTCAAAGTAGAGAAACCTGCAAGACATCAATCATCTCATCCAAACGACTTGCCAATGAACATCAGATACCCGCTGATGGACACAGGGAGAGCTCAGGTCCATGTCTGTATACTCTTGCCTAGAGTGACTGGCCTGGCTCTAATATGAGGAATATCAAGCAAACCCAGATTGAAGAACATTCTATAAAATAACTGGCTTCTAGTGGTAAAACACGTTAAGGTCATGAAATCACAGCAAGACTGAGGAACTGTTCCAGATTGAAGGAGACTGAAGAACTAAGACAAAAAAGTATAGAGTAACAGTCTGGATTAGATTATTTTTCTGTTAAAGGCATCACTGAGATTGCCAATGAAGCTTGAATAGTCTCAACGGGAAGGGAATATAGGAGTTTTCTCTTACTATCAGAAAAGCGAGACAGTTTTTACAACTGCATTCGCAACTTTTCTGTAAATTTTTGCAACTTTTCTTTAAGTTTGAATTTTTTAAAACTAAAATCTAAAAAATTTAAAAGAAATTCTAAAATTTAATCAAAATATAAGCAAAATGGTCATTTTTTTTCTGGCAGTGAAATGTAAATTAAAGCAGTCTTAAGGTATTATTTTATACCTGACTGGTTTGTATTATTGTCATCTGTTTATCTATATGTTGGTTTACTTTGTCATATGACATTATAACTAGGAAGAGTTTATTTTTATTCTCTATGTATTGTTATAGAGAGCAACTCATAATCCATACAAGAACTCTATTAAAAGATTCATTTATTTTCTCCATTTCACAGAGGCTAAAAGACTTCGGCAGCTTGCCAGAAGTTATGCAGCCTGCACAGCCAGCAAGTGTTGGAAGTGGGATACTAGCCCAGCCAGTCTAACCACTACGCTTTTAACCTCTGTGACGTATACCAGCTTAAATATTTACAGAGCTGAGGTATTAAAAACTGACTCAATCTCTTCAAAGAGGAATGAGGCCATGCCATCTCTGTAGTACCAAATTATCAGACTTTTGCCCACAAATAAATTGCTGAGAATTTATCCTACAGAAAGCTTTCTGTAGCAGGAGACAGCTCTGTGCATAGAGACATTTACTACAGTAGAAACTTTATAAAATGACCAACAGTGAAATGATTACATTAATCACCATTCGTCAACTTATAAAATATTCTACAGTCATTTAAAAATGATAATATGGAAGGCCAGCTTCATAGTGCAGTGGTTAAGTGCAGTGTATTGAGAGCCAGATCCCACATGGCTGACCTTAGCTTGATTCCTGACCCCAGTGCTTGAAAAACATGCCAGGCATGTCCATATGGATGCCTAGGATCCTGATGGGATGGAGAAATGAAAAAGGTTTGTGGTGTGACCATGCCTGGTGGGGATACCCTCTCCCTGTTCCTCTCTGGCCAGTGCACACATCCAATGGAATTTTTGAAAATGGTAATTGTGATGATACATAGAAAACAGTGAAATGTTTATCATAGTAAATTTAAAAATGCAAAGTACATGAATTCTTGGAAATGTGGAAAAGTTGTGTGCACATAAGGGCAACAACTAAAAAGTAACGTCCCAGGGACCAATGGGTGGTGTGGTAGTGAAGGTGCTGGATTACCCCATGGCCAATTGCGGTTGGAGTCCCAGTCTTGACAGCTTGAAAATCACACCAGGCACGTGTGTGTGCATGTCCAAAATCTCAGGAAGAGGATGAAGAAGAGACTGTGGCATGTGATTTCTCCCTCTCCATCTCTGTTACTGTCTCTCTCTAGCCAGCGCATATGCCCTATGGCAAAAACCTAAAAAAAAAAAAAAAAAAAAAAAAAAGTAGCATCTCAGAATGATAAAAGCTATAAAGAGTCATAGGATAATTGGTGACTTTTCTTCTTCTAAATATTTTAATAATGTTTACAATAAAAATAAAACCTGTCCTACTGTCTAGAAAGTGATACCTTAGGATTCTTCTTATACTTTAAGCTTCCTTCTGAAGGAGATAGGTGATAACTTTGTCCATTTACATGGAAAATTTTTTTTAAAAAACTCAGCTAATAATACAACACGATTTTTATGATCCAATTTCTTTTTCTTTTTTTTTTTTTTTTGCTATAGAGTGTGTGTGCTTGCCAGAAAGACAGAAAGTGAGAAATCACACACCCCCAGGGAAGATGGCCACACCACAATCCCTTCTCCTCCATTCTCCCTTCAGGATTTTGGGTACATGCACAAACGTGCCCAGCATGAGTTTAAGACACTGGGTCTGGGACTTGAACCGTGGTCCACTAGCAACATGGCCATTATACCAACTACTGGTCCCAATGACCCAATATATTATAACAAATGCATCTAGAAGGAGATAGTCTAGAGTACTTATAGTGGCATGTTGTACATAGTGATAGAATATTATATTATTTGCTTATTTATATCATTTTTTAACTTAGTATCATACACAGGCACAGTCAATCCTCCATATCCATGGATTCAATGAACCACAGATAGAAAATGTTACATTATTGCTGATGTATATAATGTTGCTCACCCTATGTCTCATCCGTACTGGACACTGCAGCCTTTTTTTCTTTTTTTTATTTTGAGAGGTGCTTGCTATAGGGTGCCTATGTTTTTGCTATGGCGCATGTGTGCTCGGCAGAAAGACAGAGAGAGACAGAGAGATAGAAAGCGAGAAATCACCCGCCAGGGGGATTGGTCACGCCACAATCCCTTCTTCTCTATTCTCTTCTTGGGATCTTGGGCATGCACGTGCCTCCCGGCATGAGTTAGAGCCACTGGGTTCAGGACTCAAACCACAGTCTACTAGGGAGTTCAGTGATGTAGTCATTACACCATCTGCTGGTCCCATTACAGCCTTTTATTCTTGTCCTTATCCCCTAAACAATATAATATAGCAATTATTTACACACAGAATTTACATTGTCTCAGGTATTTAAGTAATCTGGAGATGATTAAAATAATATGGTGAGGATATACATGGCTTTAGCAAATACTGTGCCATTTTATATAAGGGTTTTGGGGGCCCATGACCTTCAGGGGATTCTAGAACCAATCCTCAGCGGATACTGAGGGAGGCTTGTAGTCATTTCTAATAACACCCTTTAAAGGGTTATATTGGCAAAGCATTACTAAATTAAAATTATTCAAAAATGGCATATATTCTTGGTAACGAATGTTTTTATCAGAAAATAGGACAACTTTCTCATACCATGCATTCTGTACTTAGAGTTCACTAACTGTCCCTTTGGCTACAATTCTTTCCAACAATTATATCTCATGCTAATAAGTGTGAAAATAACTGAGCATGTATCTGCCTATACTTTGTGCAAAAGCCACTGACCTATAAATGCATATCAAGAAGGAAATATCATCCATAATGACTGTTTTGCATGGATTTAAATAGTCTTTCTTCAGATACTACTACTTAACTGTGAACTTCAAAGTCTAACAGAAAAACACAAACTTAAAAAGTGTAGTCAAATTCCCCAGGAACAAAATGGTAACAAAAATAATCCTATTACTTTGTACCTAATGTTAACATCAGAAAGAAATGATTACCTGTACTGCATACTTTAACTTTATTTGAACTGTTTTATATAGCACGGATAAAACCTTGATGACATCTGAACATATGAACTTGACAGAACACAGAGATCAGCAAAAAAGAATAAATGAGTAGGAAAGGAGCAAAAATAACAACAGTCACAAAGTAAAGCCCTTTTAGGAGTGAAATAATTCCATGATAGAAAGAATCAGATAATGTGCAAACATTTTTAAGCCTAGCATGGTCAAGAAATGTCCATAGGAATAGATAATGATAATGACAAAAGGTTAAGCAATAGTCTGTCTGGTCGAAGCCCAAGGTTATCAGAAAAGAGACTGTCACATGGTATAGAAAAAAACAAAGAAAGAGAAACAAAAGCAGACATGAGCTGGTCTTTAAAAACTGAAGAATTCCATTTATTTGATCTGGTTTTAAAATATAGGTCTGTCTGAAGGAATGGATATTTTAAAATATTATAAGAGATCAATGAACATCTCACATGTTCTTACACATCAGTATTAAAGTGAGTATTCAAAACGAAAAAGGCCTTAAACATCAGAAAGCAGATTACTCACTTCACTATCTCAAATTTGATTGGCTAAAATTGAGATCACAATGCCCAATGTCATCCTGGCATAACGTAGATCAGGGATAACCCACCATATTTTTTTTCTTCTCGCAAGTCTTTAAAGTTAAAAATATAGCACACGGAGGCAAAGAAACGGGGCTCTCCTTAAAGCTTTTTGTCTTCTGCCCATGCCAAGCATGATTTTTATTCTCTAAAACCACTTCTTCTTCAAAAGAGTTCACCAAAGTTGTCATCCTTCCTATCAGCAGTCCCACTGTGCTCTGGTGAGTGACACCCAGACATTTAAACTCAAAAGCTGCTTCAGAAGAGAGTTATTAAAATTCAAATGAGCTGGGCATATTGAAGAAGAAAACACTCGTTTGCATGCACACCTCCGCATTTGGCCATCCCATTTAGCCCCATAGAGCAGAGTCTGGTTTTGTTTTTGTAAATGGGCTTTGGAGGCGGAGGTCAGCCTCCCACGGCCCCCACTCCTCTGGGGTCATCATTAGTAATGTGCAAGACTGAATAGATTTTTCCCCTGAATCTAGTCAGTAAACCTGACAAGAAGGCAGCCCTCTCCCACAACCTGAAAATGCCAAAAATCTGACTGGTAATATGGCATTTTTTAATACTTCATTTATTTGTTTTGAAACAGCTTTCATAAGACTGCACATAACAATGCTGATTGCAGTTACACCTGATTTTTCAGTCTCAGAGCTGAATATTTCCTGTCATGCTGTGATTGCACCATCATAAAATGTTATTTTAACCAAGAATTTCCCATAAGTTTTAGAGAAAATTCACTACTGCCAAGACATATGCATCTGGGGAGCCAAAATGATATTTTAGTCACTATTAAAAAAGTCTATTTTTCTTTGGACCATAAGAATTTTTAAAAATTTCATTTCTCATGGAAATAGCTCACATTATCAATATTTTTAAGTTTTATAAGAGATCAATGAACAAGCAATCTAAAAAAATAGAGTAAAAATTTATATTTCTAGTATTATTCTGGCCATGGAAACTTTAGGTGCTCATTTAGTAAGAATTCAATTTCTTACTAATGAAAACATCTCTATTTTGATATCCAGTTTAAAGAGACAATTTATGGCAATATGGACAATGAAATAATTGCATATTCTATGTAATAGTCAATGTTTATTACAAATAAATCATGTACAGTGATATAAACATATGTCAATTCTTACTGAGGACTAAAAAAAGCAAAATATGTAACTCTTAGCCCTGGGATAACAGTACAGATTCTAGAACTCCAGAAACTAAAGGAATTTATCTCTAGGCTATGCAAATAATTCATAATCTGGAAGTTCCAGAGATTACTGCACTCAGTGAGAAATCAGACAGCATGAGCTTAACTTTTTTCCCAATGAAAATATTTTATTCTTCCATGACTTTCAATCATTCAAATTGCTTCCTCCAAATTTCTAGTTTTTTGTTTTAATTTGTTTAGGAACTTTTTTGTTTTTCTCTCTCTAAAACTAGGATAGTCTTGCTACCATACAGTGACTGGTTTTGCCCAGACCTGGCAAGTACAAGAAGAATAAAATCAGCAAATATCATTGAAAGAATTCTACATTAATAGAGCTGGTTCCTGAGCATGATATGTCCAGTTCTGATCCATTCTAGTCCTCACAGTTCTGAAAAGTATATGGGTATAGCTGAAGAGCACTTAGCCAATAACCTCACTTGGCATTGTTCTGGCTCTAGTTAAAAATAAAAGGTGCTCAATCTCTGTCTTCAAGTTGTTTTTGCTCTAATGTGTGTGGCATCAACACAGTCACAACAGGACAGAGGTGTCAGATAGAAAGAACACAGACTAAAAACAAGAAATAGAGTCAGGGGTTCCAACGACACGGAGTGCCCACGTAAACTATAGGGAGAAGATCTAGTTCCAAGATGGGTCCTGGGATGCGAAGCGCACCCACGTGTATGTTTTCTTTTCAGATCAAACTGCTTGAAAAGTAATGTGCATTTATACTTTAGATGTGTCCAAACAGAAGATTAAGATAATCACAGAGCCACCCGATATTAGAGACAGTGATTCTAAGAGACAACACAGGATGTATGTATAGGGACCAATTACCGCAGCTAGCCTCTTGGTCCTCGCTATTGCAAAAGTGGTTTAAGGAAGAAAATATTGGTCCCTTTGGGTTTGTACTGTTTAATTCTACCGGGGCATACAAACTTGTTTAACATGTAGAAAGAATGAGAAAGTTTAAGAAATGTGCTCACTTGCCTTTTTTTCCTCCCGTAATGAAGAAGCCAATGGCTGCTCTAATAAAACTGCTTTCAGGCAAATAGCTGTAGTCAGTAGGAACTGTGGAGACAGAAAATGATCAAATTAACCAGTGAACTTGGCAGGACTAATGAAGGAAAGATAATGATCTCATGCTGCCATATCAACCTAGAGACAAGTGGAGATGTTTATGCCATTAATCTCAGCACAATACTCTGGCTGCAACTAATTCTATTAGACTAAGTGACTGGCCTTGAAGTAATCATTTAAGCTATGCAAGCAAATCTAAAACGGTGGCAAACCTAGTAGAAGCTGAAAAAAATCAACTGAGGATGAATACTTGACTAAAGTGGTTTAAAAAAAAAATTCTTTCCACATCGTCACATTAATGAGCCCCAATCCTGTGACCTCCTCTGGGTCACTAAGGAGTCTGTTGAGTTTCCAGGCTGAGATGGCCATTGTAGAAACTATTCAGGATGTGCTGAATCAGATATATGAACATGAGAATTCAACAACCATTATTCATAGCACCAGTCTCTCACCTAAGGTGGACACCTCTCAGTGACCAAATGTGCAAATAACCAGATGTAGCAGTTGACCGGGAATGGTGAAGCAGTGACATTTATGCTAGTTGAGTCCTGAGAGTCTCCTAAATCCTTTTCCTCTCATTCACCCATAATTGTTTCATGAGGTGATTTTTACTGCAATAAATGGCTCAATTGGAAAATTCCAACAGGAACTAATAGCTGTACTTTTCCAGTTATACAATGATTTTATTCAGAAGAACTTGGGTGTAAGATGATTCACTGCTATCTGATTTGAGTACATGTGAGCCAGACTAAGAACCCCATAAAATTAACAATTAGAAATCTACATGAAAAAGCAAAAATCCAATGTATATATGCTATTTTACCAGGACACTCACTGTGAGAGCCCTGCCCTTCAAAATTAGAATTACCAAGGGTTTCCAAAATGCCTGTTTCTTTTTTGTTCTCATTTTAATAAGACAACTTCTAGCTGTCTAAAGTTTATTATGTTGGGAAGCCTGTGGACCCAGGTCCTATTTCTATAGCTACACAGTGACTGAAATCAAGGGAAACAGTAATTACAGTGGTCGATGTTAATAGTAATGTTGTCAGTAGACTACCTGTCAGTGGGTATGAATAACTAGCTTTTAATGAGGAATCTTTGGTACCTAAGCCTCTCTGGCCCAGGTTCAAGATAGCCAGTGGGTCAAAAATCTAAAGAGCAAGGAACAGATGGATTAGTAGTGATGCTTTCCCCAGAAAAATCTCCAAGTACAAACATAAACATTAACCCTGTGGGGACTGCAAATTTTTATTGCTTTAAAACAGGAAAAAACCCTGTTTTATAAGACCTAGAATTCCAATTCCCAGGCTACGGAGTTATACATCTTTACATGTACTTACCCCAGTAACTTTTCAAAACCAGAGGGCGGAACAATTCCAGCCATATATAACAAGACTTTTTTTTTTTTTTTTTTTAATTTGCTAGAGAGCACACATGCTTGCCAGGGACAGGAAAGGGAAAGTGAGAAAGTATCCCCAAGGGGAAATGACCATAATACAGTCCCTTCTCTTCCATTCTCCTCTTCGTATTTGGGGCATGCATGCACACATGCCCAATGTTTCTCAAGCTGCCAGGTCTGGGACTCAAACCATGCACTTGGCCAGGTGGAATCCAGCTTCCTTAACCACTATGCCACCAGCTGGTTCCTGAAGAGACTTAACTATTATACGAACTACCATTACATCTAAAAAATAAAAACACATCTGTTCCAAGATTCAAGGACCTGGTATCTAGTTTTTAGACTTTCATTAAACTAACTCTGAATGTAAGTTATATAATCTTTCTGAGCCTGATTCTGAATTTGTAGTATATTGTGTTTAGGGATCAGACAGCAATGTAGCAGCAGTGCAATGCTCTGCAAAGCTGACCCACATAGGAAGGTTCTGTGTTCAGGCACCTCCGTAAACATACCGGGTGTGCCAAAGCTGGGAGTGGTGTTCAGTGTGAACACCTGTTGCAGCTGCTTCTCTCTGTCTCTCTTTCTTGCTCAAGAAAGAGAGAAATTTTATAAAAGTTTCTATATATCGGGGTTAGACTGTGTCTAAACTTCTTTCTATAGGAGGCAGAGAAGATGAATGAAAATAGCATGGTCTTTGGAGGTCAACAGACATGAGTTCAAACCACGTGACCACTGCTTATTGCCACATGACCCTGGGTAAGTAGGGAAGCCTCATTTTCCCATTTCTCTCTGATATAAAATAGGATGTAATACTCACCATGCAGGGTTGTTGGGAAAATTAATGCTCTCAAATGTATAGGTATAGAGCCCTTCATCAGCATTTCCTCTCCAACTTAGTATTTTAGGATGCTAATCTTACCAGAGGTTCTGCTTTGATTTGAGGATAGAGTAGACAAATGAAGATGTCCTAGAAGCCAAATTGCATTTGTCTGAAGACCAATTACCCCTGAGATACTGATGACCTATGGATGAAAATGTAACAGCTTAATGACAGGACAAAATCCAAGTTCCACGCAGAAAAAGGCCACTCACATAAAGTTATTAATTATTTATGAAGTGGTAGCTTGTCTGATGGGAAGTTCTATGCCACTAGTAAGAGCATGTGTCTATTTTACTATATCTGGCTCATATAGGTGCTCAACATGTGTTTGCTCAAGTAATCAATAAATTAGTCAACCAATTAATTAATTATAACAAAGTTTATTGGTTTTCTCAGATTTTGCTGACAAAACATTGGACTCAAAGATATTTTCAAAAACAGTAAAAGAAAATCCAAAAAGTTGAAAAGAGGTGATAATTACTTAAAACTAAAAAAGGAAGGAGATAATACTTTGTTTTCTTTAAATATTATTCTATTATTTGCTTTATCATTCATAGTAAGCATTTTTAAATAATAGTTTTTATTTATAGATCGTTCTCCCAAATTATAGAAACTTAAATTTCAGTGGAATTTTTTTTGAGCATATTAGTACATGTAAAAGACTTTTTTCTGTGCAGAGATTTGTTTCCTTTTAAAAGCATGAATTACTAAAACTGCTTTATGTGATAGATATTATAACCAGCTATGCTTTACAAGCTGGAAAATAAATATGCTAAATGAAAAAAAAAGAAGATAGAAAGTTCTATCCAGAATAAGACTACCAACTAATGCAAACAATAAGAATCCTTCCAAACAGAAGCAGTTGCTTCAGGTTTGAAGGGCCATCAGTGATATTTCCTCAACTTCTTTCACTCTGTACTTTCACATTTCATACAATGAATATTTTAAAATGAAAATTGTAAAAGATAAAATCATTACTTATCAAATGAATATGTTTATACTTTAGCCAAGATGAACAATGATGATTTTCCCAAATCTTTTTATCAGAGACATCTGAACTAGTGCCCTCTTGACCACTAGATACCTACCATTCCCTTTGATCACCTTCCATTTCTCCTTGTTCTCGGGGCCTGACATAACTTGCAGGATCAGGTTTTAATTTTTAAGGAAAGCTAATGCTAACCTACGTTAACTCAAAAATGCCAACTTTCTTTTATACCAGCAGTAGTGTATATTTGTCAGTAAACACAGGACCATATATAAGTCCCACATGTCCCCTGAACTTAGCATAAATAACCAGACTTCCTAGTTTTCTATGTAAAACATTTTAAATTACATAATAGGAAAAAAAGGGAGGGGGGATACATGTTTCCCACTGAAGGATTTTAAATTCCTCTTCTCACCTGAGTTAAGGTTCTAATGACTTCATTAAGTCTGCCTTGAAAATGAGAGGTCTGGAGGGCTTCTGACTTCAACTGAAAGAATAAGGAGAAATAACCATCCCCTCCAAAATACGGTAAATAGTTATATTCCCAGTGTATGAGCTATCATCTTCCAAACTGTGTAATTTACATTATGTCCTATATTTCAAACAATTAAGGTATGAGCTCGTCAAGAGCAGGACCCATACTTCATTTATCATTGATTTCTTAGCATCTGTTCAGTGTGGCATGTAACTCAATAAACTTTTCTTATATGAACAGAGGTGCTCGTTGAGAATTATTTATAAAGTTACACATAAAAACATCCACTGTGGAAACATTATGAACCGAAGGAACAATTATATAGATATACATTTAAATATTAGAGATGTAAAATCAAGTTCCTTTTGAATGACTTTTGAAATTTTTTATCATTCAATCATTCTTCTCAAGCAAGAATATTTATGGGAAATACCCAAATTGACCAGGCTTAATTCCTACAAACCAAATAAAACAAGAAACAAATCTTTATAGAAAGAATTCTTGGCCAAGAGCAACTTTTCATATAGTGAGGCACTAAAAAACCCAGAGCCATGAGTGGGTATTCTTCTGTCCATAGCATACTAAGATGTTGAGTATTCTCCTGTGATGGCTACGTAGATGCTTAGATTTCCCCCATTCAATGGATATTCCTTCCTTTACCTGAATTATATCCCCTTCAGAGCCTACCAAGGCCACCATGCCATGAAGAGCTGCCAGACAAAGCATTGTGGGAGTGCCCTAAAAACAAAATAATAGAATAGGTCAAGAGGAAATGGTCCTGAAATTCGAATTCTATAAAACTTACTATAGCAGAGAAAAGTATTGATAAATGATTAAAATGGTATTAAATTTGTAGATTCAACATAACCCATTTAATCGAATATAAAATGGCAGCAATCTAAAGTAAAATAACAAATTAAGGTTGTTAGGTCAAAGGTAGCTTCAAGTTGTTTTTATTTTTCAAAAAATAAACAACATTGTTTTAAAATTGAAATACTGACAAAATAGGAGCTGAACAGTGGTGCAGGGATAGAATGTGATGCTCTGTGAGGCTGAACTATGTGGAAAGGTTCAAGGTTTCTATCTATATCGAGAGAATTCTCTAGTGTGCCAGGCACATGTATATATGCCCATGATTCAGGGCTGGCAGGCAGTGGAGGTAGACTATGGCATTGAAACACAGTTAAGTTTTTTCTTTTTTCTCTCTTGCTCATGTAAGAAATAATAAATAAAATTTAAAAACAAAAGAATAAGAGGCCAGCAGATGGCAGAGTGGTTATGTCACTAGATTCCCTCATGGTTGAGCGTGGTTTGAGACCCCCAACCCAGTGGCTTGATACTCATGCTGGGCATGTGTGTGTGAATACGTAAGATCCCAAGAATGGAAGAGAAGGGATTGTGGCATGGCCATCCCCTCTGAGGGGTGATTTCTCATTTTCCCTCTCACTATCTCTGTCTCTCTCTCTCTCCCCCCAGCAAGCATACATGCCATAAGACAATTCAAAGGAAAAAAAAAATAAACAACAAAACATTAACAAAATAGCCAGTTTACAAAAGCTATGATGGTTGATAGGACACATTATTTATAAGGGATTAAAAGTATATGTGTTTCTTTCATTTGAAATTGCCTGTCCTTTTATTGTTAAACTATATATCTTGGCAGCTCCTATATATGGTCCAATAGTGTGGTTCTTTTTCCTTTATAAAATATAAAATAGCATACAGGGGTAACCTCTACCTCTGCCAGAACGGTTCTGATCCAGGCAGGGAGGAGTTTGTTGCCCAAGTCTTCAGCTTTTCCATGTCCACACACAGACAAACCATGAACGATGTTTCCTAGTGCCAGGGCAAAACCTGAAGTCTGGTATAAATAAAAATAGGATAAAAAAAGAAAAGAAAAAAGACAGATTAGGAATGATTATAAGTAGCAACATAACATTTCTAAGGGCTCTCTTTCCTACAGACAAGTTCTATTGGTCAACCAAAACTCAGAGATTTACAGATTGCTTTTATAAATCTACATTTTGGTTTGCAACAGAAACTGTGGAGTTTAATTGCAAGAAATTCATCAGTGAGTAATTCATTTTAGAAAAATAATAATTGCACCATTGAGCAACTTAGCTCCAATGCAAATTCTCAGACGGGCTTAGGGTAAAATACCAATCCAGCTCATACAAGGTTAGTCAGCTTCAAACAAGAAGATAAACAAACCATCCCCTAAAGACTTTACCACAGTATATAAAAACTTCTACATTTTGGTTTTATAAAACTTATTCTGAATGTAAGTAAGGAAGCATATAACCACAAAATAGTAATAATTATAAGTTTAAAACTGGCAAATCCTGTGATAACCCACCCAGAATTAAGATTTTGGAAAAACCTTTTTAAAAAATTCCAAATGAGAAACTTCCATGTGTAATCAAAGGGAATTTTTTCAATTGTTTTTCTTGTGGCAAATACACATAAAATTTATCATCTTAAGGGACCAGCAATTGCTGGACTCCCGTGTAGTAGATCGTGACTCGAGTCCTGGATCTGGGGGGTTAAACTCACACCGGGCGTGTGTGCGTGCATGCCCAAGATTCCGAGAGGAGAATGGAGGAGAAGGGATTGTGGCATGGCCATCCCCTCCCTTGGGGGGAGGTTGGTGATTTCTCACTTTCTGTCTCTCTGTCTCTATCTTCCTGGCAAACGCATGCACCCTATAACAAAAACCCCTCCAAAAATAAATAAATTTACCATCTTAACATGAATACCAGTTCAGTGAAACTAAATATATTCATATGGTCATGTAACTAAATATATCCATAAGGTCATTATCCTATTTTTATTTATACCACTGTCAACCTCTAGAATTCTCATTTTGAAAAACCAAAGTTCTATACCCATTAAACAATAATTTCCATTCTTCCCTCCCCACTACCCCTAGAAATCACCATTCTACTTTCTGTCCTTGTGTTTCTGGCTACTCCAGGTAACTCATGTAAGTGTAATCACACAGTATTTGCATTTTTGTGATCAGCTGCTTTCACATAGCATAATATCCTCAGAGTTCATCCATGTGGCAACACATGTCAGAAATTCCTTCATTTTTAAGACTGAATACTATTTCAGAAGGAACACTGTAAGGGTATTTAACTTAATTTAATTTACAGGAATTTTACAGGAATTTAAAGGTTCCTCTGCATATTCCATCAAGAGCAGCAATGTTCTGCCTGAATGCTGATGAAGCTGATGAAGTGTGACGTTATTGGGGTCCTCTATGCAGTCATGTCTTCACAAATTTGTGTCTCTAGCCTTACATTACTCTCATGTTTCCTAGCCATATATCCTAAAATTTTATAAATATAGACTAGTTCAAAAGAGAGAAAAGCTTACCAACACTCTCTCAGACCAAAACAGAAAAACAAAAGACAAAAATGAATGTTACAGAAGGACGCAGGGAAAAAGAAGAGAAAAAACATTTGCAACTGTTGGCTATCATGAAAGAAGAGAGCAGTTAGAAGTCCCTCCATTCTACACACAAAAAATATCCTGCTAGACTCTAATTCAGAGTAAGTCAAAAGCAGGACTTAGCAGCAGCATGAAACCCGCAGAGAGAAATAACCAGGGCATGCATTCCAACCTGCTTGTTGTTCTCTACTAACAGCTGAAGCTTGTTCATAATATCCTCGGCCTCCACAGACTCAATGATTCCAGCACCGAACGCTGAGGTACACACACAGCTCAGGGTGTAGGCAAGGACCTGAGAAAAAAATACAGCAGGAAAACATTTCCTCCTTAGGCAAAATAAAAGAACATGGCTTGGCTGACAGAAATACTCTGTCAGACTTCTCTCTCAGAATAAGTATTGGAGGCAAATGCATTTACCACACTATTGGGCACTATTTTGGTGTGTAAGGTATTATAACAATGTCAGGATGGGTATCATTATTCCTACTTCATCTCATTATATTATTACGTATCATTATTCCTGCTTTGTAGATAAGGACTTGGAGGCTTAATCACACATAGCTTGCAAAGGACAGAGGTTGGATTCAAACCCAGTTCTTCAGACTGTAACTCTGAGTTTACTCATCACATCATGCCAGCACATAGCACCTACCAACGGCTATAGGAAAGAGATTTTCTTTATCAGTGAATGCTCCTAATCGCCATGTACTCCCATTCAAGGTCAAACAGGAGAGGAAATTCAAAGAAGTGAAAGTATGTCAAAATTCTCTTGGAGGGGCTGGACAGTGGCACAGCAGTAAAATGACACTCTGCAAGGCTGATCCACATGGGATGGTTCTGGGTAAGCATCTGAGACCTCCTGAGTATATGGGATACACATGTGCCTATGATCTGGGATTAGTTCAAACTGGGAGTGTACTGTAATGTCAAGACCTGTATGTGTGAGGGGGGTGGGGGACATGATGCTGTCTGTCTCTTCCTCTCTCTCTTGCTCATGGAATAAACAAACAAATAACCTTAAAGAAAAAGAATCTTAGGAATGGAGACAATACCATTTACTGGCAAAGTAACTTTGAGCAAGTCACTCAATTGATTTGAGTCCCAATTTTTGCAAATCAAAATGAATCATCCTCTTCTAGTTACCTCATGCTTTCATGATAAAAACCCTCCCTTATAAGGATACTGTGAAGACAAAGTGGAAAATTCAACTTCTGGCACTAGTTGATGCAGCATGAAAAATGTAAGCAGTTTCTAAGGTAGAAATTGGATAATAAAACATCAGAGGGGAGAAAAAATTGCTTGCTTAAGGCCTTTATAAATCAAAACATCAAGGCAGACAGATGCATCAGTTATAAAAATCCTTGCTTTAATTTATTAATCAAATTGCTCCTTGGCCGTAAGATTTTGTCCTTTTGCTTACAAAAAAAAAAAAAGAAAAAAGAGAGAAAAAAGAGTACTTTAAATCATACTCCACACTGCTTTAAAAATGGAAATGTAGTGCATGTCTTAGAACAAAACATCAACCCTCTGTGCCCCAAAGAAATTCTCCAATTCAACAAGTCTTATTGCTGAAAGCAGAGGAGCTGAGCAGGGAAACACAGTGGCCATTATGTACTCATCAATAGCTCATGGGCAGCCTGGGATAAAATAGAATCTGCTCTAATGAGAGGGAGAATCTGGCCAGGCCACAAGGTCATCCCCTGATTCTCCCAAAAAAGAACACAAGCAGTTCAGCTTCACCTGGGCACAAGAGACAGACATGACACATGCCTTAAACGTTCCATCTAACTAAGGATTACACGGGAAACATGTCACATGGACCCCAATTCTGCATATTTTTGTTCTGAGACAGAAAAACCTTTTCATTAAGTGTGGAAAAGGGAATTTCCTCAATAATTTTTCATGCTAGCTGACATTTTTTTAAAAAATCAAATGCCTTTCGATCTGTAGTTTCTTAAGCTTGTTTCTGGTCTGGCTGTTTTTTAAAAGTTACATTTGGCTTGAGCACAATTCTAAAAAGTCTCCATTTAACCTTCCTCCAGAAATTACAGCCTTTCTTAGAAAGTGCCTGCTAGTGGGCTGACTTGGGTTTTGGTATTCACAGAAGGCTCTTATCTTACATGACACATTTAAGTCTAAGTTGATTTAAAACAGCTGTGCAATTTGAAAACCTTATGATCTAACATCGCATTGTCTGCCACTCAGATTTCCTCTTTATCCCAGTTAAAATTGAGGAAGAATTTAATTTGCAGGGTTACTAAAATATGAGAAGTAAAAAATAAACAGCAACAAGAATACAGAAGACAACAAAAGGAAGAATATGTAACCTCCGTCTCCTACCTCCTGAAAAGTTCTGCTCTGGCTCTCGCTGTCATCGAGGTATGCAGACAGCTTCCGAAGTGATGCTGCCACGTGAACTCGGGACTCCATCTGGTTGCTGTGGCTCATGAGGGACAGAACAAGTCCAACTCCCAATATACAGCCCGTGCTTGGAGGCCAAAAGAGATGCGGTATGAGAACCACGAAAAATCCACATCATTGCTTTTTACTTACCATGGGAGTTTACAATGCTCTGACATCTAAGATGAGATGTTTTGATTGCAATTCTACTGCCTAACCTATGAGCCATGATCCATGAAGCGATACCCATCTATCCTCTTAAGAGGAAAACTTCATATCCAAATAGAAATCCATGGCCCGTGCTAATGCCGTTTACCCACTGGACAAAAACATGAGATCATTTGACTTAAAAACTCTATATTGAAGGAAGGAGAAGTTGTAAACAAGATCTATTTCTGCCCTTAAGGAAATGTCGAAGTCCTCTCTCCACCCCCTCTCCATGTTGAGTACATTATGATTAACTGCATAAAGAGAGAAAAGACTGGATTTCAGGATATGAGCTGAGGATCTAACTAATAACAGAGGAGCCAAATGCAAATCATGATAATGACGTACTGCTAAGGGCTTTGTGTTTCCTAGTCAACTTCAACTAGTGGAATTTCTTTCTTAAAGAAACTATGTATTGGTCTATGCACGATGACATTAATCCTCCTCTCCCCTCTGATCTCGTAGAATACCATTGGGTCAGGAAAGAAAATGGACAAATGACAGGCTTGTCAAAAGTTACCCTATGTGACAATTCAATTGGAATCTGGGGCTTTGTGCCCCGATTCTTCTGAAAGAATAAATATCCACATAAAGAAAAGAATTGTTCTCTCCGAAAACTTCAAGTTAGTGTGATAAAATAATGCAGCCGGTGATAAATTTTTACTTTTTTTTCCTTAAAAAAAGCTTTTGTCATCATTATTATTTTACAAATAGAGGAAATACTGAGTTTTTCAGAAATTATCTTCACTGCCATTTAGCTTGCCTCTCATCGTAATATCTGCTGCTTAGGAAGACATTCCAAGGCATTTCTCCAATAACATATTTCAGTGCCCGTATGTCTTATCATTTTGCTCTTAAATGGCATCTATTTTCTTGGCTGGCATCAAAAACCTTCACATCAGTTTATGAACATGTTAGTTACTTCAACACCTCTGTGCAAAAAGAACCATCCACATCTGATAAGAGACATCCAGAAGGATGGATAGGCTACATGATTTCCTCAAGGTCACACAGAGAGCTTCCAGCAGAGCATGGCCAGAGCAAGGGGATGTTTTATTCCCTGCCTTCTGCTCCATCTGCCAAAGCCAAGGCCCCTCTCTGTGCCCTGCAAGATGCCATGATGCGATGCCTATGAGAAGGCAGCATATCTCAAGTATGTCTTTCTAGTTTCTAATGCATAAAAATCTGGCATCAGCACATCTTTTGTAAAGAATCTGCTGCAGGAATAATCCATCATTAATCAAGCAGAACTACTGTTAGAGCTTACATGAACTTCAGACTCAACTAGTAAGATGCATTTTTAACTCCATCAAATCAACACCTAATACCTGAATACCTCATGTTTTTGAGGCAAATTACCTTTTTTTTTTTGGAGAGATTTTTCACTGTAGGGCGCGTGCGCTCGCCAGACAGACAGAGAGAGACATAGAGACAGAAAGCGAGAAATCACCCCCCCGGGGGGATGGTCACGCCGCAATCCCTTCTCCTCCTTTCTCCTCTCGGGATCTTGGGCACGCACGCACACGCGCCCGGCGTGAGTTTTAAGCCACCGGGTCCGGGACACGAACCGTGGTCGACTACGTGGGAGTCCAGCGACATAGCCATTACGCTAACTGCTGGTTCCCGAGGCAAATTACCTTTTTGAAGGAGGAAAGGCTACTCTTGATTAATATGGGTTGGAAGGCTTTGTTTTAATTTATAATCCAAAGGGAGGGGTTTTTTTGGCTATCTTTCTACATTTATGCAAATGAATATTTGACAGAATTAGACCAAAGATAAAATTAGACAAAATTTGATTAATACTTTGAAAAATTTGACTGTTGCTCCCTCTTTGACTATTTAACTGACACGCTTAAGATTTCAAATACAACTTCCTCAGGGACACCTTCCCTAGCCCAGCAGGAAACCTCTTTAATACATTCCCACGGCACTCTGTACTAATTTACTTCATAAAATTTAATTATAAACTCTGATGAGGATTATTTGGGAGACTGTTTGATTATAATCCCTTCCCTATCCTGCAAGCTCTTTACTTTTTTCTCTTTCTCTCTTTTTTAAAAAATTGCCAAAGGACGCATGTGCTGGCCGGAGTGAGACACAGATGGGGGAGAGGGCAAGGGACTAATGGGGCCTAATGGGGTGTAATCATCTGCAATCCATTTCTCCATCTCTGCATCCTGTAGGAACTTGAGGTAGGCACGCACATGCAAACAGCCTGTGTTTCGAGTCACTGGGCTGGGACTTGGACCAAGTTCAGCCATGTAGGATCCAGCTCCCCTAAACACCAGGCTCTGGGGCTGGCCCAGGGTTGGTACCTTTTCTGTTTTTTCCTAATTATAACATCCATGGTATCTCAAACACTGCTTGTTTCATGTAGGCATACAACCAATATTTACTGAGAAGTGAGCAAATGAAGAATTTTAAGAGTCTAGAACAGAGAAAAGATCTATTGGAGGAGGGAGAAAAAGAAAAAAAAAACCACTAAGATTCAGTTTTTATGTTTGGTTAGAGAGGAAATTTCTGAGTGATAAAATCTACTGAATATATTAGCCAAGATTTAATCAAGAAAACTCGATTTCTATTTTTTGCCACTCTAATTTAAGTAAGAGAGATGCTGAGTTCATGTGGAAATAGGATTCCTTTCCAAGCTTACTCAAGTAAGTACTGGGGTTCATCTTCTCGATATACAGGTAAGTATCTATGTCTTGCTTTTTAGGCTTCTCCTGGACACACAAAAATCTCTATCGCCTGAACAGAAGCTCCTCCTTTACCATCTTAAGATATATGGGTACAAAAGCTCAGAAAAAGACAGCTCCGTTTCTAATTCACATTTACCTAAAAATGATCACAGCAATTATTATTCCTTGGCAAGGTGATGACTTACTAGTAACTCTACTCACTGCTACAACTGAGTGTCATAATACATGAATACATAATCTATGTAAAAACATATGCCAGTATGTGAGAACAGGTGCATATAATGACCTTCTAAATAACTTCCCTCTAATTTGTCTCAACTCTCCAGTATGCATCAGGAAGGCAGTCTAGGAACCAAAAGTTGGTGTAACGGCTATGTCGCTGGACTCCCATGCAGTCTACCGCAGTTCGAGTCCCAGACCCAGTGGTTTCAGCTCACACCAGTTGAGTGTGCGTGTGTGCCCAATATCCTGAGAGGAGAATGGAGGAGAGGGGATTGCGGCGTGGCCATCCCCCCTGGGGGGTGATTTCTCACTTTCTGTCTCTCTGTCTCTCTGTGTATTTCTAGGGAGTGCATGTGCCCTATAGCAAAAACCTCTCTCTCTCTCTCTCAAAAAAAAAAGGGTAGTCTAAAAGCATTATTGCTCATATTTCCTCTGCTTTCCAAATCATTTACATTTTAATGTGTTTACTTTTAACCTGTGTCTTGAAGATGCCCACAGGGGCTCAGTTCAGTATTTCTATGCGTTCACTTCATTCTCACCTGGACATGCCTGCCAGCTCGGAACCAAGAAGAGCATGGGCAGAGGTCCCTGTCACACCATTCTATCCATTGAAAACAAATAGATTTGTTGGTGTCTCAGACAGATGAAATAAAAGCAAGTTATAATATAAGGTATAAAAGCGAGGTTTTAGAATTAACTTAAATGTCCTATAACAGTGCTAAAAATGATAAAGAGAATTTGAGTTTGAAATTCTATATCCTGTTATGTCATTACTTATTTCTCTTATCAGAATATATTAAAATATCATCAAAAAGAAAACATGACACACAAAAGCTATGCAATTCTGATATTTACATTGCTATATTAATATAATATATATAATAATATACTTTTCTAAAATGAACCAGACATGAGTTTTCAATTCCCAAGTTCATAGTAGGGAATCCTGCAAATTAAGTGCTAAACGATATAGTAATTAGGTCTAATAACCGTTAACATTTGTGTAGTGCTTTGCCCTTTACAAAATGCTATACAAATGTGACTGTATTTGTGAAAGCTCAATAGTTATTAACCAAAGCTCAGGTTATTGATGGATAGCGTTCCTACCATAGGAGTGTGATGACTGCAATGGGACCCGAAAAAACCACTAGATGGCAGCAAAACGTTAGTGATGGGAACACAAACACAAGGCAGCCCAGGTGCTGGGTTCTCTCAGCAGGGACACGCCGTTAAATCAGGGAAGCGTGGTGAATTTGCTCTGGGTGAATTCTATCACTTGAGGTAGCACGCTCCCAGATCTATTAACCACCTCCTAGTAACACTTCCACTATTTCACTTGAGGGAGGACTGGCCTAGACTACTGCAATTTCACTAGACAGGTGGATATTTTATGCCACGAGCCATTTATCCAGGCATTCATTTATGCCATGAGCCTTGGCCTAGTTAGACAAACAAAAACACAAAGATTTTTTTTTTTGTTATAGTGGGCAACACTCATATGTCAGGAAAAAATAAATAACAAACATCACACTGTCAAGCATCAAAATTCTTTCTATCAACATGTGTTCTCCACACTGTACTGTGTAAGAGAAAGAAAAATGATTTTGAATCAGATAGCCATTACGCTAACTGCTGGTTCCCGAGGCAAATTACCTTTTTGAAGGAGGAAAGGCTACTCTTGATTAATATGGGTTGGAAGGCTTTGTTTTAATTTATAATCCAAAGGGAGGGGTTTTTTTGGCTATCTTTCTACATTTATGCAAATGAATATTTGACAGAATTAGACCAAAGATAAAATTAGACAAAATTTGATTAATACTTTGAAAAATTTGACTGTTGCTCCCTCTTTGACTATTTAACTGACACGCTTAAGATTTCAAATACAACTTCCTCAGGGACACCTTCCCTAGCCCAGCAGGAAACCTCTTTAATACATTCCCACGGCACTCTGTACTAATTTACTTCATAAAATTTAATTATAAACTCTGATGAGGATTATTTGGGAGACTGTTTGATTATAATCCCTTCCCTATCCTGCAAGCTCTTTACTTTTTTCTCTTTCTCTCTTTTTTAAAAAATTGCCAAAGGACGCATGTGCTGGCCGGAGTGAGACACAGATGGGGGAGAGGGCAAGGGACTAATGGGGCCTAATGGGGTGTAATCATCTGCAATCCATTTCTCCATCTCTGCATCCTGTAGGAACTTGAGGTAGGCACGCACATGCAAACAGCCTGTGTTTCGAGTCACTGGGCTGGGACTTGGACCAAGTTCAGCCATGTAGGATCCAGCTCCCCTAAACACCAGGCTCTGGGGCTGGCCCAGGGTTGGTACCTTTTCTGTTTTTTCCTAATTATAACATCCATGGTATCTCAAACACTGCTTGTTTCATGTAGGCATACAACCAATATTTACTGAGAAGTGAGCAAATGAAGAATTTTAAGAGTCTAGAACAAAGAAAAGATCTATTGGAGGAGGGAGAAAAAAAAAAAACCACTAAGATTCAGTTTTTATGTTTGGTTAGAGAGGAAATTTCTGAGTGATAAAATCTACTGAATATATTAGCCAAGATTTAATCAAGAAAACTCGATTTCTATTTTTTGCCACTCTAATTTAAGTAAGAGAGATGCTGAGTTCATGTGGAAATAGGATTCCTTTCCAAGCTTACTCAAGTAAGTACTGGGGTTCATCTTCTCGATATACAGGTAAGTATCTATGTCTTGCTTTTTAGGCTTCTCCTGGACACACAAAAATCTCTATCGCCTGAACAGAAGCTCCTCCTTTACCATGTTAAGATATATGGGTACAAAAGCTCAGAAAAAGACAGCTCCGTTTCTAATTCACATTTACCTAAAAATGATCACAGCAATTATTATTCCTTGGCAAGGTGATGACTTACTAGTAACTCTACTCACTGCTACAACTGAGTGTCATAATACATGAATACATAATCTATGTAAAAACATATGCCAGTATGTGAGAACAGGTGCATATAATGACCTTCTAAATAACTTCCCTCTAATTTGTCTCAACTCTCCAGTATGCATCAGGAAGGCAGTCTAGGAACCAAAAGTTGGTGTAACGGCTATGTCGCTGGACTCCCATGCAGTCTACCGCAGTTCGAGTCCCAGACCCAGTGGTTTCAGCTCACACCAGTTGAGTGTGCGTGTGTGCCCAATATCCTGAGAGGAGAATGGAGGAGAGGGGATTGCGGCGTGGCCATCCCCCCTGGGGGGTGATTTCTCACTTTCTGTCTCTCTGTCTCTCTGTGTATTTCTAGGGAGTGCATGTGCCCTATAGCAAAAACCTCTCTCTCTCTCTCTCAAAAAAAAAAGGGTAGTCTAAAAGCATTATTGCTCATATTTCCTCTGCTTTCCAAATCATTTACATTTTAATGTGTTTACTTTTAACCTGTGTCTTGAAGATGCCCACAGGGGCTCAGTTCAGTATTTCTATGCGTTCACTTCATTCTCACCTGGACATGCCTGCCAGCTCGGAACCAAGAAGAGCATGGGCAGAGGTACCTGTCACACCATTCTATCCATTGAAAACAAATAGATTTGTTGGTGTTTCAGACAGATGAAATAAAAGCAAGTTATAATATAAGGTATAAAAGCGAGGTTTTAGAATTAACTTAAATGTCCTATAACAGTGCTAAAAATGATAAAGAGAATTTGAGTTTGAAATTCTATATCCTGTTATGTCATTACTTATTTCTCTTATCAGAATATATTAAAATATCATCAAAAAGAAAACATGACACACAAAAGCTATGCAATTCTGATATTTACATTGCTATATTAATATAATATATATAATAATATACTTTTCTAAAATGAACCAGACATGAGTTTTCAATTCCCAAGTTCATAGTAGGGAATCCTGCAAATTAAGTGCTAAACGATATAGTAATTAGGTCTAATAACCGTTAACATTTGTGTAGTGCTTTGCCCTTTACAAAATGCTATACAAATGTGACTGTATTTGTGAAAGCTCAATAGTTATTAACCAAAGCTCAGGTTATTGATGGATAGCGTTCCTACCATAGGAGTGTGATGACTGCAATGGGACCCGAAAAAACCACTAGATGGCAGCAAAACGTTAGTGATGGGAACACAAACACAAGGCAGCCCAGGTGCTGGGTTCTCTCAGCAGGGACACGCCGTTAAATCAGGGAAGCGTGGTGAATTTGCTCTGGGTGAATTCTATCACTTGAGGTAGCACGCTCCCAGATCTATTAACCACCTCCTAGTAACACTTCCACTATTTCACTTGAGGGAGGACTGGCCTAGACTACTGCAATTTCACTAGACAGGTGGATATTTTATGCCACGAGCCATTTATCCAGGCATTCATTTATGCCATGAGCCTTGGCCTAGTTAGACAAACAAAAACACAAAGATTTTTTTTTTTGTTATAGTGGGCAACACTCATATGTCAGGAAAAAATAAATAACAAACATCACACTGTCAAGCATCAAAATTCTTTCTATCAACATGTGTTCTCCACACTGTACTGTGTAAGAGAAAGAAAAATGATTTTGAATCAGATGACCTAGGGCCCTCTCCTGGCTCCACCACTTGTGAAATGCCTTGAACAAGCCTCCTGTCTGAGACTCCCTTTCTTTACCTGCAAACCAAAGGGATGATGATTCCTGTTTTACACCTCTTTTAGATTGTGATAAGAACCTAATTACAGAAGAAACAAAGGCAAAATGCCTAATTCTGTATAGGGTGGCTCAGTAAAGTAGTATGTGAACCTGGAGCTGGAGACAGAACAATATTGAAGAACCCACACCCCCCAAAGCATTAGGAATGACAAAATACTAAATCTCATTAACTGAAGGAAAACAGTTTTGAGAGGATCAAGGAAAGGCTTTTGAAAGAACCAGACTTCTAACTGGGCTCTAATAGACAAGGAATGGTTCAATCAAGGGACAAGAAATTTTTAATAACCCTATCCTACTTTCCTTTGTAGGACTAGTTCCCAGGCCAGGACTACTCTTTCCTCTTCCAAATATGCTGTTCTATGAATGTAAGATGATAAGAATCTGGTCAGTAGTTGGCATGGCGGTTAAAGTTGCTAGATCCCGCATGACCTGACTGCATAGTTCGAGTCCTGGACTGCCGACTTGAAAGTCATGCTGGGCGTGTGTGTGTCCATGCCCAGATTCCCAAGAAGAGAATGGAGGAGAAGGGATTGCAGCATGGCCATCTCCCCTATGGAGTGATTTCTCTCTCTTTCTCTGTGTTTCTAGTGAGTACACATACTCCGTAGTACGTTATAGCAAACTAATAAATTTTAAAAAAAGAAGAATCAAGAAAAAAAGGTAAGAAATAAATAAGAATCTCATTAATAACAAAATAAATCTCAAAATTAAATCTGTTTAAACATAAAATAAACTACCCTTAGATTTTGTTTTTTTTTTGAGAGGTTTTTTACTATAGGGCGCATACGCTTGCCAGACAGACAGAGAGAGACAGAAAGACAGAAAGCGAGAAATCACCCCCCAGAGGGGATGGCCACGCCGCAATCCCTTCTCCTCCATTCTCCTCTCAGGATCTTGGGCACACACGCACATGCGTGGGTTTTAAGCCACCGGGTCCGGGACGCGAACCGCGGTCGACTACATGAGAGTACAGCGACATGGCCATTACGCTAACTGCTGGTTCCCTACCCTTAGATGTTTTTAAGAGCATAAATAGTTATGCTGTAGCTAATCCTATTATCCTAGTGGTCCTTACATTCAAACAACCTTCCTATAAACTGTGGAAGCAGTATATAAAAGTCATTCCTTATCATTTTAACTGGCTAAATGATGGCAGCATTTTAATAGCAAAATCTTTCAAAACTTCAAAGCACTATGAGTTGCAGCTAAAATGAAAATCTTGGGGTAGGGGAGAGATAGGAAGAAGAATGTAAAAGGGGGAGAAAAACAGATGACAAAAAAATACCTTACTCCTCAATTATAAAGGTCAACAATACTAGTGTATGAATTAGCCTTGAAATAAAAACTTTTCATTAGACTCAAATAATAACAAAATGTCTCACTAACCCCCATTAATAATTGTCTATTTCCAAGAGACTTCAACTATGCCATCACTCTTTCTTGTCCTGTACTCGAACCATGGTCTTAAAATGTAGTTTGATCCCCAACACGTTTCTTGATAAACTGGGTGAGTGTAACGGTTCTTATCCACTCTTAGCCTGCATCCAAAAGAAGATCCCATAACTATAAGCTACTAAGTGGACATTTGGCTTTTACTCACGATGGAATCCTTTATGCATGCAGTTACCACTACCGGGTCATTTACTCTTTCGTTAGTCTGACCCTAACAGGCTGGATGGTATGAATGTAGTTTTAGATTATTACGTTGTAAAGGATGGACATGAAACACTGATTTAACTCATATTTAACAGTGTACACAATAGCAAAAGGAAAATGAGTTAATAGCTTGGATGTTAGTGTTTCTAATCTGTTGCGTTTCCCAGTAATAAATCCTAGAGGATCAAAACTGAGGTTCCAAAAATGTAGATGTCCAAAAAGATACAATATATGTCCTCAATAGTCAATATTTTACAAATCCTAACAAAACCATATATTCAACCGTACAAATCACATAGACAAACTGAAACATTTCATGTCTAACCAAACGCGTATGTTTACCACTATTCTTTTTGAAGCATTCCTTTCTGATTATTTCTTTTACTTTTGTATCTTTCATTACTGAAATGAGAAGACAAATGAAAGATATTTAGCCTAATGGAAACATGTCTGTGGAGTAAATAAAGATCTGTTAATGTTTGGCAGGTTAGGAAAATCTGGTATAACCTGTTTGTTTCCATTTTGATTCCTCAGCCATTGAATTTCACAGGGAAACATGGGTGAAAGGCTCTCTTGGCCTAGTCAAATTTCAATGGTTCAAAATATCTTTAAAAAGGCTAAATCATGTACCCAGGTCGCCATATATATGTCTCATATGATAAATACAAGAGAAAACAATAGTCCTACAATGAAAAGATTAGGCCACAAAATGATATTTGTTGTTTTATGTTTAAGCAAATTATCTATTGGTGAAACATAGGTTCCAGGACAAATAAGCTTTAATTACATGGTTATTATTATTGTTACTAAAAACTCTTCAAAGAAATTCATGATTGGATCCTACGAATACTTCACATAGCACGCACCATTTATGGCACAGTAGGAGCCAAACTCCAAGTATCATATCTGTTAGAAAGGAAGTAGAAACAACATACTTGTATTCAAGACTAGTGTCAAAGCAGCAATTTTCCAGGGCATCCAAAGACTTCATCAGAAGAAGGTTCATCTGCTGGCCAGACATATCACTGGGTAAAGACCAATAGAGAAAAATGAGTTATTTTAAATCATTCAACTTTGTAAAATACTTTACATATTTTGCTTTCCATATTTTATTGGAAATGCTAGTTCTTTAAAAAAAATTAAAATAGCAATAATGTTAGTGATTCACATATACATATTCTGCAGTTAGAGAAAATATATCCAAGAAAATATTAAATAATTAGATTTCTGAGCAGTATCACCCATTTGCAAACCAATAAACCCTAATGCTCCTACTTGGGATTTTTTTTTTATCCTGCCCATACTTTAAATCACTGAAAAATAAAAAACAAAGTCAGAAGTCCAAATAAATATTTCTAAAACTGATAATTTTCTTTTTTTTTTTATTTTTGGAGAGGTTTTCACTATAGGGCACGTGCGCTCGCCAGACAGACAGAGAGAGACATAGAGACAGAAAGCGAGAAATCACCCCCCAGGGGGGATGGTCACGCCGCAATCCCTTCTCCTCCATTCTCCTCTTGGGATCTTGGGCACGCACACACACGCGCCTGGCGTGAGTTTTTAAGCCACCGGGTCCGGGACGTGAACCGCGGTTGACTACGTGGGAGTCCAGCGACATAGCCATTACGCCAACTGCTGGTCCCAAAATGATAATTTTCTTTAAAATACTTAATCTATTAATCTGACATTAGCAATAATCATTTCAAACTTTCTTCTCACAAAGACTGTCACTTTTTATTTCATTTCTCAATGTGGAGTTCCATTCCTTTACTTACTTTTCTTAATGGGAATAAAAGCTATACATAGCAGGAACCAGCAGTTAGCGTAATGGCTATGTTGCTGGACTCCCACGTAGTCGACCGCGGTTCGTGTCCCGGACCCGGTGGCTTAAAACTCACGCCAGGCGCTTGTGCATGCATGCCCAAGATCCCGAGAGGAGAATGGAGGAGAAGGGATTGCGGCGTGATCATCCCCCCGGGGGGGGGTGATTTCTCGCTTTCTGTCTCTATGTCTCTCTCTGTCTGTCTGGCGAGCGCACGGGCCCTATAGTGAAAACCTCTCCAAAAAAAATAAATAAATAAAGCTATAGGCCTACATTTACATACTGGGTCATTGAAAAAGTCATGATGTATTTTTCTATGCAAAAATGCATCGTGACTTTTCTGACGACCCAATACATTTATAAAGTAATTAATGTGATTGTAAATGCCTTAGTGAAGAACTAAGACGTGTAGTAAAATAAAACTTAAAAGGTACTTCTATGGCTTTTTCAGGCATAGTTGTAGGATTCATCCCCAATGTTTTATTATCAAGGGCTTCCACACCTCAGCTGTTATACTGCTGCCCCAGGTCCTGCTAACGAACTGATTGAAGCACCAGGAATGGTAGCCAGTCAAAGAGCACTTCAAATAATGTCTTCCTAAACTATGACTGCAGAGACTGGGCCAAGATGAACTATATTTTGCAATGAGAGAAGTATACACACACATACACGCACACACATGAACACACACACACATAAACACACACACACACATTCTCAAGTTTTAATTAAATCCTATTAAATTTATCGTTTTGAGTAAAATATACTTACATATCCTAAATAAATGCTTGAGAGATCATACTTGTACCCTCTCGGGGCTTTGACAGAAGCAATACGGTTTGGAATAACAGTTTTCTGAGTAAATTCTGGATAGGAACTTATTCAGAAGACTTTTTCATAAGCCTTAGCAAAAAAATGGATTGATTGCTATAATTCTCTTCTACAAGTTGATTTTTCACTCTCAGAACCAACATATTGTCCTAAACCTGTTCCCGTAAGGAACCAATTTGTACCACTTATTTGATGTCACTGATTCTTCAATCAATAGCCCTTACAACACTAATCTTTATTTTAGAAAATTTTTCTCATCAAAGGTCATTATCTGGTGACAGTGTCTATATCAAGTAAATTATTTATTAGTACAAACAGCAAATATTTCAGATTGCGCTGCTGCAAGAAACTGGGAGCCATGAATAATTATACCACTGACTGCGGTACTAATGCGTAGACCCTGTGAATAAGGGTGATGCTGTCAAACGCAGGAACGTTAGGGAAAAGCCAGTAGTTAGTCTGGGGCCACTCAGCCACAAGAAGAGCTTCATGGTATCCTTGCCCACAATTCGTGCAAGTGCAAATTCAAAGAAGATGGACAAGAATGGAAAGCAATCTAAGCCAGGGATGAGTGTTTTAGGGGAATCACTGCTAGTTTCTTCAGGCACCAAAATTGCAAGCTTCTCAACCTTGAAACCATGAGCATCTCATCCAAAGTTAATAAAGAAAAAAGCCAGAGCCAGATAGGATGCAATGAGCTGACCAGAATTAAATCTTCATAGCTCATTTTAGTTGTAAAACTATTGCTTGAAAAGATACTGAAGGAAAAGTAGGAACACAGATGGTGAAGAACTGCCCATTTGCAGGATAGCAGCAAATAGGGAGGGAAAAATCATTTTAATGTTAAGTCCATAAAAATACTTTGGTTTAGGAGCAGCAGGTGGTGCAGTGTGTAAGGTACTGGACTCCCACATGGCCAACAGTGGTTCAAGTCCAGGACCTGACAGCTTAAAACTCATGCCAGGCACGTGTGTGTGCATGCCCAAAATCCTGAGAGGAGAATGGAGGAGAAGAGACTGTGGTATGGCCCTCCTTCCAGGGGGTCATTTTTCTCCTTCTGTCTCTCTATCTCTCTCTGTATCTCTGGCAAGCACACACAGCCTATAGCAAAAATTTCTCAAAGAAATAAATAAAAATAATTTGTATTTGTCATACACACAGACATATAACAGTTAAATTACATGCAAAATGCCGTTTCTCATTCATGTCCAGCAAGACCTCTATGTATTAATGCTGTTGAACAACTACTGCGGACATATTTCATTTCTGATTGCAAAGACCAAGGTAATCATCTGACAGATGTTCCCAAACACTGAAAATAATTATCTGAAATATAGTATTTCCCCAACTTGACAGCAGTTCTCATAAAAGTTCCATAAATTGGGATCAGCAGTTAGCGTAATGGCTATGTCACTGGACTCCTATGTAGCCGACCACAGTTCAAGTCCCGGACTCAGTGGCTTAAACTCACACCAGATGCATGTGTGTGCATGCCCAAGATCCCGAGAGGAGAATGGAGGAGAAGGGATTACGGCATGGCAATCTCTCCTGGGGGTGATTTCTCACTTTCTGTCTGTCTGTCCGGCGAGTACACGCATTCTATAGCAAAAACCTCTCCAAAAAAATAAATAAATAAAAGTTCCATAAATTGATATTTATGCAAACTATGTAAATTACAAAAACAAACTTAACTTACTGGTTTCAAACTTAAATCTAAAGACAGCATACTGCCATCCAGATTATTCATATACACACCAGTTCTTGTGTTTGGACAACTAGTTTCTGACAACTAGGAAAGTTTAAGGACGTCTAACATCACAACGGGATACCACGCTCTACTCTCCTATTTCCAACGCAGGAAAGTGAAGCTCAATGTCAAGACATTGGCATTGAAACACTCATGATAACCCAGTATTTGGGTTGAATCACACTACAATCAATTTGGATGTATGTAATTCTAAGATTTGTTATTAAAAAAAAAAGAGTGTGAACAATAAACTAAAGTAGATTCAGGCATAAAAAACTTTCTCATTTAGTGAAATTTTTCATTTGGGTTTTTATATTCCATCAGCTCCATTCAAGGGTAAAGGTAGCAGTTCAAAAATGAGCAAACTAAATAAAGTACACAGCATAATATGCACAGATTAAGGCTCTTCAAGGATTATAAAATGTATCCAGGGCACAGGATAAAAGCAATATTTAAAGCTGGGTACATGCAGTTCTCAGATGATTCAATGATTCCACATATTCCTCAGGTACCAGGGATACCCCAATCCTTTCCTAATAATATCAATAAAAGATCAGCAATTATTTTCATCCCATGTAAATCTGAAAAAAGAGAAGCTTTTCTTATTGCACCATACGATTAGACTTTTGCTCACGCCAATTATACAGATGTACCCAGGACTACCACCTAAGTATGAAATGATTTTCAAATAACAATCACTCTAACACTAGCAACCCTCAAGATACCTTAACATCTATATGAAGGTATTTTAGAAAGACAAAATTTACTCATTAAAGATAATGAAGGATTGACTTGTCCATCCCAAAGAGTTTAGGAACCACAGGATTGCTCGAATACAATGTTTATCTATGTGGGCTGTATGCATGCAAAATCCTTTGCCTAGGTCACACAGAGGAAACAGGAATATTTTAATAAACTGTACCTGAGTTTCTCTTCACACAAGCGTGAGAGAAACATCCCCAAAGCAAGGCCCATGTGGATTTGCACGGCTTGAGACTCATCAGCACTCGGTTTCCCAGGTAACCTGGCAGTCAGCATGTTCAGGATTTCCTCAACCTTCTCTTTGCAAGAGATAATGAAAACTGGCACAAGGAGAGACAAAGCCGTGGCGGCAGCGGAACGGGCAATGGCACTCGCTGTGTTTTCCCCAGAATAGGATTTCTAGGACATGCCAAAGAAAGAAAACAGGGTTAGCCTTTTGTTCAAACATGAGGAAGCACACCTAACACAAAGGCACTGTACACAACAATACAGGTTTCTGAGATCTCCCCCTGCCAAAAAACAAAATTAAATCTTAATGTGTTTGTCTCTAGGTTATGCTTTCACTCTTAAGAAAACAATTTGCTATTAATAATCGTTGAGCTAATAATATCCTTTTAAATTTGAAAAACCACATTAGAAGTGTCTTTTAAAAGTTGTAAATTCTCTCACTTTACAACTTGAAATAATTTTAGTGTTTTTAAAAACCCACAAGCATATATATTGCAAAATGCAAAATGCAGCTATCTGAATTTGGACAAACCCCACAAGCCACATTATAAATACACAGAAAGCTAGGCATTTTCTAGGAAGGGGGGGGAAAGGAAGAAAAATGTTCAAGTTGAAAATGAAGAATCAAGTGTAAGTTTAGCACAGGGATCTATTGGCACATCTCCCAAAATTTTTGGTGGGAACACTTCCCAGTAGATGGATTATTTCCTACAGGGGGTTAATTCCTTTTAATTAAAAAGGAAGTTGAAATTCTAAAAGCCTCTGGTTAGAAAGCAATAACCAGCTATTCAAAATGAAATGGAGAACTCTATACGCTCTTTCCTATATATAATTATGGGGGTGGGGAGCAATGAATTAGCAGCCCTAATAAAATGACAGAGCAACTAAATATGAACAGCTTCTGTAAGAATCGCATGTTAGAAGCATTACCAGACATTATCCACATTTATAAATATGTCTCAAGTGAGGAAGAAAGCCCATTTATCATTTCTCACTACTATCCATTTAAAATTTTCAAATGTACCATAAAAGTGGTGTTGTCACTTGTAGTCAAAGCACATTAAAATGTATTTTTAATTCTATGACCCTTCACGCTCTTAAGTTTTGGTCTTTAAGAAACACAAAACCAGTCATGTACTAAGTTATACTTTAAGTTAATATACTGTTATATAAAGACCATGGTGCTCAGAATGACCCAGCTGCTAGGACACAGGAAATAAAGGAAGTGAATTTTGAAATAGGGCTTTGAAAAGTAAATAAAGCAAAAATCACAAAGGTAACAGGCAAACCTGAGGTGGCTATTAAAGGAGTTATTTTTTGTTATTTGGCGAGAACTGTACAAAACTATTAAAAATCTCCTACAATGTCCTTTTCTGGTGAATTTCTGAATCAGACTGTTAATGTAAAGAGTCCCAACAAACTTCTAAACACGTTTTCCTTCCATCCTTAAACAAAGAAGAATGTTTCTGACAGAAAGCAAATCATAATAAAGAATTACTTTTTTGAGCATAATCTATTTTCCAATTTAATTCTACACCATCCAGTAAGCATTGTTTATCATCAAATATGGTTAAAAATCTAGCTGCAGACCTTAAGCCCCAGATGACACATACCAGGTCCTCCCAAGGGCAGGAGGACAGAAGCATACAAAATGTACAGAGAAGACCTTAGGCAATGGGTTTCAGGCTAAATTGGTAATCTTAGCAACAGTTCAGGAGCTGAGCTATATTTTTATTTAAATGAACTACAATCCTCTGCTACTCAGTTGATTGTCCCATGATCACTATAATTCCCTGAGCAATGGATAGGGATAGGCTAGAGTGAAAATAATTCTACACAGATACAGAAATAAAGTACACCCTACAACTAATAAAGGGAAAATTGACAAAAAGTATTTTTATTTTGCTACAAATCTTCAGACCTAAGCATGAAGACAGAAACTGACTGGGTAACAGATACTTCTTCATGATCAACATTACTTTGTTTTTATAGAGTATTTCAAGCTTTCAAAACATTTTTACAAAACTTAAATAATGTGATTCTCACAGTCTTTCAGAAGATAGACAAAGCATTTATTTGTACTCTCGTTTTCCAGGTAAGAAAAACTATAATATTACAGGTTAAATGTCCAGTAACTAGTTTCAAAACTAACAAGGGCTAAACCAAGGGCCATAATCACTATGAAGGATCCTGTTCAATCCCCTCATTTTATAACTAAAGCAAAAATAAGCCTAAAGAGATGGAACTGCCTGTGGCCACAGTCCCTGAACTGAAAACACTATGACTAGAAACTCAGTATCCCCACATTAGTCTATCACAGCTGTAGCCCTTGATCCTGACTATGCATCAGAATGACCTTGAGAACTTGCCAAATGCTGATGCTCACCCTAAGCAACTAAACTGGGGGACGTGTTGGGGGCTATACATCAGCTTTTTCCTCCTTCATATTTAAGTTCCCCAGCTGACTCTAACATACAGGTAGGGCTGAGAATTACAACACTGGGCCATGGATTTCAGGTGAGTAACTGATGTCAGAAGAGTCACCCCTTGAGTTTTCTGATTATTTTTTATTTCTCACACTTACATAATAAAACCAGGAAAAAAGTTGTCCTCTGGGTTGGTAATGGCTATCCACAATGACCAGGAGAGTATCAAGCACCATAGAAACCCAATCCTTCATTGGAAGGAAATTAGGCTGAGCCTGCAGATGAAGACAACATAAAATGATAATGGAGAAATGGAAACAACGCTCAACATTATTTCTAGATCTAGAAGACAATCTCCTCTGTATTAAGTAATGAAGTTCTATTATAAAAAAAAATTACATCTGCTTGGAGTACATCAAGTAAATATATATCCTCACTTGTGCCAATAAAAATAAGATTATTTTAGTTTTTGTTATAGGGTACATTTGCTCATTAGAGAAAGAAGGAGGGGGCAGAGAAAAAGAGACAATATGACAAATCATCCCCCATGCTGCAAGCCCTTCTCCTCCAGTCTCCTCTTGAGATTTTGGGCATGCAAGCACATGCACTTGGGGTGATTTTCAAGCCACAGGTCCAGGACTGGAACTGGCTATGTGGGATTTAGAGCCTTAACCTCCATGCCATCTGCTGGCCCAAAATTTACCTTTTATGCAAGACTTATCAGAAGTGACTGCATGAGCCAGCAAAATAGAACATAGATGAGATTCCTTCAGAGCTCTTGAATGGTTGGTGAATTATAGAGAGAAAAATATGGAGGCTAAGGAGAAGGAAGTGCATAAAAGGCAATTCAAAATTTCTCAATTCTGTGACTTGTCATTTCACAGAGGAGGCAATTAGCCTACAAAGTTTTAATCAATATGTTTAGCATTTTTGCTTACTATTACCATATAGTTGTCATTCAAGAATCATAACATTCACCTAGCTAACTGAAATATTAGGTAGGAAAACATAAATGATCTTCAGTTTGGAAAAAAAAGAGGACAGAGAATGTAAAAATCAGACAAAACAATAGTAGAACCTCACTGAAAAGAGAGGTTCACATTGAAAAGAGAACTTGGTTATAAAAAATCATTCATGACTATGCATGTCAAAAGCATTCATTAACTCATATGCTGCAAACTATAAAGGCCAGGCCTTGATTCAAACAAGACATTCAAGATCTTTAGTTCTTGGCCATATACAGATTTGAATAAAGTTTGAAAATAGCACTTTTAATCAGATAATGAGGTCTTCAGTTTGTATCTGAGTAACAGTCAAAACCAAAATTATTAAGAATAAAAGCAAAGGTACCAGCAGATGGCATAATGGTTACACTGGACTCCCATGTAATCAACCATGGTTCAAGTCCCAGACCCAGCAGCTTAAAACTCATGCCAGGCATATGTGCGTGCGAACGTGTCCAAAATCTCGAGAGGAGAATGGAGGAGAAGGGATTGCAGCGTGGCCATCGCCCCAGTGGGTGATTTCTTGCTTTCTGTCTCTCTGGCAAGCGCACATGCCCTATGGAAAAAATTTCTCTAAAAAAAGGAAAAAAGAAAAAGAATAAAAGCAAAACCCCAACTTCAGACTGTGGCTTCTCAAGGTGGGATGGTTAGGTAGCAGCATAAAGAAGAACAAAAGAGCTCAGGATTCAAACTCTGAGCTAGGCTCCCATTTATTACTGAGGGAGGCAAACTAACTGCACAGCCAGTAGTTTGGTATAATTAACACCAAAGTTTAGAAATTATAGATGGGGCCATAAAATTTGGGGACTGTAGATCTGCTCAGCATGTTGTTTCTGCTAAATAAAAATAAATAAATAAAACATTTCCTCTCTAACATTTTTTCATCTTTTTCTTTATTAGAAGATTCTGGATTTAAAGTTAAATATTTATGTGACAGCTAAATTTATTTTTATTATTCATGCAATAATTCCTTGTCCTCTTTCCTTTCTCTACATATAACACATTTGTAACTTTTAGCACATGGCATCTATTCTCTTGTTGACTGGTAATGGCAACCTTTGGAGCATTCCTTTTTCTCTACTATTTGAAATGTTGATAAATGCTCAATCAAATTGCCTGTTCTACCTTACCCCAGGGGTGGACAAGGGACCGATCTGACTCTGAATTTTAAGTGACTCTTACAGGGACAATAAACCAACAGCATCATCCCCTCCCACTGGGTGTGGCCTGCTGAGATACTTCATTAGTAACATTGCTTTGGTTCTTGTTCTTCCCCAAAACCCAGTTTTTAAGTTTTGCTTTAAATTCCACGGGCTTCCAGATTTCATATCTTTCCAGCTTCTTTTCTGTTGAAATGAGTCAGGATTTGTTTATTGCTGACAATTAAGAACCTCCACCATGAAAAAAGTGTGCAGATGGTTAATAAGAAGGGAAGCAGATAGGCAGAATAATGTTGAATTTATAGTTTCAACTTTATAGCAAGAAGTGATGAAGTAGATGTTGATGACCATAACTACTGTTATTGAGAGCTTAGTATCTGTCAACAGTCGTGTTTTGCATGTAGTAATTCATTTAATGGACCAATAATACTATCCAGTATTATCCCCATTTTACAGATGGAGAAACAGGCTCTGAAAGGGGGAAATTACCAATAGGGTTAAGGAATAGAAGTAGTAAGATTTAATATAGGACTCTCTTATTCCAAAGCTTATGTTTTTTAACCACTTGGCTATATTGTCAGCAGATAATGATAGCTACTGGATAATGAAGCTTAAAACAAGAATAAACCCTTGACTTTTCATTTTGACAGATATGAATTATCTAAGAAAGTACATTGGAAATGAACATTGGCCAGCTCACCACATGTTTAATTAAGAAATAAATGCCTTGCAAAAATGAATAGGCACTTTGTCATTGACATCTACAATTAAAATGCAAAGTACAATTTTTTTCAGTCTGTAAACACTGCTTATTTATCATTTTTTGACAGCATTGTTCACTTTCAGAAAGCCTAGTTAACCTCCTAAGATTGGTTACCACTGATGTAATCACAAACAGACAACCCCTGTTGCATAAAATTGGCACCTTCAAATGGAAATGACCACTTAACTGTGATGGAAAATGCAAAACAGAAAAGCAGCAAAGAAAAGTCAGGAAGACAGTAAGGCTCACATGTAATGCCCTCAAGTAGTATGGCTTTGGTGCTGCAATCACAGAGTCTAACCTTGTAAATCTAGGGCCAGGCTACCCAAAGCCAGGCTTGAAAAAGCACAGGCAATAACCAACTGGTTTAAAGCATGCTAACTTACCTCCAAAACCCCATCAGAGTCTGCAGAGAGGTTGGCTTCATGTCTGGATACAACGACTGCAAGGCTGCTTAAGGCTAACAGTGCATTGCCTTTGACCACTGGACTCTCCCTGTTTAAAAACAAAACAAACAAAAAAAACAGTGGGGCCAGCAGACGATGTGGTGGTTAAAGGCACTGGATTCTTACATGGCCAACCATGGTTCGAGTCCTAGACCTGACAGCTTGCTTTCTCCCTTTCTCTCTCCCTCTGGTCAAATTTAAAATAATAATAACAAAAATAACAATAACAACAATAAATAGAAATAAATACATAACTATTCTTTAAAAAAATCCAAAAGAAGACTTTGAAGAATTAACCAGAATAAGAGAAGGAACTATTACAGAAAGGCAGATGAGGTCAAAATAACTTCTATTCCTTTACAGAGCCTCAGGTTGGCTTCATGTCTGGATACAACGACTGCAAGGCTGCTTAAGGCTAACAGTGCATTGCCTTTGACCACTGGACTCTCCCTGTTTAAAAACAAAACAAACAAAAAAAAACAGTGGGGCCAGCAGACGATGTGGTGGTTAAAGGCACTGGATTCTTACATGGCCAACCATGGTTCGAGTCCTAGACCTGACAGCTTGCTTTCTCCCTTTCTCTCTCCCTCTGGTCAAATTTAAAATAATAATAACAAAAATAACAATAACAACAATAAATAGAAATAAATACATAACTATTCTTTAAAAAAATCCAAAAGAAGACTTTGAAGAATTAACCAGAATAAGAGAAGGAACTATTACAGAAAGGCAGATGAGGTCAAAATAACTTCTATTCCTTTACAGAGCCTCATCAATGTGGGTCTGTGTGTTTCCTGATGCCAATAGCTTCCCTCCTGCCACTACTGAGTATTTTTTCCTCTTCTTGTGAATTATGGGCATTATGACTTCTTGTCACTTAAGGATCCAAGCCCATATATCTAAGTTCTTTTTTCCTAACACTTTTATTTCACCATTTGACATTACATTTCCGAAGCTATTGTCAGTGTCTTCTTTGGCCATTTTAAATTTATCCATCTACTCTTAAAACCCAACTGAGGAGGAACCACTGCAGACAGCAAGCTTTGCTCACAACTTCACACATGGCAGCTTAGTCATTATTAGCCTCTCCTTTCTCTTACAAGGCCAAAGCCATCAGCCTTTAAGGCAGTTTATGATATATTTGGAGACCCCAGAAAAAATGCAAAAAATTTTAAAAGACCTGATTTTAGACTATTTGGAGCAAGAGCTGCATTTTATAGCATGTAAAGGATAGTTTTCTAGTAATAGCAATAAAATCTATTGTCTGACTTCTGAATTTAGCATCAAAAGAAAAATGAATCTTTGTATTTGGAGATGTACATGTAGTTATTATTCCACGATGCCAAACTAATAGTACACAAGAAGGTCCCCACTGGAATACTGATAGGATACACTTGGCATGCCAATTCTATCACCATAGAATTTGGGTGATGGGACACTCATACCATCAGATAATTTGGTTTACAGTCCTACAATAATGGGATGGCCATTATTGGGATGACCAATAATGGGATTCCATAAAGACAGAGAATGTTCGACAAAACCTGGGCCTGAAAATTAAACCTGATGGTTTAGTTTATTTTTTCCTTTGGGTCATTTGTGTAATCCAAGAACCATGCCCTGCTTAACAGTGCGGGATTAGACCAGATACAAGGGATAAGGAAGACTTTCAGCCCTGCTCTCTAAGCAACCCCAGTACCTTCACCAAGCCATTGTCATTAACAGAACACATCAGTCCATTGGTATTAAAGATTAGTGTACACACATGTTCCTCCATTTTTACTTCCACTGGGTAGGAGTAGGACTCAGGACTTGGCGTTATTAACTCTTTCCATGTATATATTCATCCATCTTTCCTTTTCTTCCTTCCCACCTTGGGAGAACTAAGATCAGTAAAGGTTTCTTCTGCATGCTTGGTCATTCTGTTCACCTCTACTCAATTTGTTCCTCTGTGAGGACTGTCATAAGGTACCAGACATTAGCATTTACACTACGGAGAAAATGGGAAGGAAGCCTTGAGGTCTAAGCAGATGACTCCAACCTAGGCTTTATGAGAATTTGTTAGTTAGAAGTATTGAGTACTAATATAGCTAATAATAAAACCCAAGTAAGCAAGGCAGGATTTGGCTATTCCTAGGTATCCCAGTCTTGAAATCAATGAACAGAAACAAAATTAAATATTTTATTTCTAATATTATCTCATTCCTTTAACTAAGAACATCCTGAGCCCTAAGGTGAGAAAGGAAAATACAGTTTGAAATGTTCAGTGATCTGAAAATTAGATTCCCAATTTTTACCTCCCTACAGAAAATACATGGTCATCTGGGAACCAGCAGTTAGCGTAATGGCTATGTCGCTGGACTCCCACGTAGTCGACTGTGGTTCGTGTCCTGGACCCGGTGGCTTAAAACTCACGCCGGGCGCGTGTGCGTGCGTGCCCAAGATCCCGAGAGGAGAATGGAGGAGAAGGGATTGCGGCGTGACCATCCCCCCTGGGGGGTGATTTCTCGCTTTCTGTCTCTATGTCTCTCTCTGTCTGTCTGGCGAGCACATGCGCCCTACAGTGAAAATCTCTCCAAAAAAAAAAAAGAAAATACATGGTCATCAGAAACTGGGTATCAAATCTTACACAATAAGAATATTAGACAAGTAACATAAGAGTTTCTTTAATCCTAAAATTCTAAAAGAGAATTTAGCCTCAATTTTAAAACAGTATGCAAATTTATTTTATTTCAAGTTTCAGTCGTTGTAACACACCTAAGTATATACTCTTTTTTTTTTTTTGAGAGGTTTACGCTATAGGGCGCGTGTGCTTGCCAGACAGACAGAGAGAGACATAAGAGACAGAAAGCGAGAAATCACCCCCCCCAGGGAGGATGGTCACGCCGCAATCCCTTCTCCTTCAGTCTCCTCTCAAGATCTTGGGCACGCACGCACGCACACGCGCCTGGTGTGAGTTCTAAGCCACCAGGTCCGGGACGCGAACCGCAGTCGACTACGTGGGAGTCCAGCGACATAGCCATTACGCTAACTGCTGGTCCCCCTAAGTATATACTCTTCTTGAAAAATGGAGAAGATTTTATTTAGAGTCACTGGTAATTAGACCTCTGGTTGCAGACCCAATGCATATTTAGACATTGATCTTTAAATAGAAAAAAACTAGTTCACAATCCCACACGGTGCATCCTTTGGCCAAACTACACATTCACAAAGGCATCATGACTAGCTCTCAATTATCTTTGTATTCTCTGCATGCCAAGAGCAATGACTTATGGTTAGAAAGCACTGAACACCTATTTAGGGAGATAAATTCAAGGAGGAGCTGTCCAGGTGAAAATCTACAACTGGTTCCACAAAAACTCATCACCTTGTTGTTCAAAAAACTATTGCCTACCAGTCAAACAGCAGTGATAATTTGCATAATAACATGTCAGCATCATTACAGCATTTATCTAGGCAACACCACTGACATTTTAATTAAATTGTCCTTTGAAAGAAACTGATGTCATTAACCTAATTAAAAAGCACGAGGAAGGATGAGCTACAATGATGCTTTCTTAGGGACAAAGTATTACATTACATATTACTAAAGTGGCCCAATCCTTTCGGGATCTTTATCTTCAAGTTCAAATCTATTTAATTAATAACAATGGAAATAAATTTGCATCAATCATCAGGTTTTGTACGTGTTCTGATTTTCCCCTAGCCCTATCTCTGATGCTTTAAAAATGCTCTCAAATGAGCAAATGCATTTAATCCCGCGACTGGTGTTTTACTTCTTCCATTTAATTTATGGCTCTGAACAAAATAAGCCCTATCCTGGCCCAAATCCACCTGTGGTAGCCCTGGTCTAAGGAAGAGAAAGCTAAGCTGACAAGGGTGGTGGTGAGGTTCAACCACAGGTGAAGGAAGTTCGTGCAAAGAAGAGAAGAGAGTGTAGCAGAGCCATTTTCCCCTCCCACTCTATTACAAACCTCTCAGCCTGTGGACTTAAAATATCTCCTATGTACTTGTTGTCATGCCTAGTATTATCAGAATTGCTTTAATAAAGAAAAGATACAGTATATGAAATACTTTAAAATTTTTGATGAAAAGATAATGCTACAAGAACACGAATTATTTTTACTCCATACCACTGAGATCATGAACATACTCTGCCACAAAGTGATGCTTTGCAAATGTGAAGATCAACAACATGCTGAAACAAAATTTTAGAATGGAAAATGCAAAAGCTATTAGGCAAAATTATAGTCTGTTTTCATAGAAAGCTACTGGTTTCTTTAGCACTCAAGCTTTTTGTTGCAAATGTCAGAGCACTGCTTTTTAACAGGATATATGTAGAAACTACAAAAGGTGAAGGTCAAAGGCGACCTTCTCTCCTCCCTAGTGCCAGCACACTCCTTCTCCAACATGCAGTTAGAGCTCTCCCACCACATCTGCAATTTTCCAAACATGAATCCCCATCAAAGACTCTCTATGCTTCAATTCTCGTTTTGTCAACAGATATTTCCCATTGCTTCCCATAGAACCGAGAATAGGGGGGACCTGCAGTTGGCGTAATAGCTATGTTGCTGGACTTCCATGTAGTCGACTGCGGTTCAAGTCCTGGACTGGGTGGCTTAAAAGTCATGCCAGGCATGAGTGTGTGCATGCCCAAGATATTGAGAGAATGGAGGAGAAGGGATTGAGATGTGGCCACCCCCGCTGGTGGGTGATTTCTCGCTTTCTGTCTCTTTCTGTCTTTCTGGTGAGGGCATGTACCCTATATACAAAAACCTCTCCAAAAAAAAAAAAAGAATTAAAAAAAAGAACTGAGAACAGGGGAGGACTATCATTCTATTTCCTTTTATTCAGAAGACAGGACAGTGGGACCAGCAGATGGCATGATGGTTATGTTGCTGGACTCCCAGATAGTCAACCACAGTTCAAGTCCTAGACCCGGTAGCTTAAAACTCATGCCAGGCATGTGTGTGTGCATGTCCAGGATCCTGAGAAGAGAATGGAGGAGAAGGAATTTTGAAGTGGCCATTCCCCCCTGGGGGTGATTTCTCACTTTCTGTCTCTCTGACTCTCTTTTTCTCCAGTGAGCACATGCACCAGATAGTAAAAATCTCTCTTAAAAAAAAAAAAGAAGACAAGGGGACCAGCAGATGAGGTAATGGGTATGTCACTGTACTCCCACGTGGTTGACTATGGTTTGAATCCCAGACCTGGAGGCTTAAACTCATACCAAGAGCGTATGAATGCTTCCCCAAAATCCCAAGAGTATGTCCATTCCCCCTGGGGGTGGTGATTCTGTCTCTCTCTCTGTCTCTAGTGAACACAAGTGCTCTATAGCAAAAATCTCTAAGAAAATAAAAAGACAGAAGGCTAAGTAGTAATCACATACTGAGATCATACCTCATATCAATAGTTAAGTGCTTATTTAAGAAACTGCTGGCAGAAAGCTAACTCTAAGGTAGACCACGTTTTAGTTTTGGTTTTGTGTTTTTCAGGCAAAAAGTTACTTAGCTATAGAACATTCTGGTATATGGTAAGGATAAATTATATCTCAATTAAATATTTCTAGATAATACACACTTTCAATACACATGAAATCTTCTAGATTGTTTAAAGGCTAAGAAGAAAGGAAGTCAAACAGAAAAGGCAGCAGCGAAAGGTGCTGGTGGAAAGGAAAAGTGAGTATAACTGATGTGTAACTTACTGCCAGGGACAATTAGTCACCATCTTAACAAAGGAACCTGAAGAGATTGTTCAATCAAGTTCATTAGGGTATAATTTTCTTAGTGAGAGTTGGCTTAAGGTAAATAAAAAGATTAAATGCAGTAACACACAAGTAATTTTTGTTTAAACAACTGAAAGGATATGACTGAAACTGCCCTTTTAATGGACCTTTGCATTAGTTTTTAGTATTTCAGAAGATAGAGCTTTTAGATACACCACCCAATAACCTCAAAGAAATAAAAGGAAGTGCTACTTTGATTTATTTGCTGTTTTACCAGTGGGATTTAATAATCTATTTGTACAACTCACATAATTCACAATAGCAAGGGCTTTTTTCCCCATTAACTAAATTACAATGCTGTAGATCTAAGCCAAAGCACAGGGCATCTTGTAAGGTGTACAACAAAAGCTCAATCTCAGTGACCCTTGATGAGAAAGTCACGTGCTCATACCAACCCTCTACCTTCACAAAAACATGTTTAGTAAGAATCAACTTACTATAAGAAAAGGGAATAACTGATTTTTTTTTTTAATAATTGAAAAGTACTTTCAAAATTTTTGAAGTTTCCTAAACAGAACAACTATAATATGTATCTGCCAGGATTGGGGAGAATGTTTATAAAAAAAAAAGAGTTGGCAAAAGAACAAGTGGATCTTACTTTGCAGCTGACTTGGTGATCTCATCAGTCAACATGTCTCTGACCCTGCAAAAAATGGAAAATAGGTATGAGTTTATGTTAGAAGAGGAACTCAATGCTTTCTCTTATTCATTGATTAATTAAAAAAAAAAGCTCTCTGGCAATGATTCTATTATAGATCTTAAAACTAAACATGTATAATTTTAATGGGGTAAAAGCACTGTAATAATGGCCTTTCTTCAAAGAGTTCTTCACCTGCCTATCTGATAGGTCACTTGGAAGCAGGGAACAGGGCGAAAATAACTGAGGAGGAATGCACAGGCAGCACCCTAATGAGGTCATATCAGACTGAGTGGTGGGTGTACACGTGTCCTTTACACTCCTCTCTTCTTTGAACAGAATATGTGAGCTCCCCACCCCAATTCATATCTTGAAATCCTAATACACAATGTGATTGTATTAGGAGGTAAAGTATTTTGATGGTAAACAGTCATGAGATAGAACCCTCGTGAATGGAATTAATGTCCTCATGAGACACAGGGCAGCCTGCTCCCCCTACTTCTCTCTGCCATGTGAAAACAGCCATCTACAAACCAGCAAGTGAGACTTCACAAGACACCAGATGGGCTAGCCCCTTGATCTTAGATTCTTAGACTCCAGAACTATGAGAAATAATCTGCTGTTGTTCAAACTACCCAATTTTGAATATTTCTGTAACAGTAGTCCAAACTAAGGCATTCTCTCTCTCTCTCTTTTTTTTCTGCATGAGAGCTCACCAAAACATCAATTCACTAGTTCCAAGTTATACACATAAATAATTACTGTGTGTTTATATAAAATACAATTTCAAACTTGGCTTATATAATCACAACAAAGACAAAGACCCTGTGTGGGTCTGGAGAAAGGTATGCTCACTTCAAATATTCTCAGCACACTTTTGTGCTAATACAGGAGACTTGAGATAAAGTAAAAAATAACCTCTGACTGCCAAATTTACATTTTAAAGGGATAATTTTCAACATATACTTTCAATTTTATCAATTCTAAGCTTTTATAAATATTAGTTTTTATTTAAACATTTATATTTTAATGTATTATACTAAAAATAAATTATATTTGCATCATAAATATTTGAAGTTTACATATAATAAAGCCTTAGTTATTCACTTTGAGAATGAGTCATTCTTTTATTTATTTTTTTTTAAGAGAGATTTTTGCTATATGGCTCATGTGCTAAGCAAGGAGACAGAGAGAGATGGAAAGCAAGAAATCACCCCCTCAGGAGGGATGGCTACACTGCCATTCCTTCTCCTCCATTTTCCTCTGGGGATCTTTGGCATGCATGCACACAAGCCTGGCATGAGTTCTAAGTCATCAGGTACAGGACTCGAATCGTGGTCAACAACATGGGAGTCCAGCAGTGTTACCATTATGCCATCTGTTAGGTCCCAAGAATGAGTCATTATTAAAAGTAAATTATTTTTAATTAATCGCAAGTTATTGTAACCCTAAATTTGTAAGTTTTTTTTGAGAGGTTTTTGCTATAGGGTGCGTACGCGCGCCAGAAAGACAGAGAGAGACAGAGAGATAGAAAGCAAGAAATCGCCCCCTCCCCCAATGGGGATGGCCACACCGCAATCCCTTCTCCTCCATTCTCCTCTCGGGATCTTGGGCACGCACGCACACGTGCCTGGCGTGAGTTTAAGCTACCGGGTCCAGGCTCAAACCACCGTCAGCTACATGGGAGTCCAGCGACATAGACATTACACCAACTGCTGGTCTCCTAAATTTGTATTTTTAAAGAGCATTTTGACAATACATTTCTCTAAAAGTATTATCCAATTTTTGTCTTCCTAAAGTATAATGCATCTACTACAATACTTTAGTGGTCAGTATAGAATATTTACAGATGATGATCTATCTTACTATATAGGGCCAAACCTACCACTTGCTCACTAGAGTTCCCTCCCTATACCCTTCTCTACAATTACTTACCTTTTCCCTTCACTCTGCTACACTGACAATTTTTCCTACTCTACACATTCTTCTGCTTAGTATGTGATAATACTGTAGGTATCTACCTGCTTAAAAGAAGAAAATGTTCTTCAGGTATTGTCTTATCTCTCTGTCTCTTACACATCAAAACTTCTCTAGAAGAATATTATCTCTACTTCATGATTCTACCACTGTCTTTGGACACTCCTATAATCTGCCTTTTGTCCTCACAACTCCACCAAAACAGCTCCTGTCATGATCATCAATCACTTTCCAGAAGCCAGATCTAATATTTAATTCACAGGTTCCATCTTTTGCAGCCTCAGAACAGCATTTGACACAATGACTCATTCCTTAGAACCCTTGGCTCTCAAGAGTCCACTCTCTTGGTGCTCTTTCTACATCACAGATTACTAGTTTTCCATCTTTTTTACTGGATGCCTCTTCATCTTCCCTACCTCTAAATGTTGAAGTGCTCCAGAGCACAGTCCTCTGAAATTTTCTTTCTTGACTCACTCCCTAGATGATCCACCCAGTTTCATGATTTTCAAATGTCATTGATAGGCCGATGATACCCAAATCTATATCTCTAGTCCTAACTTCTCCCTGGAACTGAGATAATCAACAACCTACTTGATATCTCGAATTGGAAGTCTAACTTGACATCTCAATCCTAATAGGTTCCAAACCTGATTCCTACTTACATAGATCTATTGTTTACAGTCTGTCTCATCGTAGTAAATGGGAACTCAGAGTCAAAAATCTTGGAGTTATCCTTCATATCTATCTTTCTCTAATGTCCCTCATTCAAATGATTAGCACTTAAAATCTATAGAAATAGCCCTCAAAATAAATTCAAAATCTGCTTACTTCTCATTATTTCTACTATCCAAAATACTCTTATCTCTTGCCTGAATTATTGCAATGGATTCCTAATCATTCCCCTAGGATGTATTTTCAATACAGCAACTACAGTGATCCTTTCAAATCATGAGTAGGATCCTATGTTTAAAATATCCTATTGTGTTTACTTCTGGATTTTCTATTCTGGTCTATTGGTTTGTGTGTTTAAGTGCCAGTGCCATGCTGTTTTTATTATTATTTCTTTGTAATACACTTTGAAGTCAAGTAGTGATATATCTCCAACTACATTCTTTTTGCACAATACAGCTTTGATGATGAAAGGTCTTTTGTGATTCCAGATAAATTTTATGATTGCTTTTTTCTATTTCTGCAAAGTATGTTGCTGGCATTTTAATAGGAATTGCACAGAATTTGTAGATTATTTTGGACAGTATCAACATTTTAAATATATCGATTTTTCCAGTTCATGAAGAAAACATGCCTTCTCATTTTTAGAAAACTTTTCCAATTTTTAAATTCAGGTTTTTTTGGTTGGTTTGTTTGTTTTTTGGTAGGCTAATTTAAATGGGATTACTCCCACCAAATTATAGCTCTTAGACAATGAAATTGATACTAGATATGAAAGACAGTAGCAAATATGAAATGAAACCCAAATTCTTTGTAGTTCTTTTAATTTTTGCTATAGGGCACATACATTTACCAGACAGAGACAGAGAGGGAAAGTGAGAAATCAGCCCATGGAGAAATGGCCATGCTGCAGTCCTTTCTCTTTCTTTCTCTCAGGATTCTGGGCACATGCATAGACATGCCTGGTGTGATTTTCAAGAGCTGTTTCTGGGACTTAAACTGTGCAGTAGGCCATGTGGGACCTAGCTCCCTTTGCCTCCATGCCACCTGCTGGTCCAAAACCCAAATTTTCAATCCCTAATCTCAAATCCAATATCATAATGTTTTAAGCTGTATTACTTTTTCTTTTTTAAAAATAAAGAAGGAAAATATAACTTAGAATAGAAATGATTAAAAACACCCACAGACACAGATAGCTTCTGCTTTTCTATAGGTATCAATTGTTAATAAATAAAATCTAAAATCAAGCATTCTTTGGACATATCTTTAGACTTAAGCAACCTGTGGTTGTAGGAAAAGCTATTACAATTCCGGGCACTTTACTTACACTTAGGCTGCTGCAATATTAATCTGACAAGGTATTCTTCTCAACCCATGTAACAATCTAAGTTGCTTTAAACATGCCAGCATTTATACATTTCTAGATAATAAAGTGGAAATTCCCTAGGGAGTGTCTGCCAAAGCAATAAAAGCCTTGACATGGTAAAGTTGCTTCTAGCAATAAAGATTTCTTGGTGGGAAGAGGAGCAGACAAGAGGAGGAGTAATCTTTGACTAAATGTAAGGTAGTAAGGTAATGAATTGAGTGTGAAAAGCAGAATTTTTCATTTGAAAGCACATAAAATAATCAGTTAAGGGGAAAGGGGGAAAAACAAACCAGTTCTATACTATTTCAGGAAAAAAAATGTATATCATTTATAAATAAAGCTTTCCCTATTATATCTGGAGCATGGGTGGAAAATATACCCATCAGATCATCTTTCATTTTTCCTTTAGGTTTAAATAGAAGTTAAAAGTGCCAATATTGGGATCAGCAGTTAGCATAATGGCTATGTCGCTGAACTCCCATGTAGTCGACTGCAGTTCGAGTCCCGGATCCGGTGGCTTAAACTCACGCCGGGCGCGTGTGCGTGCATGTCCAAGATCCTGAGAGGAGAATGGAGGAGAAGGGATTGTGGCATGACCCTCCCCCCCTGGGAGGTGATTTCTCACTTTCTATCTCTCTGTCTCTCTCTGTCTTTCTGGCGAGCACACGTGCCTTATAGCAAACCCCCCACCCCCCAAAAAAGAACAAAAGTGCCAATATTAAAGCCTTTAAAGTAGTTACCTTTCCACTCATAGTTCACTTCCCATGACAAATGACAGAAAAAAGCAGAACAGCCATCCCCTTACCAGAGCCAGGCTGTGTTTTTTTTGTACTGCACTTCCTCAGGTCCTTCTTTTCCATGTTTTAACTGTAACTCCAGCTCTCCTATTCGTCCCTGCGAAAAACATAGCATAAGTCAGCATGCAAACTTGATGTCTGAAGTGATCTTTACATTTTTTTGGGAAACGCAGATGTATCCTTTCCTAGTTGGCCCTCAATGTTTGTAATAGAATATTAGGTTGTGAAAAAAGATGTGTGAGAAGAAATAATCAAGAAATACCCTGCTCCGGAATTTCTACATTATGGAGGATTATGTTTGGTAAATTTAGTGCAGAGAACTTCATTGTGGGATGTCTATTAAAGCAGGTTTGAATTTAATAGGCTCATTTGTTTTTTTAAATCCCCTATATGATAATGATCTTCCTTTGTCAGCAACTGATAATTTTAGTTAACATTATCGGACTCTAGACAGCAGTATTATTAACAAAATGGTAGAAATGATTTGACCAGATATGCAAAACAGTTAAGTTTCAGAAAGTAGATAGCAAAATTTACTCTCAAACAGGTCCATATTACATTTCTAGAGCAAACATATAAAAATATGTATAATTCTCAATATCTACCATATAATAAAAATAGTTAATATTGCCCCTTTAAGACCTTCAAATATTTATTATACTTTCATCTTTTTATACTCAATATATTTTCATCAGATGCTTTCCTCTCTAGTTCATCATCGATTATATCATTGAAATGTAATTAAAACACTGATTTATTGATGGATCCTAAATTGGACAAGAACTCAGATTGTATATTTCATGGGGTTATATTTCTCGCAGTGGTTGTGCCAGCTTACATTGCCATGGGCGGTAGATGAGAGCTCTGGTTACTTCATGTCCCCACCGACATTCAGAATTCTCAGGCTTTTTATTTTGCCATTCTGGTGGGTGTGAAATGTTACTAACTAGTTTACAGATCAGACTGAGCACCTTTTTATGTGTTTATTAACTGTTCGGATAGCCTCTTTTGTCTATTTTTCTCTCGGTTGTCTTTCTTATCGATTTTAGAGTTTTAGAGGATATTCTACAAAGGGGAAGTATGTATCTCTGTATACGGAAGAAGCAGTACAACTTGAAGGGTTAATGATGTGGCTCTGGAATTACATTGCTTTAGTCTAATGTCATCACCACTTACTAACTGTATAAATTTGGGTAAGCTACACCACTTTACTAAGCTGCAGTGTCTTCACTTATAAAATGCAGCTAACAACTATCTCACGTATTAGAGCATCACATTAAATAATGTGGCCAAGTATCTACTTAGCACAGTGCCTACAGCAATAACTACCATTACCAGGTTTGTTGTCAAGGACCAGTAATCTCTACCTCTCTTCATTATTGTCTTATAAAACCATCTTTCATGACTATATCTAAATCCTTTCTGAAATAATTCATTTTAAATCTGTATAACTTCCTAGAATAAAAGGGTCCCTGAGAGGTAATATCTAGATGATGAAGTTACATGTCCTTACTTTTGATTTTGTTTTCATATCATATACTTTCAGCTATCTTGCTATGATGCACTGAGGACAAGGGCTATTTTCTGTCAGTCTACAAAACCTTTGCATCTAACACTATTGGCTCAGTGTCCTCGGGCTCACCAGTTCTAATTTATGATGGGCAATCTACTCACATCCTTTGCAGCTTACTTACTGCAATCATACCCCTATCTCCAAAGTGTCAAAGGTAGAATTCTGCAGCTTTAATTTTCCCCTCTCTCTTAGGACAAGTTATTATAGATCATCAAACTGTAAGCTATTGATATTAGCCTCTTTGGAGGGCAAAGCAAAATAGAAAATATTTTTTATTGCATATCTCTGCTTCTTAAAATGTGCCTCCTTACTCCTAAAACATTTATTTTCTGTAATGCTTTTCAAAAAAAAAAGAAAAGAAGAAGAAGGAAACAAGGAAAATGAAATTAAAATGTTAGCATCTGTTGTTTAGAAATAAGAAAAACACAGGAAAGCTAGAATATGTGCAGCCTCTTGAGAAGGCTGACTTTTCTAATGTCCCCTATAGACATAAATTAGTAAAATCATTTCACTGTATTTAAGGAATTTATTTTTCCTTCTCAGAGTTTCTTTTTTTTCAATCCACTAGTCTAGACTGTCTCCCTAACCCCTCCCACCCAGACCATGGTAGGCATTTTTTCAAATCTACTTTGTCTTCCAATCCTTGGCCTACCGAGAATGATCTCTATTACCAAATAGAGCGATTCGGTGGCATTTAACTCAGTCAAGTCTGCTTCCAGTTAATGGCTATGGTCAAGAAAGGAGAACACAGGGGCCAGCAGGAGATGTGGTGTTTAATGTGCTGGACTTGGACTCCCACATGGTAGATCTCAGTTCAAGTCCCAGACCTGGTGGCTTGCTTTCTCTCCCCATCCCCCCCGGCCCCTCCCTCCCTCTCTTTCTCTCTCTCCCTCTCTCTCTCTCTCAGGTGAGTACACATACCCTATAGCAAATTTAAATAATAAATAAATAAACTTTTTTTTTTAAAAGGAGAACATTTAATGAGATATACACTGAAATAATGACCTAAATTGAGATTTTTGTATTATTTTATATACCAATTATTAATCTATCCATCTCTCTTAATTTTTTTGAGACATTTTTGCTATAGGCGCATGTGCTCACTAGAGAGAGAGAGAGAGAGGGACAGAAAGCAAGAAATCATCCCCCAAGGGAGGATAACTACAACACAGTCCCTTTATTGTTCTTCTCTTGGGACTTTAGGCATGCATGCACACATGCCTGGTTGAGTTTTTTTTGTTTGTTTGCTTTTTGTTTTTTGGAGAGGTTTTTGCTATAGAGCGTGTGCACTTGCCAAACAGACAGAGAGAGACAGAGAGACAGAAAGCGAGAAATCACCCCCCAGGGGGGATGGCCACGCCGCAATCCCTTCTCCTCCATTCTCCTCTTGGGATTTTGGGCACGCGCGCACACACGCCCGGCGTGAGTTTAAACCACCGGGTCCAGGAATCGAACCGCAGTCAACTACGTGGGAGTGGAGCGACATAGCCATTACGCTAACTGCTGGTCCCATGCCTGGTTGAGTTTTAAGCTGCCGAGTCTGAGACGTGACCCACAGTCAACCACAGAGAAAGTCTAGCAATGTAACCACTACACTATCTGTTGGCCCCATGTTTCTTAATTTTTATCTCTAGTCTATATAACCAAAAATTTGCTGATTATAATGAGCAATTTTACCCAGCTTACTTTAAATTAAACAAACAAACAACAACAACAAAAAACACAAATAACCCTGAAACCTTAGTAATGTTCAGAAAGCAATGTGGTGAGGATTGCAATTTTGCAGTTCCTGACCCTGGTTGTGACTTCAGATTATTTTGCAACTAGCTGACCAACCCAGAAGGCAAGGGTCTGCCATCAAGCAGCTTTCACACTTCTCTCCTGTTTGAAGTCATATTCACAAACTCAGAGAGCTCTTTTCACAAAGGTTGAATACATCTCCTCACCATGCTGGAAAGGCAACAAGGTAAAGAAGACCATAGAGGGCTCCTGACCAGAATGGTCTCTCTAGCTCCAATCAATTTATATTGGCATTTAAAAAAAATCTTAATGGGGGAACCAGTAGTTAGCATAACGGTTATGTTGCTGGACTCCCACGTAGTCGACCATGGTTCGCGTCCCGGACCTGGTGGCTTAAAACTCACGCCGGGCGCATGTGCGTGCATTCCCAAGATCCCGAGAGGAGAATGGAGGGGAAGGGATTGCGGCGTGACCATCCCCCCTGAGGGGTGATTTCTCACTTTCTGTCTCTATGTCTCTCTCTGTCTGTCTGGCGAGCGCACGTGCCCTATAGCAAAAACCTCTCAAAAAAAAAAAAATCTTAATGGGAATAAATCCAAACACCTCCTCACATCAATCACTTTGATAGGCTTATGATTCAAAATTCTAAATGATTATGGAAAAATTAATATGGCTATAGGCAGATGCCTAAGTGGAAGCCCACTAGTTGTGTTCAGACCTCAAATTTATTTACATCCTTATCCAGGGAGTACTGTAGAATGTACTTTCAAATGCATCTCCTAGGCTGAGTTGAATAATACATGGTTCCTCTACATGACCCTCTAGTTTAATGCTACAAAATATGTCTAGTACCAACTAGAAATAACTATAACTCTTGTACAGAAGAAGTGTCCTCAAGGCCAGAAATTCTTGATATAAACAGGAAGTCTGGCAGTTGCCCCAATTTTTCTAAGATATAATAAATTTTATTTCAGTGTACAGATTCATTTAAAAATATTTAAGAGTTAAAACATATTAGTGTACTTTCAAATAATACTAACAATCTTTTTTACTGTAGTCCATACTTTTAGTTTTATTTCTTTTTCTAAAAAGTTTCTTTCAAAGAGCACAGCCCCGACAGAGCTAGACGCTGTGTTTCACCTTCAGCTTCAGCCAGGCACGTATAATTGGCAAGCATGTGTTCAGCATACTCAGGGTGGCCTACAGGTTTGAACTGAGAACCCTCCCATGTAGAGCTGCCTTGCAGAACACTACATTTTGCTGCTGTGCCAGTGTTTGGCCCCAGTTTCACTTCTTTTGCCACAAATTCTCAATGGAATTAAACATATTAGATATTCAAAGTAAAGAGATCTTAGATAATAAACAAACATAGATACACAGCCAGCATCTACAACAGTAGACAGAATAATTAATCTGCATTACTAAAAAAACAGTCAGCATCCTTTTCATAAGCTGATCTATCCTTTAAAATATTAAACCAATTTGCATTATTTACTATTACAATTAATGATAGTCTTAGGGAAAACTCATGGCACAGTGGGAAAGGCTGAGGCTCTGCAATCAGACAAACTAGGGTTAAGCTGCAGCCTTTTCATTTCCTGACTGTTGGGTTTTGAGCTGTTTGCTTTGCTTTCCCATGTATAATCCCATTATACATGGGCTTAACTACACCCACTTCAAAGGGTTTCTGTAAAGATTAATTGAAATAATATATGTTAAATATTGGACATATGCTAGTTATTCAACGAACGGCAGCTCTTATGGAAAATAGAGTTCTTAAAAATCAGTGGCATGTTATCTCCAAGAATTATACCATCATCCTATTCAATTTAGCCTTACACTACCAGCTAAATAAAATTCTCAGCTCATTCTATGAGAGAAGCTATTCTTCCCTTCTCTAGGTGCCCACAGCATTTTGTGCATCCTTTATTAAAGCATCAAAGATATGTACTGAAATTGCTAGAGAACATCTTCCACTAGACCAGAAGCTCATTGAAAGAAAGAAATTCTTTATTACATACTTTTGTATTCTATATACTCAGCAAAAGACCTGGCCAGTTAAAAATACTCCATAAATATTGGGTGAAGGAAACTACTGCAAAATTACATGAGAAAAAATAATAAATGTGGGAAAAGGTGTATACTATAATAGACAATCTCACTCTTCTTGAATAAAAGCTGTAATTGGCTAAAGGTGTCTATAAATTATTTTAGAGAAACATACAGAGATATGAGTCATTCATTCATCCACTCATGCATCTGTTCAAACACACTGGGTACCCAGATGCTGTTGCTAAGGATAAAGAATTATGAAAGGAAACAATGGTTTGAAAGGATGTCTACAAATGTAGAGTATAGTACAACTGGGGAACTATCCAAAACAGTATCACTCGAAGTTTGGCTGGTAGACTAACAGCATTAAAATTAACTAGCATCTTAATAAACAGGGAGATTCCTGCTCCGCTACTGAGTTTTAATGAATCAGACTCTCTGAAGATATCTCAGTGTTTTGTAAATTTTAGGCTTCATGAAATATGCTGCATCAAGGTTGTTTCCTTATATTGTTAACTGTTCATACATTTCTCAGCTTATTAAAAATTATTTCTAATTACAAAAAAAATCACAAATTTTAACACACAATAATACTGGATTCCATGAAGTCAAATAGAGTATACGTCATTTATTTAGTGAACACAAGCACCTATTATGTTTTAGACATTTATGTCAGGAGCCAGAGACAATAGACAAGGAAACACAGCTTTGGCTCTAAAAAAAGCACAGAGGCAATTACAGGCCCCAGGCAAATAACCAACATGGTAAGGGCTTCAAAAATGAAAGCATAGGTACTAAAGAAGTACATGAGAGGGAAGCAGAATCCAGCGGGGAAAGGAGTAAAGCACACAAGTCTCTGCCCAGATAAATCAATGGAAAGAACAAGGAGAAATTAGGTTGAGCAAAGAGAGAATGGCAGGGTATGAAACTGAAAGAACAGTGTGTGCAAACACCAAGTGGTGTGGGAAAACAGTGAAATTTAGCAAAGCTGAAGCATAAAAATCTGAGGGAAGGGTTAAGGCATAAGGCAGGAGGTGCAAGCAAATCCCACTTCAAAGTAATACCAGCACAAGAATAAGGGAAGGAAAGGAATCCAGTCTGGGATGCACTCAAGCCCAGGTAGTGTGGGACAGCCATGTGGGGATGTTCAGAAGGTAGCAGGGCCAAGGAGGGTGGTGTTCAGGAGTGAGCTCTGGATGGCAGACAAATTGGGGGCATTAACATTGAAACTTTAAGTGCAGTGAGATACATATGTCTCACATTGTCTTATACGTTAAGATAACCACTGCATTTCTGATAGTGCAATTTGTCCAAGTGCTTCTGCATTAAATAAATATTTGCAATAAATTTAAGGAGACACTCCCCCCAAACAACCATCCTATAGTTTCATTACCTGTAAAACAGCATGATAAGCTCGATTCATATATGCAAGCCAGGCTTGTGGGAGAAAAATTGCACGGTGCCACTCAGAAAGCTGGATGTGAACCTGAGGAAAAATACACAGTGCATGTCAGACTACACAGCATTAAAACAGCAAAATGTCGAAACTATATCATCAGTTCTTCCATTCCCTTTATTTAAGCAATGGAGGTTCTAAAACAAACCAATTCAGCCCAGGATCAGAACCACAAATATCTTTCAGCTATTTCCAAAGAAGAAGAGTTTGGAGTCTTATAAAGATGAAATAAAATAAGCCTGGAATTTTCTAAATTAAAGAAAATAAAATCCTACAATAATAACAAGTTAAGATGTATATGTAATACAAATCTGTTCTTGAAAATTAGGGGGAAACACTAAAGCCTCTTGCCAATGTCAGGAAACTAGGTATTGTCTAACAAATCCCCCTAGTGATTTTAAATAAAAATAAATATTGCTCATATCCTGGGTTTCCAATATGACAATTTCTGAAGTAATAAGCTTAAATTGCCAACAGAAATATCATGTTGTGTAGAAACCATGGCGGTAAGAGCATGCAAATGAGTACTGCACACAGCAATTGTGCACACCACTAGATAAATGCCCTTTAATCAGCGTGGGTAAACAAGAGAAAAATGATATATGCCAACACTGAAACTCTGTTTCCAAGGAGAGGCCCAGACAAAACATCTGGTTTTCATAGTCATTTCTGTTTCTACCTATTAGTATATGGCTATCTTGCAGCAAATCTTCCCAAAGTCTGCTTCTGTTAAAGAAAGATCACTCAAGAAAAACAATCACCGTGCATCACATTTCATGTTTCTTGTAACTCTTCTCATCTAAACCCAATCAACTAAGACTTCAGTCTGTGCCCTATAGACAAGAAAAATAAATAAATAAAAGGATATTTTTATATAAAATTATGCAAGAATCCTAACTAGTGTTTAAGGGCATTTTATTATATTGTAAAAATTAATTGTCTACAGTGTCTCATGATAGGACAGACGACAGCCTCTCTGAATAGAAATCGGCTCTCATGGCCCCTGGTATGTTTTCGTACTCAGCCCTAAGTGAGGGCCTCCCCTAGTGTGGTACTGTGGGAGGATGAGAGATTTGCCAATCAATCTGTGTCCACTGAGAACTCTTTTTTAGAAAATCTCCACTATTTTTATTTTTAATTGATAAATAACTGTACATATTTATGGAAGACTGTGATTTTTCAGTACATGAATACAATCTGTAAATGATCAATCTGGGGTGATTAGTGTATACCTCATCACAAGCATTTATCATTATTTTATGTTGAAAAGCTGCAAAATCCTGTCTTTTGGTTATCTTGAAATGTACCCCCCCCAAAAAAAATTATTGTGAACCACAGTTACCCTACTGTGTTGTAGAACACTAACACTTACTCTATTGATCTAACTAATTTTGTATTCATTAGCCAGCACCTGCAGAGAGCTTTCTAGCTACTGAGAAAGCCAGAAATGGGCATAGCTAGATTATAAAGCAAAATTATGAAAACTATGGGAATGAAAAGAACAGAGAGATTAATTCTGACGGCTGTCTGTCACCTCTCATAGCACTGCTGCTTTTTTAAATTAGCTACTCTAACAGTATGAAACAGATACTCAGACCATGAAATAGAATTTGTAAAAAAAAAAAATTATAAAGTCAAGACTTCTCATCTTCTGATTAAGTACTTTGCCAAGCAGGGGTAAAGGAGAGCCTTGTCTATATGTGAACAAAAATCCTTGGAGGAATGAACCTTCCAATTCCTGCTTCTTCTCTTGTTATCCAGGAAGCAAACTATAACCAGACCACATTTCCCACGGGGGAGGCATTAAGCAGTTCTTGGCCCTGCTCTTTGTTCCCAACATGAGGACAATCTTTAATTTTTTTCCTATGGATTTTGTTCTAATCTTATATATATATATATATATAACTGTCTATCTGACCTTTTTCAGACCTGAGTCTAACAAAAGCAATGCTCGAATACCACAACCAAAACTTATCTCTTACTTTAGACCTTCAAAATATTTTAAAATTTTCCTGCCAAATAATCCATGGGTTTTACTGCACTGCTAAGAATATCCATAGCCATAGGAAATTGGCAAAAAGAGCAATTATGGAGGAAGACCAATAGCTTCTTAAACTTGAGTCAAAAAAGAAAAGGATTATAGGTGGGGGGAAGTAAATTAAAATGAGCAAGTAATATGTTGAGCTTTTAAAAACAAAGATATTTATGCTAGGCAACCTATTTGAAAGGAGGTTATAAACAGAAGGTTAAAGTTAATCCTCCTATTGCTCTAACCTGAGCTGAAGGTGGGCCCAGTAGAATGCTTCAGCCTATGCACCAGCTCACAGTCCACACATTTTATGAAATTATACCTCAATCCTAGTATTCTGTGGAGTTAGCTGTGACTAAATCTCTTTAAAAATCCATTCTCTCTTGCTCTTTCCATTCAAAAAGACAGCCTTAGGGAAACAGTTTGAAGACACTCATGCCCTTACATTCCAATTGAGTTAGAGGGAAAAAGATACTCCTCTAACCATTTAAACACACACACACACACACACACACACTTTAGGATGCTATTACAATTCAATTTGTAGTCATCTATATCACCTATATTTTAGGTTAATTTTGCTAGGTTGAAAACTGAGTTAATAGCATTTAGAAAGTATGAAAAGTCTGTCTAATTTGTTATACTTGTAAGAAGACTTTGAGGGAAACCCAATGACTATGATTTCAAAATACAAAGTTGCAACCTAGCTATTCAGCTTTTGTGGAAGCAGGCTCTTGAACTTCTGTGTCACCAAGTTTTAACGAATGTATAAAATAAGCATTTTCTGCAACTGTACATACTCTCTCAATAATAGCTGCCTGACAGACTGTTGAAATGAACAGTTCTATGACTTGGGAAGGGGTATGAGTGGAGTTTCCATAGGAAAGAGGCAGTGAGTATAGAAAATATTACCCATGTGCCTAAGAAGACACCTAATAGGGAAATATGCAAAGAGGAAAAGGATACTAATAAGGTAATGGGGGTTTGGGGGGAAGGGATTGGAGCACATGACCAGGTTAAATAGGGTGGTCACAGTAGATCTTATTGATTTCATGAAGTCTGGGCAAAAGCTTAGAGATGAAAATGTATAAAAACGAAGGCAAATGACATTAAAAAAACTAAACAACCACAGCAGTTCTATACAAGTAACAAAGCTGGAGAGCTGGCCTTGTAGAGTTTTGGCTAAATGTTGCACAGAGGAAGCTGGATCCCATATGGCTAAGATTTGAACTCCAGCACCAAAAACTTGAAAAACACACCAGGTGTGTATGTGTACTCAGGATTCTAACAGGATGGAGAATTAGAGGAAAGGGGATTGTGAGATGACCAGGTCCTGCTGAGAGATGCATTTGTATTCTCTCTCTCTCCTTCTCCTTCTCCCCTTTGACATTAAAATTAAAAAAAAAAAAAAGTCATGGGACCAGCAGTTAGCGTAATGGCTATGTCGCTGAACTCCCCATATAGTCTACCGTGGTTCGAGCCCTGGACCCAGTGGCTTAAATTCATGCCGCGTGCGTGTGCATGTGTGCCCAAGATCCCAAGAGGAGAATGATGGAGGAGAAGGGATTGCGGTTTGGCCATCCCCCCGGAGGATGATTTCTTGCTCTCTGTCTCTCTCAGTCTTTCTGGTGAGCGCACATGCCCTATAGCAAAAACGTCTCAAAAAAAAAAAAAGTGATGTTCTACATGACTTCAAATATATTACAAAGTTATTTATCCGAAACAGCCTGGTGTTGGCATAAAATAGACACATAGACCAATGGAACAAAATAAGCAACTCTGAATCAAGAACCACATCCAGGGCCTGCAGTTGGCATGATGGTTAAGGTGCTGGAATTCCCACATGGCTGGCCATGGTTTGAGTCCCAGACCTGGCAGCTTGCTTTCTCACTCTCCCTCTCTCTCTGACTTTCTCTGGTAAAACTCATGTGAAAAATAATATTAACAACAATAATAATAAATAAATAATTCTCTTTTGAAAAAAGAACAACATCCACATATCTAAGGTAAAATTATTTTTGACAAATGTGACTAAAATGTTTACTGGGGGAAAAAAAACTCTTCAGTAAATAGTGCTGGGAAAATTGGATATCCATATTCAAAAGAAATGAAACTAGACCCGTATCTCTCATCAAATACAAAAATTAACTCAAAATGTGGGAACCAGCAGTTAGCGTAATGGCTATGTCGCTGGACTCCCACGTGGTCGACCGCGGTTCGTGTCCCGGACCCAGTGGCTTAAAACTCACGCCAGATGCGTGTGCGTGCGTGCCCAAGATCCCGAGAGGAGAATGGAGGAGAAGGGATTGTGGCGTGACCATCCCCCCTGGGGGGTGATTTCTCGCTTTCTGTCTCTATGTCTCTCTCTGTCTGTCTGGCGAGCACACGCGCCCTATAGTGAAAATCTCTCCAAAAAAAAAATTAACTCAAAATGAATTAAAGTCTTAAATATATCTTAAATTAAGCAACTAGAAGAAAACATAGAGAAACTGATTCAAAACACTGATTTACACAGAATTTTTTTTTAGATGAGACCTTAAAAGCATAGACAACAAAAACAAAAATACATCAAACTAAAAGCTCTGAATGCCAAAAGATACAATCAACTGAGTGAAGAAACAGCCTATGGAATGAGAGATAAAAATAGGTATTAAAGTAAATTCTTTTACACTAATGCTCATAGTAGTACTTTCATAATAGCCATATAGTGTAAACAACCTAAATGTCCATACAAAATATAATGTATTCATATAATAATATATTATTCAGCCATGAAAGAATGAATTACTGATACAGGATATTAGTGCATTGTCAATAAACATTTAAAACCTAAAACCCAAAGTGAAAAAGTCAGACATAAAAGGTAACATATTATATGAATCCACTGATATAAAAATAATCCAGAATTGGTAAATCCATAGAGACAGAAATAAGATGAGTGGTTGCTAGAGTAATGGGATAGTGGAGAGAGGAAAAATGAAGGGAGGAATGTGAAGTGACTTTCTAATGGATACATAGCCTTATTTGGAGGTGATAAAAATGGTTTGGAACTAGGCAGAGGTGACAGTTTTGCAATACTGTGAATGTACTTAATGTCATAGAATTGTACACTTTAAACTTTAAGATGTCTAGGGACCAGCAGTTAACATAATGGCTATGTCGCTGGACTCCCACATAGTGAACTGTGATTCGCGTCCCAGACCCGGTGGCTTGAACTCACGCCAAGTGCATGTGCGTGCATGCCCAAGACCCTGAGAGGAGAATAGTGGAGAAGGGACTGTGGTGTGGCCAGAGAGGGGGCGTTGGTGGGGCCCCCCCCCCGGGGGGGGGGGGGGGGGGGGCGGGATTTCTCGCTTTCTGTCTCTCTGTTTGTCTCTGTCTGGTGAGTGCACGCGCCCTATAGCAAAAACCTCTCCAAAAAAAAAACCTTTAAGATGTCTAATCTTATACATGTGACTGTCATCACAATTTGAAAAACAAACAGTAAGGCAAAAGTCCGAAGGCAAGCATATGGAAGACATGTTTGAGGAACAAAAAGAGGGCTGGTGTAACTAGAGTAGGCAAAGTGAGTAAAGGCAATAGTTGAAAGGGGAAAGTTGGTGAATTAAATTAACAGTAGATCCAGAAAGTTGAGCATCTTCTAGGTCACTTTGGGTGACATGTTTTTATTCTTAGCAAATGGGAGTCATTATACAATTTTGAGAAGAATGAAATTATTTAGTTCATATTGTAAAAAACCACATCTACTGTTATGTTGAGAATAGATTGTGAGAGGCAAAAGTCAAAGCAAGAAACCTCCTCAGAAGCTACTGCAACATTCCAGGTAAGGGATGATGGAAGCTCAAACAGGGCTGTATCAGTAACACTGTAGAATAAAGATTCTCAAACATTTAGCTATGTAATTCCTACCACTACTCCCCAAATGCTAATATATAACACAGAAAGCACAAAAGAAAAACTTGTCTAGATGAAATGATGATGAAGACTGAAAACTTGACCCCATCCAGAGAGCATTCAAGCTAGCAACATTGCCAGACAACAGGCTGCCTTTGGCTGCAGGCCCTAAAAGCAGGGACCCATGGCTCATCCCCCCAAATACTCGCCTTTGCATCTCAGGTTTAAATCTTGGGACTTCAAGACGAACTTGCACCCATCCCCACCCCCATCCAGAGACCAGAGCTAGCAATATTGCCGAACACCGGGCTGCCTGAGGCTACAAGCCCTAATGGCCAGATCATGGCTCATCCCCCACCTCCCCCCGACTTGCCTTTGGACTCTCAGAACTTTGGTATTTTGAATAGCATGCAGCAATCTTTTCTTTGCTTCTGAGGTGAAGCTCACTGGCTCAGTTGGAGGCTCACCAATCTTTAGAAACAGGGAGCACTCTGGGTCACCCAGGACCTGTGACAACAGGGCAGGGTACTGCTGAGTAACAGGTAGGTAGACCAGAAGAGAGATTGCTGATTTTCTACTCCTGCACACCATTGATTGCTCAATGGTACCTTGAATAAGTTAGGAAGGAATGTATAGATCACCAGATGACTAGGAACAATCACAGAGACATAAGAAATATGAGCAACCAACAAAATGTTTCTCCCCTAAGGGAAAATGTCAATCCCACATCACCTACAGACAACACAATGGATGTCATGGACATGTCAGATAAGCAATTCAGAATATTTGGAGCGACCAAACTAACTGAGATGCAAGAGAAATGAGAAAATGAGCTCCAAGAGATTAGGAAGTCCTTTCATGATTTGAAAGAAGAAATAGACACCTTAAAAAAAGAATCAGATGGAACTCTTAGGGATGAAGAATGTGATACAGGAAATTAAAACCTCCCTCAAAAGTATTAAAAGTACATTAGATCACACAGAAGATCGAATCTCAAATGTAGAAGACAAAAACTCTGACCTAGAGAAAAAGTATCAAGAAGATTGATAGGACAAGCCAGAAAAATCAGGATAATAAATGAGGAATACTGGATACCATCAAGTGTCCCAACATTCGGATAATTGGTATCCCAGAAGAGAAAGAAAATAATAGGGGGCATTGATAATCTATTCCATGAAATCTTGGAAGAAAACTTTCCAAACCTAGAAAGGCATTCAAATATCCAGGAACAAGAAATACAAAGGACCCCACATAGAATCAACCCAAGAAGATCCTGTCCAAGGTACATCACAGACAAATTGGCAAAAGCAATAGACAAAGACAAGATACTAAAATTAACAAGAGGGAAAGATCGAGTTACTTACAAAGGCCACCCCATCAGGCTAACATCGGACCTCTTGTCAGAAACAATGCAGGTAAGAAAACAATGGGGAAATATAGTCAAAGTGTTGAATGAAAAACAATTTCAACCAAGAATACTATACCTGGCAAGATGATCTTTCATATGCAAAAAAAAAGATTAAAAACATTCTCAGATGAACAAAACATGAAAGATCAACTCTAGACCAGCTCTTCAAGAGGTTCTGAAGAGGGTGTTACACCAGGAAAACTAAAAAGTCAGACGGACAGTTATAAGAGAACAAAAAACAACCAAGGAAATGGCTCATTTAATGATAGGAAAAGGTCTGGAAATATCGGTAATAACATTGAATGTCAATGGATTAAATGCTCCAATTAATAGACACAGACTGGTTGAATGGGTTAAAAACAAACAAACAAACAAACAAAAAACCCAGAAACCTTCTATCTGTTGCCAACAAGAAACGTACCTATGGATAAAGACATACATAGACTAAAAGTGAAGGGTTGGAAAAAGATATTCCATGCAAATAGAAATCAAAAAAGGGCTGGAGTTGCGATATTGATTTCAGACCCTTCTGTAAGAAGAGACAAAGAAGGGCATTTTATAATAGAAAATAGGTTAATTCAGCAAGAAGACATAACACTTATTAATATTTATGCACAGGAGCACCTAAATATGTGAAGGAAAGACTGCTGGAACTGAAAGGAGAGATAAGGAGCAACACTAAATTGTTGGGGATTTCAACAATTTCCCATTATCTTCTTTAGACAGATCTCCTAGACAAAAAATAGAGAGATACAGGACCTAAATGATACTATAAATCAAATGGGCTTGATAGAGATCTATAGAACTTTCCACCCTAAGACCACAAAATATACATTTTTCTCACCCAGGCATGGAACCTTTTCAAAGATTGACCATATGATAGGACACAAACCAAGCCTTTACAGATTCAAAGGTATAGAAACTATACCCAGCATCTTCTTTGACCATGATGGAATTAGAAAGTCTGAATAGGCCCAAAACAAGCCATGAGATTGAATCAGTAATAAAAAACCTCCTAACAAAGAAAAGCCCAGGTCCAGATGGCTTCACTTCTGAATTCTACAAAACTTTTAAGGAAGACTTAACCCCTATCCTACTCAAATTATTTCTAAAGATTCAAAAGAAGGAAAATCTTCCAAAGTCATTTTATGAAGCCTCCATCATCCTTATTCCCACAATAGATAAGAACATGACAAAAAAGGAAAACTACAGGTCAATATCACTGATGAATCTAGATGTAAAAATGCTCAGCAAGATACTTTCAAATTGTATCCAACAACATATAACAAAGATTATTCATCATGATCAGGTAGGCTTTATTACAGGAATGCAAGGGTGGTTCACCATATGCAAGACCATAAATATAATGCACCATATTAACATAAAGAAAGATGAAAACCATAAGATATCTCAATTGATGTAGAGAAAGCATTTGATAAATACAACATATTTTCCTGATTAAGACTCTCAGTAAGATTGGCATAGAAGGGTCATTTCTCAACATAATAAAAGCCACATATGAAAAGCCTATAGCTAACATTATACTGAATGGGGAAAAGCTAAAAGCTTTTCCACTAAAAACTGGTACTAGACAAGGCTGCCCACTTTCTTCACTGCTTTTCAATATAGGGCTGGAAGTCTTAGCTAATGCAATCAGAAAAGAGAACAATGTAAAAGGCATTCAAATAGGCAAAGGAGAGTTGAAAATATCTTTATTTGTAGATGACAGGATGGTATACTTAGAAGACCCAAAGGTTTCCATGGAAAAAACTTCTCAAAGTAATAAATGAATACAGTAAAGTGCCAAGAAACTAAATCAACATCCAGAAATCTATAACATTTCTATATATGAACAAGTTGAATTAAAAAGAGCTGAAGAAAGGAATCCCTTTTACTATAACCACAAAATGTATAAGATACCTGGGGATAAATCTAAGTCAAAGACCTTTACAAAGAAAACTATGAAATTATTTAAAAAGATATTGAAAACAATGTAAAAAAGTAGAAGGATACCCCATGTTCCTGGATTGGAAGAATTAACATAATAAAAATAGCAATTCTATCCAAATTAATCTACATCTTTAATGCAATTCTAATCAAGATACCAGAGATATTCTTCACAGATCTAGAAAAGACAATCACAGAATTTATGTGGAATCATAAAAGACCTTGTATTGCCAAAGTGATCCTGTGCAAGAAGAGTGGAGTGGGTGGCATAGCACTCCATGACCCTGAGATCTACTACAAAGCTGTGATAATCAAAACAGCATGGTACTGGCACAAAAACAGACACGAGGATCAATGGAACAGAGTAGAGACCCCAGAAATAAGCCCCAAAACATACAGCCAACTAATCTTTGACAAAGGGTATCAGTCAATCCAATGGGAAAAGGAAAACCTCTTTAGCAAATGGTGCTGGAAAAACTGGGTATCCACCTGCAGAAAGTTAATCTGAACCCCTATCTGTCACCATTAACAAAAATCAACTCCAAGTGGATCAAATATCTAATCCTAAGACCGCAAATATCTAATCCTAAGACCGCAAACTATAAAACTACTGGTGGAAAACACTGCGGAAACTCTGGGAGACATTGGGGTAGGCAAAGACTTCTCAAATAAGATTCCCAAAACACAGGCAATAATCCCTAAAACAGACAAGTGCGATTATTTCAAACTAAGAAGTTTCTGCACAGAAAAGGACACAGTAACAAGTGTGAAATGACAACCCTCAGAATAGAAGAATATTTTTGTAAACTATACCTCAGATAAGGGACCGATAACTAGAATATACAGGGAACTAAAGCGGCTTATTAGAAAAAAATGATTAACCCAATTAAAAGATGGGAAAATGAGCTGAACAAAAAATCTCTCTAAGGAAGGCATACGAACAGCCAAAAAGCATGTGAGGAAATGCTCAACATCCCTCATCATAAGGGGGATGCAGATTAAAACCACAATGAGATACCACCAACCCCTGTCAGAATGGTGAAGATTAAAAATATAAAAAGTGATAGGTGCTGGTGGGGATGTGGTGAAAGGGGAACTCTTCTACACTGTTGGGAGGAATGTAAACTGGTTCAACCACTATGGAGAACAATATGGAGGTTCCTCAAAGATCTACAAATAGAACTATCATTTTATCCAGCAATCCCACTTCTTGGTATGTGTCAAAAGGACAGGAGATGCTCAGTAAGAAAAGTGCTTGCACATCAATGTTTATTGAAGCATTATTCATGATTGCTAAGACATGAAACCAACTCAAAAGTCCACAAACAGATGAATGAATTGAAAAAGTGTGGCATATATATACTCTATGGAGTACTACTCAGGCATCAAAAACAACAAGACCCTGGCATTTGATAGAAAGTGGTCAGATATGGAGGATTTATTACCGAGTGAAGCAAGCCAGAATATGAAAGAAAGATATTATATGTATCCACTTAATATATACTGACTATTTACACTTTATGGTAGAGATTGAAATATTGGTGGGCATAAAAGAAGTGAAAATACTTAGGAATGTTGAAGACAGTGGTGGGCATAAAAGAAGTGAAAATAGTTGGGGATGCTGGATTGGGGCAGGAGAAGGAAAGAATGTAGAGAAGGACATCAAGAGAACAAATAGAGAGGCATGACATTAGGGGGACACAGAAATGGTTTATTACCTGTTAATGATAACATGTATAGTATTCTCAACTGGACTGGTCTGAGAAGTATTTCTTGTTGGGTAAATTCTTTTTATAAGCAAAATGATATATAGTGATTGAATGTTTTAAAAAATAATGAGAACAATAATAATAATCTGGGGAAAATGATGAAAAGCTATTTGAGGATGATGATGTGGATAGTAATGTCTTTGTCTTGACTATTATGCAAGGTATTCCTTCTGAAAAAAGAAAGGTAATACACTGTAAAGGTATATGTGATTAAATGTAATATAAACAAGATTATGATAAGAAAGAAAGAAAGAAAGAAAGAAAAAGAAAGAAAGAAAGAAAGAAAGAAAGAAAGAAAGAAAGAAAGAAAGAAAAGAAAAGAAAAGAAAAGAAAAGAAAAGAAAAGAAAAGAAAAGAAAAGAAAAGAAAAGAAAAGAAAAGAAAAGAAAAGGAAAGGAAAGGAAAGGAAAGGAAAGGAAAGGAAAGGAAAGGAAAAAGACTGAAAACTTGGAGCTCCTTTTTCTTGGCCATCAGTGCCTACTTTGCAGTGTCTCCTGGAATTCATTGAACCACAGTTCTAACTGGAGGTACTGAAAGAAATCAGTGGTTATCAGGAGATGGAGTTAACTACAAAGGAGCAGAGGGAAATTTTTTAGGCTGATAAAACTATTATTTTCACTGTACAGCTGGTTACAAGAAGGTGTGCACTGGCCAAAATTCATAGAATCATATACTGAAAGGAGAAATTTATTTTATAAATGTTATATCTCAATGAAAATAAAATTTTAAGGGGCTAGCAGGTGGCGTGGTGGTTAAAGGTGCTGGGTTCCCACATGGCCACCCATGGTTCACATCTCAGACCTGGTGTTTCCCTTTCTCACTTTCCCTCTCTCTGGTCAAATTATTAATAATAATAATAATAATAATAACTGTAATTAAATAAATAAATCTCTTTTAAAAATAAAATTTTAAATATAGAGTTCTACTACTCTTAGAACACGTACTTCTCAAACTTTTTTATGTTTCACCATCCATTACATTCTGTACATGTCTTTGGCATCATTGTTCAAAATCATTCTTCCTTTTGTATTTCCCACTACTGTCAATACACCTATCGATTAATGGCCCAATTATCCACATTTGAAAATTTTTACTTATACTGGAGTCTTCCTTGCCCTTACTCAACTGTCAAGTCTACTTCTGAAATGTGTATTATATACATCTATACTTTCTTTCTTATTAGTAGGGTCCTAAATAATTCTTTATAGATTACTGTGATGCCACTTAGCTGATTTCCAACACCTTAAAATCATTCTTCCTTTAACATCCCAAATGGTGCTGCTGGTAATACAGTAATTTACAACTCCTTTTCAGAAACCACTGCAAGTTCATTAAACAGTGATTTTTAAGCTAGCTCCATGGCATAGGAGTAATATGCTGCTGAAAAAAAATGATTCCACATGGTGACCATGGTTTGAATCCCTGGCTTCGTCAGCCTGAAACACACTAGGCATGCACACAAATGCCCATGATCTTACAAAGGGGGACAGGAAGAAGGACAATGAAGTGTGACCAGCTTCTGGAGAGAGTGGTTATCTCTCTCTTGCCCAAACAAGTATGCTTGTACATGCTAGTGTATTATATCGTGAATAAAGAAAAATTATTAAAAGAATTATTTCCAAACTTTTGTACAATGTTTAAAGTTTTTCTTAAATCAAAAGAAAACTATTTTTTTAAAGAAATAATTGTGCTGGGACCAGCAGTTAGCATAATGGCTATGTCGCTGAACTCCCATGTAGCCGACAGCAGTTCAAGTCCCGGACCTGGTGGCTTAAACTCACGCTGGGCACGTGTATGTGCATGCCCAAGATCCCAAAAGGAGATTGGAGGAGAGGAGATTGTGGCATGGCCATTCCCCCTGGAGGTGATTTCTTGTTTTCTATCTCTCTGTCTCTCTCTGTCTTTCTGGCAAGTGCATGCGCCCTATAGCAAAAACCTCTCTAAAAAAAAAGAAAGAAAGAATTGTGCGAGCCAAGATCTTATCAATTTAATTTTCTCATTTGATTTCTTGCTCCCTTTCATATAATCTATATTCGGACTGAAATGAGTTATAAACCAATTCCCAAGCTTGTCCTACATATCATAGGGCCTTTGCATGCACTGCCTCCTCTGCCTTGAATGTTCTATTTTCCTCTCATTTCTACTTACTGAAATAATTTCTCCTATTTCTTTATTTCCAGTACACCATGTTCCTCCCCAAAACACTCCACAGGTTCTGTCTTAGATTATTTGTGCATGGACTTTAATCTCATATAATCCTAAAGGGCAGAGGTCATGTCCTATTCATTCTAGAATCTGTCCCATGATACCCACAACACTATCTTGCACATAAGTATTCAATTAAGTACCTGCTGAGTTTAACAGAATTAAACACACATCATCCTTCTCAAGACTATTCTCATCATGTAAAAATCATACTATCATAAGTGAGTAATTGTATAAAATTATGGTGTTCAACTTTCAATCATTCTGGAAGCACAATATTAAAAAATGTTTTTAGTAGACACAGTTAAACTCAACACACAAGTAACTGAGGACCTACTTATTTGAAACTTACAAAAGCATGTCCAAAATGTTCTAGCCAGAAAACACTTAATTCTGAATAAAAGTAGTGACTGGCATGGCATAATTTTAAAACAGGTATTATAAACTTTATATTTTGAAATTTTCTAAACCTTTTTAATTGCATAGAATTTGTTCTAATTAAGTGTATCTGAAATACTAGCACAACAGAAAATATCCTGCTTAGAAACACAATTCATACATGTAGGGGTTACATTGCAAGAGAAAATGAAAAAAGTTATCATGGTTCCTCACTGGTACAGATATTACCTGAAGAGAGAATATGCTCATCTAATTCGTTAATTTACTGTTCATGAAACTGCCCAGAAATTTGGTAGTGTATTCTGCTGCAAGAGATCTTAACAAATACAACTATTTTTTTCTACAAGAAAATACTCATTTTACTAGCCCATCAATAAACATAAATTGAGCATCTCCAAGTCTAAAATCTGAATCATAAATACTCCAAAATCTCAAACTTTTGAGTGATGATATGACAGCACAAGTGAAAATTCCTATACTCGACCTCTGTGGATCACACTATGACAGGTAACAGTCAAAACAGCTACAATACAAAAACACTGCATAAAATTACCTTCGGGCTATATGTGTAAGAAGCATACAAGTACTGGCCCCACAGCGCAGTGGTTAAGCCCTGTGCAGAAGGAGTCAGATCCCACTAAAATTCTAATCCCAGCACTTTGGCAAACATGCAGGGTGCAATTACATACGTGACCAAACTGTGACAGGATGGAGAAATGGTGAAAAGAGATTGTGGTGTGATCATGTTGACCTAAAGGGTGTTTTCACCCTCCCTCCCCCCACAAATGTGCATACGTCTGGCAATGAAATTATAAATGAATTAATTAATTAATGTATTTTTAAAATGTATATGAGGAACCAGCCCTTTGTAGCAATTAAGTGCCACACACAGGGAGCTGGGTGCCATATAGCCAACTGCAGTTCAAATCCCAGACTTGGTGTCTTATGTGCCCAAAATCTTGATGGGATGAAGAAACAGAAGAAAAAGGACTGCAGTATGACTGCACCTCATTTGAGAGGTGCTTTCTCTCGCTCTGTCTGTCTGTCTCCTCCTGGTGAGTGCATGTACCCTCTGGCCATAATACTACTAAATTATATGAAACATAAGTTAATTTCATATTTGGACTTGGGTCCATTCCCAAGATATTTTATTTTATTTTATTTATTTATATATATATATATATATATACACACATATATATATATACACACACATGCACACACCCATATATATATATGTGTGTGTGTGTGTGTGTGTATATATATATATATATATATATATGCATGTGTGTGTGTATGTAAATGCTACAAAAGTCTGAAAAAAATTCAAAACATAAAACATTTCTGGTGTGCAGCATCATTTTGGATAAGGAATATTCAACCTGTACCATAAATCAAGTAAGATAAACTTTTATGAGGTACTTTGATGGCCAAATTAGAATGGAACGGGCAGAGCAGCCCGTTTTGTATAAAAACTGACAGGTAAACTAGGTATCTGCTAGTAATTTAAAAACCTCAGTCTCAAAGTATGGCATTTTTTAATGCTTGCCAGATGTACATATTATTATTGAAAGCATTTTTTTAAGGGAGATTTTTGCTATAGGGCACATGCACTCACCAGAGAGACAGAGAAAGACAGAAAGCGAGAAATTAACTCCGGGGGGATGGCCATTCTCCTCTCAGCATTTTGGGCATTCACACACATCTGCTCAGTGTGAGTTTTAATCCACCGAATCTAGGACTTTAACTGTGGTCAATTACTTGAGAGTCCAGTGACGTAACCATTACACCATTATTTAACTTCATTGCTACACAGACACACAAATACCCAAGTACTACATTTGGTTATGTGACATGTATACGTATTTTCCCCAACATTTCCAGAAGAAAAACTGCTTGCATTTAGTTTAGGAACCTCAAAAGTCATTCAATGTCCCATCGTTTATACATAAATAATAGGCTTCAATTTTCTGTCAATAATAATCTTGTTTTTGTTTCTCTGTTCCCTGACAAATAGAAGAGAAGGGAGGACACATTTTAAAAGTAAAATGACATTCATCTTACAGGTACCTTCTGGACATTTAATACTCTCTCCCTTCCTCCTTCCTCCTTCTCTCCCCCTTCCTTTTTCCCTCTACCCATTTCCCATCAGGATAACAGTAGCTTGAAAGCTGACAATTCAATCACATTTCAAGCAACCATTTCTCTGTTATTTAATAGAAAAGGGAAACTCAGTTACCATAACAACTCATATCCACATGGTAATTATAGAGTATCTAAAATACAGCAAACCATATTTTTCACAGTATTTTCTAAGGTGATGTAAAATAAGCACAGATACCACCTCTCCCCATTATTATTCACAATTTTCATCTAATTATTTCATATCACATAAATGCTAATGCTACTCAACATATTTCATAGGAAATAAGATTTTAAAATAAAGAACTGAAATAAAGACAAATATATGTCTTATATTTCATATGAGTGGTTCCACAGTACATACTTTAAGGAACAAAAGGACAAAATTTAAAGGAAGCAGAAGACAAGAAAAATTAATTTATAAGCCAGAAATAATCAGATGATAATCACTTAAAAGAATGTAGAGTCAGGGGTTGGCAGGTGGCGTGGTGGTTAAGGCCACTGGACTCCTACATGGCCAACCATGGTTCAAGTCCCAGACTTGGTAGCTTGCTTTCTCACACTCCCCCAACTCTGCCCCTCTCTGGTTAAATTAAAAATAAATAAATAAATAAAGTTAAATAAAATAATTCTTTAAAACAAACAAAATAAAAAGAATGTAGAACCAAAGACTTCATTCAGAGCACAGCTGCCAGTAAGTCTAGCTAAGGTTTCTCTGAAATTCAAAAGAAAAAGGGCTTATTACCTAATGCTGAGGCAAAAATATGGTTAGATAGCAGTAGAAGAATCAACACAATTTATATGTGGCCAAGAATGGAGACAATAATGAAGCAAGACTGCCGTTCTCATTCCAGAACACATCACATGACACAATTTGGGTGAGAGTATCATGTCACTTAGAAATGCCAAAAGATGACAAGACTGGCAGCACATTTTAGAAAAGGAAATTGTCATTCACTGTCAGCTTCCTTCTTAACAAGAGCCAAGTTAACCTTGGGATGAGAAGTAGGTATAAATCATAGCAGAGAGGGATAGTCATTGAGCTGGGAGATGACCACTAGATCTGAATGACCACTGAATGTTTCCTGTTCAAAGGAGCAAAAAGAAAATTTAAAGTTTTGGAAAAATTTAAATAAGATAACAATTAGGCAAATCTGCTTCTGGAATGTCAGGCCAAACTGAAATCATACTTAGATCTGTGATTCTTCCAAAAGTAACATGAGAGAATTTAACTTTAAGAAAAGTCAAAGGAAATACATAGTTTTCAAAACTGAGGGGAAATAACATTTTCCAAAAGAATATATCATAGATTAAATGAAATGGATAGTTTTTTATTTGTTTGTTTTTACTTTTTTAGAGACAGATTTTTTGCTGTTGAGTGTGTGCACTAACCAGAGAGACAGAAAGTGAGAAATCACACCCAAGGCAGCATAGCCATGCTGCAATCCCTTCTCCTCCATTCTCCTCTCAGGATTTTGGGCATGTATGCACACAGGCCCAAAGTGCGCTTTAAGCCTCTGGGTCTGGGACTCAAACTGCGGTTGGTCATGTGGGATGTAACCATTACACCATCTGCTGGTCCCAAATAGATAGTTTTCTATAGCATTAAAATTAACTTCAGTTAGCTGTAACAGTCCTGGAAATGTATCAACAATTTCACAATGCAAATTACACTTAAAGTAGTTTCCAGGCCAGCCTGCAAGGAGCTTACAAGGTACTGTTTCACCCTTACAAGTAAAAAAGCTGAACGAACTGAAAAACCAGTAAGTCTTCTGAAACCTGTAAGAGAAGCAGGTCACAGAACAGGATGCCACCTCCAACCCTAGAGAAACAGGCAGTCAGATACAGAGATTTGCAACTTAAAAGAGCAGAAATCCATAGAAAGAAATATCCACAACAACCAGTGCCAGAGTAGAAAAGCCTGAATCGCAGTGCATGCATCTGTGGAAGCTAAGTGTGTGTGGGCAAGTCTGGAAGAAAAAAAAAAAAAAAAGTCTAAAACTCTAGGTAAACCCAATCACAGGAGATTGCACACCTTATGAGTTTTGCCTCCAGGAGCTCTGCCAGATACTTAGTGAATATCAGAAAAAATATGCTATCATGCTTCTGGTAGGAGGAGATGGGAAAGAAATTATTTTTAAATAGTCCAGAGCATTCTCTTCTTAACAAGATCTGCCCTTCGAATACGCTATTAATTATAATCAAACCTAATGGAGTTTGACTAGGGCCTAGTCTGGAGGATGGCAAATACCCATCTTCAACATCCTGTAGGCGTCCATGTGAGAGAAGGAAAATATACAACCGTAGACCACTCTAGCAATCCCTTCTTACGTGAGTGGGTTTTACAAAAAACAAACTAAAAATCACTTGTAGAAGTTACAAGCTCACTAATAAACTGAAACCTAATTATAAAACAATAGAATTCATTCCCTCCCCCACACCTTGCCATTATATTACTCAAAGTCTGTTTATTTCATTTTTTTCCACTACTTATTCATGTTTGGCCTCCATGAAAAAAACTATAAGACATAATAAAAGGCAAAAAAAAAAAAAAAAAAAACAGAGCTTGAAGAGAGAGAACAAGTATCAGAACCAGACAGATATAGCAAGGATGTTGGAATTATTGGGAATTGGGAATTTAAAACAATGATTAATATGCTAAAAGCCATAACGGATAAAGTAGATCATATAAGAAGAGATGGATGATATAAGCAGAAATCTACAGCCTTCCTCCTCCACCTCCAGGAAAGAGTCACACATCATAAACACTGTCACAGACACGAAGGTCTAGGAAGTAGTATTGTATTGTTTGCAAGTAGATATGGATAAGCTCTAAATATATAATGCAAATTCTAAGGCAAGCACTGAAAAAAAGCAAAAAGAGAAGTATAACTAATGTGCTAACAAAAGAGGGAAATGGCATCATATCAGGTGTTCAGTTTGGAACCACAAGAGACAAAAAAGAGTGGGAAACAAAAACAGGAACAGAGAACAAATGCAGCAAACAGAACATATAATAAATGTTGCAGATATTAATCAAACTTTATCAACCATTTTGAAAGTCTACAATCTACATGAGCCAATTAAAAGACAATGACTGTCAAAGTGGATCTAAAAACAAGACCTAACTATATGTTGTCTATAAGATATATTCACTTTAGCGATCAGCAGATGGTGTAATGCGTTGCTGGACGCCCACTTAGTCAACTACTAAGCATGTCCAGATCCTAGTAGCTTAAAACTCATGCTGCAGGACCAGCAGATGGTGTATCCGTTACGTTGTTGGACTCTCACATAGTCGATCATGGTTCATGTCCCAAACCCGGTGGTTAAAATACACCAGGAGCGTGTGCATGCATGCCCAAAATCCCAAGAGGAGAATGGAGGAGAAGGGATTACAGCATGGCCATCCACCCAGGGTTGGAGGTGACTTCTCCTTTTCTGTTTCTCTCTGTCTCTCTAGCAATCACATGTGCCCTATAGCAAAAAGCTCTATTAAGAAAAGAAAAGAAAAGAAAAGAAAAGAAAAGAAAAGAAAAGAAAAGAAAAGAAACTCATATCAGGTATATATGCATGTATACCTAAGATCCTGAGAGGATAGAGGAGAAAAGATTGCAGCATAGCTAACTGCTTTGGGGATGGCATTCTGTCTCTCTGTCTCTTCAGCAAGGACATATACCCTATAGGAAAAATCTCTCTCTAAAAAAAAGAAAGAAAGAAATTCACTTTAAATGTGAAGATACATATTTATCAAAAGTAGATGAAGAAAGGTACATGCTGACACTAACCAAATAAAAGCGAGAGTAACTATGATAATTTCAGACAAAGCAGACTTCTCATCAGGAAAATCTGTGAGGGATAAAGAAGGACATTACATAAAGAGATCAATTCTTTAAAAAAAAATTTTTTTAAAGGGTAATATAATGAACAAAGATCAGAGCAGACAGCTCATGGATAAAAAAATATGAATGGCAAATAAACACATGAAAAGATACTCAACATCACTAGTCATTAAGGAAATGCCAAGATTAAATGAAATAATGTATGTATAGCAATTTTTAAAGTGCCAAAACTGATTAGTAGTTATTATTACAATTGTTATTCCTTTATTAATCAGCTTCTAAGACTCACGTTATTTCTTGGCATTTCATTTGAGAAACTGTATTCCTTCTCCGAGGAATAATAAAAAATTAGTCCTTCTCTGTCCTGGTAAACAGAAGATGAATATAAACTAACATCTCACCATAGATTTGACAGAACTCTGTCACGTATGCTTTTCTATTGACTCCTAAGATAATGATGTTATTTTTCCATCCCTTTGAAATTTTCTAGGCCCTCTATAACACAAGCAACAAGGATCATAACCCAAAGATCCCCTCTGTTCACAGGAAGACATGCCTCATGACTTTCGATACCATTAGCTGAATTTATCAGGAGTCTTCTACTATGCCTCTACTATTTACATCTTTTCTCGATTCTGCTCCATAACCATTTTTAGAATCAGCTTTCCTTTAACATCTTATACTTTAGCTGTTCCTCAAAATCCTAGGTAATAAAGCTTAAAAGCACATCAAGGGGCCCAGTAGTGGTGGTACATGCCACTAAGACACTGCTCTGCAGGCTCTGGACACATGAAAGTCCCAAGTTCTATTCCTAGCCTAACTTAAAAGGCCTACCTACTTGTAAATGATTAGAATTAAGAAATAGGCAATGCTAATTCTTTAAATATAACAAGTTGGCATTTATTTTGAACAATGTAAGTTAAAGATTGATGAAATAAACAAATTCCTAGAGAGTACTCCCTAATAATTAGGTTAGGTAGTAGGAGAAACATGCCAGTTTCTTTCAGAAATAAATCAAAATACATTAGTATTTAGTTGGATCAACTTTTTGATAGCCTTTTAAAGCAACTGTTGTTTATTATGATAAAGAAAAAAATTATTTCCAAACAAACACCGGATTTTATAAACACAAAGGTGAGTTGGGGAGGCACCTACCTCATGTACAAGAGCAAGGGAAATCTGCTTGAAACTTCGCCCTCTACTGGCCATCAGTCGATTCAAAGGTTTGCCATCTTTACTCTGATACGTTGAAACATCATAGCAAAATAACATACCACCTTAAAAAATTTACAGAAATATTTTTTATAGAGAAATTTCATTGATTAGAATCTAAGTAATTCATACATAATCAGTCTGAGAAGAGTGATTTATAAATGAAAAGATAATTTGCTAATAAGCAAAGTAGAATTTTTGCTTTATTGGCATCTAAGGAAAGAAAAAAAAGAAGGTATTTAAAAAGTTAACTTCTAAAAGATCACATCCAGGCCAGTCAGTGATGCAGTAATTTTGCAATACTGTATGAGGCTGACCCACATGGGAAGGTCCAAGGTTCATGTCCCAAGACCTCTTTCTGCATGCTGTGTGTATGTGTGCCTATGATCCAGCCTCACTGAGGCTAGGGTGAATCATGACATGAAGACTCTGTTGGGGGTACTTGTCTCCATCTCTCTCTCTCACTCATGGATGAAATAAATTAACTTCTTTTTTAAAAAATAAAATATCACTTACATACAAATTATTTATAAGTAAATAAGTATTTATAAATAAATGAAGAAATATACTTACCAGTAGACAAGCCCTCTTTCATACTTGCATTCTTTTATATTTACCTCTTCTTTTCCCTGCCCTTCCCATTCTGGTAACTAAATGATCAACTGAACTTCCAGTTCAAGCTGATCCCCAGTGTCAATCAAAAAACAAAAGCAGGCCCAATCTTGGTGGCATAGGTATGGCACTACCACTTGAGAGGCTGGAAGCCTTGTGGATGAACAGGTTCAGTTCCCAGGCCAACCTGAACATACCAGGTACAGGTAGAAACTTACAAATCCTAGCTAACTGGAGCACTAGAGCAAAAGAACTACAACATAGCAAGACCCTGTCAAAAATTCCTGTCTCTGTCTTTCTCCCTTTTCCTCTCTCATGAAAGCATGGTGTGTGGAGGGGGCAAGGAAAGGCAGATAGTGAAGTGTTGGAAGTTGAGTTAGGATCATCTTGGAAACTGCTTGGAAATTTTGAACCAAAGTGAAGACAAATTCAAAGACCAGATAATTGGAAATATAGAGATCATTATGTTTTTCAGTGTCTTGTTGAAATATGAGAACAAAGGGAAAAGCACATGTCATAAGCATTCAGTTCAATGAATTTTCACACATTTTCATGAACAAATGTGTAACTGCATTCAGATCAATAAGCGAAACTTTATCAGTATCTCAGAAGCCCTTCCACAGGCCTCCTTTCAGTAACATCCATCCCACTTCAAGAGTAGCATACTTTCTAGAAACCATTTTGCCTCTTCTGGTATTTTATATAAATATAATAAACTATGCATATACTTTTATATCTGGCTTTTTTATGCAACACAATTGCAAAAATTGTTTGTTATTGACAGTGATAGTATAAATAATCTGATTGCTGAATAATATTCTATTACTTGAATGTACCACAATTATCCATTTTACTGTCAATAGGTATTTAGAGTACTTCCAAGTTTAGGGCTACTCAAATAGTGCTATGAACATCACAGTATATCTTTCAGTGGCTTCAATAGATATATCTCTTATGTTTTTGAAATAATTCATTAAAGAAGCTATCTGCACTTAGGATTTTTTTTTCATTCACTATAAATATGCCAATGTAGATGTTCTTTACCAGATTACATAAGTCTATTCTATTTGTAGTCTCAGGAGAGTCTTTTGGTATCATGAATAAATGTTAAAGTTTTCAAAGGCTTTTTCTGCACTACTGAGACCATTTAACAATTGTTCTGCCTTTTTTTCTTGATGCAAAAATTGTATTAATTTAAAACATTTAATTAACCCCCATTTGATTATTATGTATTATGTTTTGTATATATTATTTCAATTTCTAATCATTTGTTTTGGAAATTTGCATCTATGTTCATGGAAAAGCTTGGTTTATAATAGTCTCTTCTCATTTTGATATTAATATTATTTCAATCCTCTGAAAACAGTGTTCTTTTGTTTGTTTTTTCAATTCTCCATTAGAGTTTATGTAAGCTAACTCTCTTAACTTTTTATTCCTCTTATTCTTCTGAAATAATTCAACCAAGGAAGTCATCAGCACACAAGATTTTCTTGGAAGGAATTGTGTGAGTTAATAAATTCAATTTCTTTAATACACTTCAAACTGTTCATACAGTTTATCCTTAGTTTGGGTACATCTCTCTCTCTTAAATCTCTCTGTTTTGTTAAGTGCTATATTTTGAAGAATTTCTATATCTTATCCAGATTGTTAAAAAAAAAAAAAAAGCCTAAAAGTTCTTCATAATTATTATCTTGTTGAATAGTGTAGGATCCGAAATATTATTTTCTTTGTTGTTCCTACTGCAAGATATTCTGTGTTTCTGTATTTTATGATCCAGACTTACAATGGCTTCATCAATTTTGATAAATTTTTCAAAGAATTTACTTCAAACTTTTCTAATTTTTCTTTATTTTAAATGTTTTCTACTGTACCGCTTTTTATTTGCTTTATCATATTTTCCCTATGCTTTAAATTTAAATTTGATACTTTTCCCAAACTTCTTGAGATAAGAGTTTAAATCGTTTCTTCTTTTCTAAAATATATATTAAAGATATAAATTTCCTTCTACATTAAAGAGATAAATGCCCTTCTACATACTATTTTAGCTACATCCTACAGGATCTTTATATGGCTTTTCTTTATTACCATTCAGTTGGAACTATTTTCATTTTTTTGAAACTACCCTATTTCTTGCATACTAATTAGAACTGTGATATTTTTCTAATAACTTCTTTGTTTTTATGAAATAGCCCCTTCATTTCTAAATTACTGCCTTTTCATATGTGAGTACTTTTCTATTGTATACTAGACAGCATATGGAAGAACTACAGAAGCTCTAAACAATGATACTGCTTATCAGAATGTAGTTTTTTTCTCCTCTCTGTTAGGCAGACAGGGCGAAGGACGGATCCTCTCGACCTTATCAGGAATTGCCCTGGATTAGACTTGATTATATAATAGTTTTGGCAAATCTCATCCTACCTTTGGTTTGCTCCTGTTCCTACGGCAATTACACCCACTCCTACTTCCCTCAAGATATTTTATTGACAGCCCAATAGTCTTGAATTCCTCAGTTTGAAAAGATTATTGGGGATTCAGGTGTGCCCTCGGAAGTTTTCAGCTCAGCTTTTTAGCCCCCAATCCCATAAAGTTTCAAAATTTAAGTGTCTTGAGAGAATCAGTCTGTGTGTTTGAGGTCCCTCAAGTTTTAAGTTTTGATATTCTAGTACTGTGTAAATACTAAGATCTCTGTTTTTCTCTACCTACTACACCAGCCTTTTGGGAAGGCTGGGTGTGAATGTTCAGCCTCCAGCTGTAGCCAGAATAATTGTCTAGGCACCCAGGTGAGAGAAACTGTAGGTCTGCAGTATCAATTCACCACTCTCCCTAGGGCTTTCCCCTTTTGCCTGCTTTCTTTTCAAGACTAGTCTTTGTTTCTTAAGCATCACAAGACTCAAGAAGATTTCACTCTGCCTTTCAGGAGCTTTTGGGCTTGTTCTTTAACTTTTAGTATAAACTCAAACTTCGGCAAATGTCTTTCCTATAAGAAAAATCTAATTTGTCACTCTAGTCCCATACAATCATTCAAAGCTCCACTGACTTGTCTTTTTCACCAATGGGTCAGCCTTCATCAATGCCAAGTCCCAATCCTCGTCCACAACCAGAATCACTGACTATCCCCCAGAGGGGAAAAATAAAGTTCTAAAATGTTCTGCTACCTCTGGAATTTTAGCTCATCTCTCCACCTTTGTTTTTATAGTTCTCTGATGCCTTTTAAGATGCAAATATTTATTACCATAATTTTTCCAGCTGTGTCTAGATATCAACAGCAGTAACAATGCCATGATATGACTTACTAACATCCTATAAAGGTCTAATGACATTGTTTATCAGAAAGTAGTGGGGAAGTGGAAGTTAAATCATTATATTAGAAGTCTATACCTTGATACCATATATTACCCTTACCTGCAAGGCCTGGTTTCAATCCTGGTTGTTTGTTTGTCTCATACATTCTCAATATGAAATTAGGGATTCCTGCTACAGTCTTTCCTTGGTCAGAGCGGACACCTCCTTTTAATGCAGAGTGATATATCCCACGGGGCATATTCACCATTTCTTGCTTCACAAGAGATGTAAAAAATTCCTCCAGAGCTGAAAGAGGTTAAGAAGAGACCAAAAGTAAATAAAGTATGCAGGAAAATATCCATTCTTAACTTACACAAGGAGCCTTCAACAAGTTCATGGAAAATACATATTATGAAAAAACTGTGCATGGACTTAAAAAATTTTGGACACCAAAATGAACTCATATTTGAGTTCCATTTTTCCATGAAATTTTGAAGTCCCCTGGTATATCAACAACTATGCTATGTTTCAGGCAAAACTTTGAGTGGTTAAAAAAAAGAAGAACTCTTGGGACTGGCAGGTGGTGTGGTGGTTAAGGCGGCTGGACTCCCACTTGGCTGACCATGGTTCAAGTCCCAGATCTGGCAGTTTGCTTTCTCACTTCCCTTCTCTCTCTCTGTCTCTCTCTGGTCAACTTCCAAAAATAATAATAATAATAATGACAATGAATAAAAATAAAATAATTGTTTAAAAAAAAAAACACTCTTAAGTTCCATCCCTTTCTTAGTTTCCAAATTAAAACATGACTCCTGGTAGCTCAAACTTAAAAACTTAGGAGGCCACTCTTAATTCTTTGCTTTCCTTTACTTCTTATAAATAGCCTATTAGCAATTCCCCTGGATCCACTTTCAAAATACTTCTCAAATCCACCAGTTCTTCTCGGTTTTCTCTGTTGTTTGTTTAGTTTCACCTTCTCTCTTCCTCATATAAAAACTAGCTTCTTGGTTTCTTTTCCTCAGGACCATAACCTACAAACTTCCTCTATCCAGAAGCCTGAATTTTGTCATTCCCCTTCCTCCCATCTTCCAGTAGTTTTTGACTGTGCTTGGAAAAAAGCAACAACTTCTGACCTTATATTCTTTATTCCTTTGCTTGTGTTCCTATGAATTAAACTGAAGATCTTGATTGCTTGAAATTCTACTTATTACAAAAGAACACAGGGAACCAGCAGTTAGCGTAATGGCTATGTCGCTGGACTCCCACGTGGTCGACCGCAGTTCACGTCCCGGACCCGGTGGCTTAAAACTCACACTGGGCGCGTGTGCGTGCGTGCCCAAGATCCCGAGAGGAGAATGGAGGAGAAGGGATTGCAGCATGGCCATTCCCCCTGGGGGATGATTTCTCGCTTTCTGTCTCTCTGTCTCTCTCTGTCTGGCGAGCGCACGTGCCCTATCGTGAAAAACAAAAAAAAACCACAGACATACGGGTTCAGAAGACAAAAGGATGCCTAAGTATTTGATAAGACTATAGGTTTATATTCAAGTGCATTTTCCTAATACCCACTAGAGGCTGTTCAATATAGAAACAAAAGCAAACAAAAAAAAAAAGAAAGTTAAACAAATTCTATGGAGGAGCAAAAAGGGAAACCATTTAATGTTCCTGTAATAGGAACAAAAAGTACAATTCGCCTCTCTTCATTGAAACCTCATTCTTAATAGTTTATGTTAAAGTGTCCTTTAAAGGATGATGGCTAAATTGAAGGTGGCAAGTGCTTGCTGGAGCATTATGCCTGTTCCTTCCTGTACAGAGCCCTCCTGGATGCAGCCGAGCTTCTCCATTCAAAGCTCATGGATCTCTCTGGAATGTTCTCCATTTACTCCTACACATCTTTTCTCTATCCTCAACTCTATTCTGGGTCATGGAAAAATAAAAGCACATCAACAGACTTCCTTGTCTTGTGGTTTCTGGCTGGCCTTAACCAATGGTAGACACTGGCAGGAGACACAAAAGGAAAAATAGAGTGAAGTCAAGAAAAGGATCATATTCCTGAGACACTTTCCTGCAGGATTGCTATAGGTTGCCTCCATCCTCCTGAAAGCCCTGGATCTGCCTTAGACAGCCCCATGTATGACACAGATGTTCTCTCTTATTTTTTTCTCCTTATCTCTGAAGCCTAAGGGATATTAACCATTCTGAGATGATTCAGTCTCTTGCAAATTTTCCCTTAACCCTGACAACACAATTATAAATAGTCCTTTTATTAAACTCTCATAAATTATTCTATCTGGATGTGTCCCCTCCTTTCTTGTCATGACCCCAGTCACCAAATTTCTTCAAGCAGTCCCCATAGAACAGAGGAGTACATTTAGCATTTCACTTAGAAAATAAGTACTTAAGATTAATCTAAACTACATGGGACCAGTAGTTAGTGTAATGGCTATGTCGCTGGACTCCCATGTAGTCGACCGTGGTTCAAGTCCCAGACCCAGTGGCTTAAACTCACACCGGGTGCGTGTGCATGCATGCCCAAGATCCCAAGAGGAGAATGGAGGAGAACGGATTGTGGCATGGCCATCCCTCCTGGGGGGGTGATTTCTCGCTTTCTGTCTTTCTGTCTCTGTCTGGTGAGCGCACGCGCCTTATAGCAAAAACCTCTCCAAAAAAAAAAGAAAGAAAGAAAAAGATTCATCTAAACTACAATATGCACGTCACAAAAGAATATAATTAATTAGAATTAAAATCACTGAAAAATGCTAACATCTCTGCTATAAAATAGGAGTCACCTGGTAAAACCAAAGGAGCAGTGAGTGACAACAGTTTGAGATAGCAAGAGCCAGGAACTGAAAGATCCACCTCCTCCTCATCTTCATCTTCATCTAACTCATCAGGAACAGGAATTTCTGGTCTTATCTGAAATAATAAGTGATAAGATTATAGAAAGGGTGATACTAAAACATTACTTAGAATCTGTCCTGTGTCCTTTCTGGGTCAAGATGTAAAAATTGTGTTTAAGACTCCATAGCTCTAGAATGTCAAAAGACCATAAAAGTAAATTTCAGAAATTGATTCATTTTCCAGGTTAACTACAAGGTAAACGCTAATCACCTTATTAGATACAACCTCACATCTGTTTAAAGAACTAATTGTACTATAGTAAGAAAATCACCATAAGCCAACGAAAGTAATGATTATTACAGAAAACTAATAAAATTCTACATCATCCAATAATAAATTACAGACACCGACATGCTCAATAAATTGAACTTCTATTGCTTATAATTAAATATGTCTCATCTGAATACTCTTTTTTATTTTTAAATCTGTGATTCCAGCCTTGCCTCCATGAAAAAGCTTAAAATCTTCCAGTAGAATACCTAGTAAGATTAGAGAAAGACGGAGCAATTTAGTTGACTTTTCTTTTTAACTTGGAGTCTTTCACTATGGAAAATAAAAACACTGAAATCTGTAATTGGTAGCTATACTTTATTGTGTATAATTTGCATTTTGAAGATTTTGTGGTTGCTCTCAGATTAGCTGGGTGGTTTTGAAACAAAAATTTAAAAATGTAGAAAGATTACTCTTATTGTACTTTCAGCAAGATATAACTGTTAGGTAATTAATTAAATGTTTAATACTTTCAATGACATACCATCATAATGCCCACATGGAGAGAATTAAGCATTAGAAGGGGAATCAACATATATAAAAGTGGTTTCTATAACCATAAAGTGCCAGAACCCAGTCATTACCATTAGCCTGTCTCTCAGAGTTATTTTTAGAAGTAATTAACAATTCCTGCAGACTGCCTTTTTCATAGGTCCCCAAAGCACTGTTCCATTTAGGAACTGCACTGAGTCAGGATTCTTGCAGGGGGATGAAAGAAAACAGAGGAAATGCTTCACTTAAGTATAATAATCTCAACTCCAATGAAGCCTTTCAACCATAACTAGCGTTCTCTGCACTAGTGAAGGAGTAAAAGCAATTTGATCACCTGAGCACTTTTCAAGACAAGACATGATTTGGATTTGGTTACTGAGTACTTACTTCTTAGAGGGTGGAAACAACCATACTTACAAAGGAAGCCATCAATAGGCACCCGTCAAGGAATGTCAGAATTTGTTGATATCATTCCATGCCACAGAATGTGGGCATGTTTGCAAACCTTTTGGTGCCAACAGACAAGATTTTTCAAGTGTCTCTGGCCTGTGCACATATACCTGGTTATAGTGTACATCAACTATACACAGTTATAGTATCATCAAGAGTTGTCTTAGAGTTTCGGGGTCAGATAGTGGCACGGTGATAAAATGTGATGCCTGGCCATTTGGAAAGGCTCACATGTGGATATCTCTCTGAGTATATTTTCATGTGTCTGCAGATATGGGGCTGGCTGCAGTTAGGGATGGTGTGTGGTATCAAGACTTTGTTTGAGTTGCTTGTCTCTTCCCCTTTCCATATCACTCAGGGAAGAATGAATAAACTTTAAAACAAAGAAGTTGTCTTAGAGATTTTAGCCAGTCCCAGTGACCAAAAAAATCCTGATAAAGTAGTTGGTTCTAGGTTTTTCTGCATGTGGTATATCCACACAAAGGAATATTATTCAGCCATGAAAAGAAGTAAAAATATACACTACATATGAAAGAATATTGAAAACATTATACTAAATGAAGGATGTCAGTCACAAAAGATTACATCCTATATACTGCTATTTATAGAAAAGGTCCTGAACAGGAAAATTTACTGAAATGAAGTAATTAGTGGCTGTTTAAGTCTAGGGGGTGGGGGAGAGGTAATGGGGGGATTTACTGTTAATAGTTTCTTTCAGGATGAAAAATGTTTTAAAATTATGTTGTGGTAGCTCTGCAATGTATATTTATATATCACCTGACTGTATACATTAAATGAGAAAATTGTATGGTATGTATACAGTATGTCAATAAGACTGATTAGAAAGAAAGGAAAGAGGTAAGGAAGAAGACAAGAGGCAGGCAGAGGAAAAAAAGAAAAAGAAAAGGGGTGGGAAAGGAAGGAAAAGGGGAAGAGGGAGAGAGAGCCACCAATGTTACCTCCAGAGGGTCCTTAAACCGGTATGTAAACTATACCAAATGACCAAATGCTTCCATTATGCTGATTTAACAGGAAAGGGATAAGACCATCTTTGCGCATATCTTATCCTGTCAGTACTTCTGCTGAGTCAACCTAAATTACTTAAAATGAGTCACAGTGCCTGAGTCATAAATATTTCTAAGAACCACTAAGGAAAGAGTCGCTATGTTGAGGATAAAGAAAATTGAACTACTCATCAATTTTCAATTGTTTAACTCTACATTCACATAATTGGGTATTTATATTAATGTATCTGCTTTACAGTAAATTGCATTTCTGTATCTCAAATATACATAAATTCTAACAAACAATTTACAGGTGTACTATATTTAAATATAAAGAAAGTGGTCTATAATGGTATGATTTATTCTTTCCATTTGATTTCCTCAAAGGTAAGCTGAATTGGGACCAGCAGATAGTATACTGGTTACGTCACTGGACTCCCAACATGGTCAGCCACAGTCTGAGTCCTGAACCAGCAGCTTGAAACTCTGGCTGGGCACATGCACCTGCATGTCCAAACTCCTGAAAGGAGAATAAAGGAGAAGGGATTGTGGCATAGTCACCCTTGCAGGGGATGATTTCTCACTTCCTATCTCTCTTTCTCTCTAGCAAGGGCACATGCCATATAACAAAAACCTCTCAAAAAAAAGTAAGCTGAATCTCCTGACAAATCAGCATTTCTTGGTTCCAATATGTTTCCCTCATCCTCTGCTCATTCCTTAAAATGTTATTTGTCCCAGCTCATCTATGCTAACACCAGTCTTCCCCCTGGTTTACAATAATTGAGTAAGCTCAATGTGAGTCCAACAGAGAAAATCAAGAGAAGTTGTGAAAGAGTACCTGTTGAAGTCATAAAATTTTGGCAACTATATTATAGTAGCTGTTTAAAAAGAAAAAAACAGGAAAACTGCAAATATATTTAACACCCCCCATACATATACATCGCCACTGACAATAACAAAGCTCTTCCAATTATAATTATTGAACAAATGTAAATGGAAAGCCAAATATAAAATGACAAATTACTTTTAAAATCTGCTTCAAGAAGAACACTAGAAAGCTTATCTAACCAAAAGCCTCACTGTGTGATTCAATAAGATAACCTTTGAACCACCTTTCTTTATGTATAAGCTATGAAAATCCAAGAGTTTATGCATAAACAGAGGGTTTTATTTGGAACATGTCAAGCACCTGCATAAATTAAGTTAAAAAGAGAAGCAGCTCCTGATGAATGCAGTGACATTCACTTAAATCAAAGCCAAACAGGTTATACCACATTTATACCAAGTGTGGATGCATAATGGATTCTTTCATATTACTTCTAAAATTATCTCCAGAAATCAACACAACAATCTATCTTAAGATCTCTAGAACAAGATTTCATATTTAAATAGCTCATTTCTTTTTTTTAAAGAGGTTCTAGCTGTCATGATCCCCCTGCCCCAGACACTGGTGGAGCTGGACCAGGAATTGAACATGGGCCTCTTATGTGCCCTCGGCCTGTGGAGAAGCAAAGCCTTAGCAACATGTGCCACTATGGCTGACCCAAATATCTGAACATTTTTAATGAAACCAAGTTAGGGAAGTGCGTCAGTATCTTCTCCCTAGGTATTTATCTATCACCAGTTCTTTTTTCAGAAAAATAATTCTTTATATTTTGTTTGTGTGTTTTCTACTGGGATTGGAGAGGGTGGTAAAGAAGGCAGGGAAGAAGAGTAAATGGGGGAAAAGAACAGATGAAATATAAGCTAAAAATGAAAAATCATGTTCATCTGTTTTTCGACATTAGACTCAATGGGTTCTCAAATAAGTCCTTCCAAATTTTTAAACCAATTTTAAATGGATATAATTTAAATTATTAACAAAGATAGTGCTATAAAACAAAAATATGCATTCATTCAATATCCCCAGCTCATTACACAGAGCCTACACTTAGTATATATCAAATAATTACTAAACCAATGCAATCCATTGTCTTTAATTCCACAGAACTCCCTAATAAGAAACTAATGACAAAAACGATGAGTTAATTCAGTATCCAGATCCCTAACTGAAATGGTGTCCCATTCAGCTGTCTTACTTATTGACACTTTCCATCTTTCCTTAGATGTACTGTTTCTTTTGGGACCAGCAGTTAGCATAATGGCTATGTCGCTGGACTCCCATGTAGTCAACCGCAGTTCGAGTCCCAGACCCAGTGGCTTAAACTCACGCCGGGTGTGTGTGCATTTGTGCCCAAAATCCCAAGAGGAGAATGGAGGAGAAGGGATTGCGGTGTGGCCATCCCCCCAGGGGGTGATTTCTTGCTTTCTGTCTCTCTGTCTCTGTCTGGCTGGCGAGTGCACACACCCTATAGCAAAACCTCTACAAAAAAAAAAAAAAGTACTGTTTCTTTCGATCCTAAACCCCCTTCTGATATCTGCTGCTACTCCTATTCATTTTGTCTACCACCCTGTTAGCTTTCAAGAAACTTTCTTTCAGTGTAAACTGATGTTCATCAATCAATGAATTTTCTTAAGTAAAAGTAAAACAAAGCAGTATTTACAAAAGTAGGTAAACTACAGTTCACAGAAGTAGCTACACTTGTAAGAATCCTTGATATGCTTTATTTTTTAGTTCTACTTGATATTCACAGTGGGCTTAAAATTTCATTTCATAAGTTTTTACAAGTAGAAAGAGAGATTGTAGGTGTACCCTCACTGGAAAAGTACATGTATAACCTTAATGTTTTGTGAGTGAGTCAGATGCCCTTGGTCCTGAGGGAGTTATCTCTAACAGAAAAGAAGAATCTTAGCTTTTACACTATAGAAGTCCTTATTTTAAAAGGCAAAAACCAGAGCCAGCAGGTAGTATGGTAGTTAAAGGCACTGGACTCCCACATGGCTGGCCATAATTCAAGTCCCAGACCTGGCAGCTTTCTCTCTCTCTCTCTTTCTCTCTCTCTCTCTCTCTCTCAGTCTTGCTATGGTCAAATTAAAAATAACAATAATGATAAATAAAATAAAGGAAATAATTCTTTTAAAAAAGGCAAGAATTTCCAAAACATGTGAAAACACATTTTTATAGAAAAAGAACCTTAGCTTCACATCACTGCTACCATCTACAAAACCATCAAGGAGTGCTGACCTGGTTGTAGCCTGAGCCTTCAGGGACTATAATCATATCCCGAAACCACTTTCTGGAATTTCAGTCGATAGGTATTCAAACAGTCAACCCAAAAAGTAGTAATCAATGAAAAGAAGAAAAATGATGGCATTCGTGATCACAGTCTTGAACATAATGACTATACATGAAGAGAGTGGTACTTCCTACCAGAAGCAGGGGGTTAGGGTCACTGCAGGGACATAGGTGGTGGAGAACCACTGGGTGGTGCTGGAGCCATATGGGAAGGTACAGGCTTCAGATCCAGGTCAAACTGAACATGCTGGGTATGCTAACCAATGTGCCCATGACCCTGGCTGGCTGGGAGGCTAGAAGCAGGGTGGTGGTATGGTAAGGCCCTATCTCCCCCTCTCCCTCACTTCTCATGAATGAAAGAAAAAAAAAAAAAACTTAAAAAGAAAGAACAGCAGAAGTTAGGGGTCAGGGTAGAGAAGATTCTTCAAAACCTCTCACTCATATACCTTCTCATCTCAATCTCAATTGAGAATATCCATCCTAATGAGGCATTGATACTTTTGGGAGCAGAATATACCCAAGAAGAATCTTAGGACATCAAAAAATGTTTGAAGCATGGCTACAAAAGAGTAAGTTTTACAGCTTTCCTTTACAGTGTTTTGCACACTGATGGTGAAAACCCAAACATATTCAGAACCCCCAACTTTAAGTATAGGACCACCATTTATGTTGCAAAGTATAAAGAGCTGTTTATGACTATTCAGGGATTAAAGGATAAAGAAGAGTTAGATTAAGTAGCTAACATTTGACTGAGCATAGCATTTAACTGAGTAGTAACTCTAAAGGTAATAGGAAACTAAATGCAAACTAAATTTGGAAAAAATATAAACAAGCCAATATTTACAGAAGTAGAGATTAACCATCAAGAGTGCATGGGAATTATTTAATAAAAGTTATTACTTTAGCTGAAATAGGTCAGAAACAATAGCTAAAGCTAAAAGCAATTTTGGGGCCAGCACATGGCCTGATGGTTGGGGGAGCTAGATCCCACATGGTCAGCCAGTCAATTTGAGTACCTTATCTGGCAGCTTGAAACACATGCCAAAAGTGTATGCATGTGTGCCCAAAGTCTGAAAATGAGAGGTGGAGGAGAAGGAATTGTGGCGTGACCATATCCCCCTTTCCCTGTCTTGGTCTCTCTCCCTGGAAGCACATGTGCCCTCTGGCCACAAAACAGCTTTGCCTAAATCTCCCACTTGTTATCACTGCATGACAAGCCAGCTAGTGTTTTTATGAGTCCTCAATAACACAGGAAACCCTGCCTGAAGATTTGGTGTCAAAGGAGCCTGTCCTATTTATATGGTGGCTCCAATTCAATACAGTTAACAAGAGTTTACCTAATCCCTACTAACATCTAATCTCTGCATAAACTGAATCAGAAGAAAAAGGCAAACACATTTTAATACCTGAAGATACGAAAAATTCATACCAAACGTTCTTGCCATTTAACCTCAAGCATAAATTCTGAGTAATGTTACTTATAACTTCATCAAACACAATGTGTGCCTTATACCCTAAAGGTATTCAACAAACATCTGTATGCATTTGAATTAGTAATGGCAGTAAGTGTGAAATCAGGTACTTAACTTAATATGCCTTACTAACTTAAAGCTGGTGATGTGAGATAGATACAGGAAAGTTTGTATTTTCTTTTTTAGTTTGGTCTAAAAGTCAAGATAATATCATACTATGCTAACTTTTAAAAGACACTGATAATTTCTTCATCTAGTTCTCGGAGGCTAATTCAAATATCATTTCACACTAGACTAATAAACAGATTTTTTTTCAAATGATATCTCATTCTTTATCACAAATAAAGATCTTCATTTGCACAGGTCTTGTAAAATCTTAGTCTCTGCAGGTCAAGCTTGGATTTGAAGACCAAGATGGTATGCTAACCTGGCAAAGTGGACCCTATAGTGGTGCAGATCTTTTGCAGCAAGCCATATACCCAGTCACCTTAAGAGGACTTGATTTGCATTATGGATGTTTTCCATCCACTTTGGAAAGATTTAACTTCATTATCTGTGAAGCCTAAGACCTCTATAGTCCTTTATGGAGTAAATAAATAATAAATATATAGTCTTATCATCCATGGAAAACAGATCTAGAGTTGCAGATACTTCATCAGGTTAGGCCCTCCTAAGAGGGCAATGCAAATAAAGTCATAAACCCCAGTAAACTAGAGATCCCAGTGAGAAAGTAGAAATGCCTACCGACTCAGGCAGATGAAGAATGGTGTGTTCTCCTGCCCTAAAGTGGGACAGAGATTTATATGCAGCATTTGCCACAAGTGGATCCTACGTAGAGTAAAAGAGAAACATGCAAAGAAACAAAAACAACATGTGTTAAATATTGGATCTGGAGGAGGAAAGATAACCCTCCCTCACTAATCCCAAGATCCTATAGTCAATACTTTGGAAATGGTATTCAAGCTTACTTGCTTGCTTGCTTGCTTTCTCCCCCTCGCCCCTATCAAATTGGATAGTAATAATAACAAATATATAAAATTAACTAAATAATTATTTTCAAAAAAGGACATTTAAAACCTATGCTTATTAATAGTCACATTTCTTTTTAAATCAAGAAGCCATCATTTTGAGGCTAATAAATGTTTTATTCTGAGAGTCTTACTTCATAATTATTTCCCCAGTTTTGTTCTGATTCACTGATAACCCCTCTGATCATACCTTATTTTGTGTGTGAGTCCAAAGGAAGCTGAGGACTTGAACTTTAAAATTCTGAAAAATCAACAAACACCGAATGTTTAAAATGAAGCTCAAACTGAGAATAATCAAACTTAAGTAGCAAATAATAGAAATTAAATCACTTCAGAAATTATGTCACTGGTAATAGACTTAATTTGTATTTATCCATCATTCCTAAGGTGAAAACACTCAGAAACAGACCCATCATCTAAACACGTGGATATTTTAAAGACACTGAGATTTAAGATTATTAAATTTAGAAACCTAACCATTTTTTATTGACATCTTAAGTCCCAGTACAAATGTCACTCTTTCATACCACTATTCCTGATCCCATACACAGAAGAGAGTTTTCCTTTCTCCCAGCAGCCATATGGCACATGGCACACTTGAGCATCTGGTATGATTACCTCCCTATTAGGCTGAACACTCTTTAGGGCAGTGACTGTGTCTTAATTCATTTCAAAACCCTAAATCACACACCCAGAACAGTTCCTGAAAGAGGAAAAATATTTAACAAATAATTAAATATAAAATCCATTTATCTTCCAAAACTCAGGGTCATCATCTTTTTTGGCACATCTAATTCTAAATTAGAAGGGCAAAAAGAAGATTCTTCTATATCACCTTTCTATGCATATCCTATTCCCTGAACTTCAATAGGAAGCAACATTATGTTAATTTTTCAAGACTCTAGTCCAATAGCACCAACTAAATAAAGTTTTCTTAGAGTCCCCCTAAGGATGTTTGTCATTTCCTCCTCCACACTCTCATTGTCTTTCATTAACTGTGATCATCAAATGCTATTGTAATAATCATCATTCAAGTCTATCACCTTTTCTGGAAGGCAGGGACTGACAACGTGGAATAATAGGAAAAAAAAAAAAAAAAAAAAAAAAAAAAAAAAAAAAAAAAAAAAAAAAAAAAAAAAAAAAAGCTATAAACCTAGAGTCCTAGAGTCAGATATCAGCTTTCACTTAGTAACTACAATTTTGGTCAGGTTATTTGCCTGGCACATAACAGATACTCAATATATCTTTGTTCAATAAATGGAAAGAACTCTCAAAACTTTGGTTTCTTTAGCTATAAAATTTTAAAAAAATACCTTCCTCTCAGATATTATAAGGAAACTATATAAGTAGTAAAGATTTAATAGGTACTCAAAAATAATATCTACTGTTATTTATTAGTATCTCTAAAACTTAATACAATTTTAATAACTATACTCTGAGTCAGTAAGTAAATTAACTTAAGCATTATGCAAAGCAATTCAGAAAACATACTGTAATTGAATCATAAACTCTATTTTCAATAAGCTTATAGTTTAGTGATAAGATACACACACATACACACAGCATAAAGTAGAAATAAATGTTTCTTAGAGTGGTATAGATAGACAACTTTAGGAGCAACATACTGTTGCTTACAAATTCTCACAGGAACAGATGACTTAAAAACATTTTTTACTTCCTAAAATAGATTTCAATACTAGAGATGAAAGACAGCAAGAACCACATGAATAAAGGAAAAGAAATAGAAAAGTTTGGAGGCAGATAAGGAAACTTGTGGTTTGGTTTTCCTGGAACACAGGGAGAACTGCAGAGTGAGGCCAAGTGCTAGAAGGTCTTATTGGCTTGATATAAAGACGCTGGACTTCATTTTAAGTAAACATAAGGCATAGAGATGACTAGGGATAGAAGTGACCTAAGAAATGCTTGGGGAAAATTAAATTCAACGCTGGATCACACACAAATTCTAGGTAGTTAAAGCAAATCATCTCAATATGCATGGGACAGAGAGAAGAAAAGGAGGGCTGGCAAGAGTGAGCTTCTCCCTCTGCATTTCTTCACTTCTGTTTCTAAGAAAAATGGTCTCTAAGGGACTGCCTTGACTGTAACGGAAAAGATGGGCAGAATCATTCCAAAGCAGTCTGCCTGAATAACATAAGAGTTCTAATAAACAAATATAAAAAGAAACCAAAATAAGACACAAATGGAAAAGAATGTAAAACCAAAAAAAAAAGATAAAAGAAGAAATGTTATCCAAAAGACAAAGACAATTCACAGCAATAGATAAGCAACCATAACAACTAACACACTTCATAAATTAACCTGTAACAAAATATGAATAATTCAAAGTATAAGAAATATGAAGGTATTTGATTTCAGCTCCTGAAGACAGAATTTAAATGAACATAATATATTCTTAATCTGGGTTTTAGTGCTAACTCCTTACCAGTAGCCCTGTAAACTTTCTGATAATATAATAGTAAGTGCCCATGAAATATAGCCATAAAACCATATATAGTTGTCAAACTATAAACTTCAGGAGTCACAAATTGATTTTTTTTTTAATATCTTAGAACAGAAGTCTACATGTGAGACTAAACTGACTGAATCAGTATAGGATATACATTATAGTATAATGTAAGACATTAAAAATAACTTAAAACTGTTAGCCTTATGAACTCTAATATTTTAGAAACATTCTTCTTAATATATTGACTTTTTTTAAGAGAGGTTTTTTACTATAGGGAACATGTACTCACTGGAAAGAGAGAAACAGAGATACAGAAAGTAAGAAATCATCCCCCAGCGGGGGATGGCCATGCTGCAATCCCTTCTTCTCCAGTTTCCTCTTGGGATTTTGGGCATGTACACACACATACACCTGGCGTGAGTTTTCAGTTGCCAGTCTAGGACTAGAACTGCTATCTACTATATGGGAGTACAGTGATGTAACCATTACGCCAATTGCTGGTCCCTTAATATATTGACTTTTTAAAATCTTGAACACACAAAAATTCTCAACATCCCTCATCATAAGGGAGATGCAGACCAAAATTACAATGAGATACCACCTAACCCCAGTCAAAATGGCAAAGATGAAAAAAACAAAAGATGTTAAGTGCTGGTGGGGATGTGGTGAAAGGGGAACTCTCCTACATTGTTGGTGGGAATGTAAATTGGTCTAGCCACTGTGAAGGACAATATGGAGGTTCCTCAAAGACCTTCAGACAGAACTACCATACAATCCAGCAATTCCACTCCTGGATATCTACCCAAAGGACAGGAGAACACTCAGTCAGAAAAGCGCTTGCACATCTAGATTTATTGTGACATTATTCACAATTGCTAAGACATGGAACCAACTGAAATGTCCACAAATGGATGAATGGATTGAAAAAGTGTGGCACATATATTCCATGGAATACTATTCAGCCATAAAAAAAAAGACCCTAGCATTTGATAGAAAGTGGACAAATGTGGGAGATTTATTGCTGAGTGAAGCAAGTCAAGCTATGAAAGAGAGACCCTGTATGTCTCCACTTAACAAATGTCGAATGTCCATACTCTATGGTAGAGACGGAAAGACTGGATGACATAAAAGCATTGAAAGTTGTGGAAATAATTCTAGGAACTAGAAATGGAAAATTTTTTGTAATGTGCATGATTGAGTCACTATGCAGTGTGTACTGGATGGGAGATCGCATTTTGTGTGCTGTGATGATGCTTAGGGAAGGAATGTAAATTGAGTTACAAAAAAAAAGTTTCAGGAAAAAAAATATATCTATTCAATGACTGCAGTAAGATATGTAGCCCCAGCTAGATGCTACTTTATAGGATGCGTAAAGTTAGACTTGTGTTCATGGAAATGTGTGTGTCACCTGTGTTTGCTATGAGGGTATTTGGACTGATTAGGGTCTTTGGTGATTCAATAAAATGTGGGGGGAAAACAGTATAGAAAGCAAACATAGATACCAGAGACAGTGTGGGAGGAGAGTGGGAGATGGCAGAGGGTAAGAGATAGGGAACCAAGGATGAGGGGAAAAAAGCAAAACATACAGAAAACAAGAAATGGAAGATCATTTGCTGACAATAACATGTTTGTTGATGTGCTTGATTGAGACAATATACAGTGTCTGGATGGAAAATCTTATTTTATATGCTGTAATGATGTACAGTGAATGAATGCAAATAAATATATTGAAATAAAAAAATTGTTATGAACACTAGGGGCAAAATGGAATAAAAGTAGGAAAGGAGAAGAATGTAGGAAAGGAAATTTGGGGGAAAAAATAGGTAAGACATTTCTGGGACACAGATATGTTATTACCTGTTGATGATGACATGTATAATATTCTCAACTGAGCTGGACTAAGGTGTATATCATGCTGGGTAAAGTCTCTTTACAATCTAAATTGAATGTATAATAATCTTGAACATACTGTCATAATAAAAACAGTGCCCTGTATATACACAAGTCTTAAAGCCACGGAATTGATAAGGGTAGCTAGCTTCCTCCTTCTACACTCCATAAATATGTAACATGTTCTAATAACAAAAAAGGTGCTAAAGGATTTTTTTCAAACAAAAGATTATGAATAACAAAATATTATGAATATTGATCCCCTAAATTATTATAACACATTATAATATAGAATCAGGCAACTTGTTGTACTCCAGATGTGTACCTCATATTCAGCTGTATTGACTGTTAAGGAAGGAACCAGAGAGAACAATTCACTTAAGGTCTTCAAAATGAGAGGTCTTGTGTCACAACTGAGCTTTGGAGAGAGGGCATTCCAAGTGGAACGAATGCAAACAACCTGTAAGGCAAATTTAAAAAGTCAATATCTAAAACCTCAACTCCTATAATGACATTATTTAAGAATACTATGTTTATTATAAGGAAAATAATTTTAAAATAAAATATTCCTATAAGTTAAGGTTTGATAAGGTACTACTCCTTAAAAAAATTATTTAAACCAATATAAACTATTGAAGATCCAGCCTCCCTCACACAGTTTATTTTTTAGTTTTTCATTTGCTAACCAAGTGAATAACTTTCTCTGTGTGTCTTTCTCTCTGTCTCTCACGCATACATACAGACACACGTAGGTAACTCCATATTAGCAATATGCATTGTTGAAAAAACTACTCTCTGAAACAAAGAAAGGTTATGATAATGCTGGCACATTTCTGAAGTCAAATACCCATAGTTCTTGTGGTTATTCAACACTGTTAAAATTACTCACCACTCAGAAAACTGGAGTGTTAAAACATATTAATCAAGCATCTTCAAATCATTTTATGAGCTTTTAAAGGAGGTAGAAAGGCAACTGCTTTATTTAATGTAATAACTTAAGATGTTTTAATAGTCACCACACATTCTTTTAAGAGGCTATTAAATGATAAAATAAATCTAAGGCCCAACAAACATACTATTTTTTACTTGACCCAATTTCCGTAAACCAAGTGTTCTTAGTTTTTTACAATACCTGGTTTTATGGATATTCAAACACCTTTGAAAGTTCAACTCCAGCTATATCAGATGAATTTTTTTTCACCATTTGATACTTTATTAAAATTCTAAAACTCAGATAGGCAGGAAGAGTGCCAACACAGATCAATTAGATAAGATTTAATAAGGATTAATCCTTTTAAAATATTCTAATCTCTTCTATTAAACCACAATTAATACAATTTATCTCTGTCTATAAACATAAATTATTTAGAAAAACTATGAGAGGTATCAAGTGAAAAGATATCAAAGATAAATGAATAATATTCACTTTAGGACACAGATGAAAGAGAGGCTCAAAGGAAAAAAAAAAAAGGTCTTTGATTTAGGATCTACCATGTGATTTGGATTCAATTAACATTTACTGAGGGTAGTACCACAGGACAGGCACACCAGTAGGCACGTTTACAAAAACAAGTAACTTCTTACAAGTATATTACAAATCACCAGTGTTTTAAATAAAAAGCAACCCAGTTCTTTAAAAGCTACCAGTTTAGTATAAAATACATACCCAGAGTAGTACACAGTGCTAAGAGAATAATAAAACATAAAACTACTCTAACCTCTCAAAGAACTTATCACTTAATTGAAAAGAAAAATATATATAATTCTAAATTATGAAAAACGAAAGAGGTATGATTTGATTTTGAACTATTTTCAAGAGAAAATAGTCTCAGAATACAGGAAGGATAGAAAAGGAGTCTATAAAATGTTCACAGGAAATGTATATTATGAGAAAACTATGCAAAGATTTCAAAAATTTTTCTGCACCCAAATAAACTTGTTCTTTAATTCCATTTTGCATAAACTTCTTGAAGTCCTCTTATAGTAAAGGGGTGGGAATCATAGTGAAAGGGAGTGTCAAGGATTATAAGTCTTGAGAAAGAACTTGAGAAAGGTATGAAAGGAAATACAGGCACATCACACCGACATTGAAAGCATCAGGTGCGGAATATCAGGTCACAGGCACAAAAAACTAAGTACCTGTGGGAAAACACTAAATCCCAGCAGAACTAGAACACCAAAGCAGTGTAGACCACAATCAAAACGAAAATGCAAATTCTAGAGATTTCTGAGTTGAGGAACACTTGAGGAAATTTTCAAAATTACACTTGAAAGATTCCTTTTGTAATCTTATAGTCAAAGTCAAAGCACACATCACCTCTCTAATTCCTTTCTCTCACAAGTCCCCAGCACATACACTGTCTTTCTATAAACAGTTTTCCCAAAAGGCTATGCTCAGTAAACTCACTAATTGCCCATGTTTTCTCTTTACTTTAAATGTCTATCTAATTCCAACCAATGTTGTTTCAGGACTTAGTTTAACTCTCACTTCCTCAATTAAGTCTTTCCTTAAACTTCAAGCCCTCATTTTATCCCTTTCTTTCCTCTAACTTCTAACACTGCAAACTCTGAACCACCCAATTTAGCATTTAATTATACACTGTCTGGCATTGTTCACTATTTTCGTGCAGGGAAATTGTCCCTTCAACTAAATGTTAACTTCTTACAAGACAATGACTTGTTCTACTCACCTTGCATGGTAATAAGTATATAACAGATTATCAGCACTTATCAAGTACGGGAGGAACTGAACTGAGGAATGAGAAATCTGAGGTACACAATAAAATAACTAAAAGAACTTGGGAAGTAAATTGGAAAGTGAGATGCTTTGGGTTTAGAGACCTGGGTGAAAAGTAACAACATAAAAAATAAGTAAATAAAAAATAAAAAGGAAGGATCTGGAAGAAGATGAACATTTGCAAGGGATGAGGAATAGAGGAGATGAGTTTGGTTTGAGATAAGTTTAATTTGCAGTGATGGGAAAAGATCAGAGAGAAATATCCTTCAAATAAGAGAAGACTACACCTCAGAAGTGAAGTTGATAAACAATAGCTTTGTCATTCAAAATGCATGTAAGTCTAGGTATCATGAGGAGGCATACCTTACACTACCATAGACATTCGTTTTATTTCTATTAAGTTGCATGCACTTGCCTGAGAGACATGAAGAATGGGGTAGGTAGAGGGAGAAAGCAGACCTCAACGGGGTGTGCTCATTGCCACGATCCCTTCTCTTCCTTTTCTCTATCCTGTTTGGATGCTGGGCATGCACACGTACCCTGCACATTTTCAAGACCTCAAGTTCGGGATTTAAACTGCAGCTAGCCGTGTGGGATCTGCCTCATTAACCACTAGGCTACAGGGCCAGCCCACTTCCACAAACATTCTAATGCACTTGTGGTCAATAAAAAAGTTTCTGGCCACTGATTACAGAAGGACAAAAAGGCCCTACCCCTTCCATGAGTGGGGAGTGAGGATATATGCTTCAAGTATTTTCGAGACTGTAGAGGGGAAAATGTGTTAAGTCTTTTTTCTAGAACATTTGAAAACTGATGGCAAAAGTGCTACTCTACATGTGAACTCTGAGAAAACATTCCAGAAATCCAGTCATGAAACATGGCCTTAAATATTAAGCAAGGTATATCTATAGGAAATACTAGTAAGCCTAGACTTGCTCACACATCAACAAGAGCAGCTAAACTTGCAGTAAAGAAGCCTGCTTTTTTCTGACTCTCTGACCTTCCTAACCCTGGGCTATTCTGGACCAGATCTTAGAGATCTGGCCTTAAGCCTCTTGGATTCAACTCATTACCATCCTGCTCTCAGTCTCCTTGAACTTTGTAGATCTGATTAACTGGTGTTTAGACCTGTGCAATCTGTTGAATTATATCAGATTAGTCTGGCCTTTACTGGCCTTTTCTCCCTATACTGCTGGTTACCTAATGACCAGACCATTTTCACAAAACTGTCTGAATTCTCATTCCAGCAACAGAATAAACCACACCAAAATAATTGGGAAAATAGAAAAATCTACTATATATATCTGAGCTTGAAAGAAAAAAGGAAAAAAAAAAAAAGTGGGGAGGGTAGTATCAAGTGCCAGAAACAAAGAAGGAAATACTTGCATTGAGGCTACAAGGTGTTGGGTAAAGTTGTCGGTTCCTACAACCTAACGGCTTCTGTGTGAACACACATACAGAAATTAGAGTTGTAACTGTTAACCTATAGAAGACAAAGCTGGAACTGAGACTCCCCACATAAAAATCTGCATCCTTGGATGGCTGTACTCATAGTATGATGGTTGGACTAGATACCACTAAGCTGAGAAATTAACATAAAAAATATTAGGTCATCAGGAAAGTTATGATGTATTTTTCTATGTTTTCTATCCCAAACTGCATCATGACTTTTCCTAATGACTCAATGGTTGTAAGCTGAGCACCTAGACTATTCTGGAAGGATACTCTAAATAATTTACACAGAAAAAGTAAAGCCCCTCTAAAAATGAGTTCATGATGAAGAAAATATCCAGTCCAACATAAGAATCAGCAAAACAAGAAATAGCAGAATTAGACATCCAAGATCTTCAGATAATAAAATTAGTTGAAAGTAATACAAAAGTACTTAAAAGAAATAAAGTTTAAGATTAGGTGCTTATTTTCCAGTGAAAGAATATGACATAATGTAAAAGAAGAGGCAAATCTGATAAGGAACCAAACAATATCTCCAGAAATAAAAAGTACAATCATGAAAGTTGTTAACCCTATTTACAGGAATTTACCCTAATACAGGACAGAGGGATAAGAGCTACAAAACACAAACAAATACACAAAAAAGTTCAAAACCTCCTAACACCAGATGCCTTTCTTATATTTACCCAAAACCCAAAATGAGTTCAATTTTATAACAACCTTTGTAGAAGTGGTTGATTCCAGGGCTAAGGTAGGGAAAATATAACTTAAGTCTGGTACCTCTCATTGTACCAGAAAGTAAGTAAGTGTGCCAAAAAGGATGTGAGCGTGTGGAAAGAGCTTAGGAGCCAATTAGAAAGAGTTCCAAGGAAGGGGCCAGCTTGAACCACAAGAATAATGGCAGTAATTAGATTATAATTTGACACATAAAATAAATATCAATTAGTCTACACTGATATAAGCACATAATTTATTAAATAAAATAACTCTTCATTATAGAATAATTCTAAATAATAAATGTAGAAGCTGTGAGAAAAATTGCTATTAGGCAAAGACTGTAGAAATAGTTGTTGAAGGCAAAATTTGCTGATGGACACTAAAATTAGTGTGCAAAAATTTAAGGACAAACAAGACAACGGCATAGTTTCAACATATCTCCCCCAAGACATGTATTAATTTTAAAAGAAAAAAATAGTAACTTTGCAGTGGAGAGACTAAGTACTACGCATCAGCTTAACATAGTAATCAAGGTTACCATCGACAGTAAAGAAGCATATTAACATCATGTACTCCTAGTAAAACACACAGAGTGAAATACATTACTTCTGTAGCATTCTAACTGAAAATGGATAGCCTGAATCTAATCATGAGAAGACACGTTCATCTAGATTGAGGGGCAGTTTACAAAGCCACTAACCAGAACTCTTCAAAGTATCAAGGTAACAAAAGCCAAGGAGGCTGAGGAATTAATACAGAATGAAAGAGATGAAGTATGACAATTAAATGTGATGTGTGATCCTTGATCAGAAAAAGATTAGCAAAAAAACCCTATAATTTAGTTAACAGCACTGCACTAAGGCTAATTTCTTAGTGTCATAAACTGTATTCCTATTATGTAAGCAAGATGTTAATGTGAGGAGAAGCAGAAAAATAAACAGAAACTCCCTGTACCTTTTATTCTCTTACTAACAGCTTTTCTTGAGATTTAATTTACATTGCATACAATTTTCCATGTAAAGTGTAAAATTCAATGATTTTTCAGTATATCACAAAGTTGTATAGTCATAATAATCAATTTTGGAATGTTTTCATCACCACCATAATCATTAGTAACTCCCTATTTCCCCAACCTTCCCAGATCTTCCGTCACTGGTTTCTTTCATTTAGCACGTTTTCAAGAATCATCATGTTACAGCATGCATCAGTATTTATTTTTTATTGTCAAGTAACATTCCATTCTGTTATATTTGTCTGTAACATATCTGAAACTTTTCTGTAAGTTTAAAAAAGCTTTTTTAAAATTAAAGGTTAGAAAAAGGAAGTAGAGAAAAGTACTACTGGAGCTCCATAGCCCAGTGGGTCATTGTGCTGGATCTCCATGTCCAGCCACAGGTGTAATCCCTCTCTGGCTTTCTGTCCTCCTCTCTCTGGTGAGCACACGCTCCCTCTGGCAATTAGAAAAACAAATAAGCAAACCAAAAAACCCACACAAACAAACAAGCACACACACACACACACACACACACACACACACACACACATTCAATTTAAAAAAGAATTTTTGAAAGAGCACAATTTACAGCAAAAACTTGCTGTATATCTTGCAGTAACTAAAAGGGAAGAATTTGAATGTTCCCAACACAATTAAGGACAAATGGTTGAGATTACAGGTATGCTAAAAACCCTGATTTAATTCTTACATATTGTATTCTTGTACTAAAAAGTCATATTGTACCCCCACGAATATGTACAACTATTATATATTAATTAAACCTATTTCTAAAAAGAAAATAAAAAAGAACCACATACAGAAATAGTGGCTGAGAATTTCCAGAATCAACAAAAGACATCAATTCACTAATCTAAGTTCTAAGATAAAAAAGCTTACATATAGATACACTAAAATATGGCTATAGAACATCGATGACAAAGAAACCATCTTAAAAGCAAAAAGAGAAAAACACAGACTGTTTTCTCCTGAAGTATTTATCCCAGTATCTGTAAAGGTTGACCTGATACAAGCTAGGGTTAGGGGGAGATTGAGACTGCAAGGAAACGATTTGAAATAACAACAGACTTTTCAAAATTAACAAGACTAAAAGTTCATGCAATATATTTTAAAGGTATTGTAGAAAGTGCCAGCCTTCAATACTAAATCCACCATTCCATAGTAAGGGCAAACAAACAAGCAAGCAAACAAACAATAAATAAACATGAGGGACAATACCTAGAAATTATGCACATATAGATAAAATATTTATGTACAAAAGACTCAGAATGTCATACTTAGTTGTCTATGAGATTTTTCGGAGAATTCAGCCCATTCAAAGTGTCTATATTATGCATATTTTGTTGTTGCAGGAGAATGACACTTTTTCCATGGTATTTTTCAATAAGACTCTTAGCACTAAACAGTACAGATTCGGGAGACCCTCCGCAGTGCGATATACAGGAAAGAACCCACGACTGCAGTCACAAACCTCAGGCTCTCCTATTTGAGGCTGTGTGACTATGGCAAAGCCATTAATCTCCCTCAATCTGTTTCCCCAGCTGCAAGATGGAAATAATGCCAGTAACACCTGCTCTATTACAGCACAAGGTTAACAGTGTAGGCCACACTGAGACGATTGTATGCAAACATGCTTTATACCCTGGAAAAAAAAGATGGTTATTGCTGGAAAAAAAATAACAAATCCCAGAAGTATCAGAGCTTTTCCATCTAATTCCCGTGCTGTAAAAATGACTTTGTTCCTTTGCACAGGCATGGGTAACTATCTCTTAATTTTACTTTCAAAAGCTATTTCTAGAAATTCCTCAGAACAGCCTACTCTTTTTGTCCCAATTCTTTATTCCAACAGAGCGAAAGCTTTATAAAAACCTTTAGGCTATGAAAACTGCCTTATTTGCCCTTTTCATAATGAAGGTAAAAGAAACTGCCTCCACAATTAAAAGACTCAAGTCATCATCAGGCAGTGAAGCCCTCTTAAGCTAATTCAGCACACACAATTCATAAAACAGGATACTTCTGGTACCAAAATACAATAATCGGGGACAAGAGGGAGTTTAGAGAGACACAATCAATGAAGCAGAAACAATGGGAAAAATAACACTATTTCTTATCCTCATAATATGAGGTTAAAGGTTATAAGTATTAGAAAAAATGACTAGCACAGGTTATTTAAACAATTTCAGTCTTTTGATGCCTGAGACTATTTTGTTGTCAAGGCAGTGTTACAGGAAAAATAAATCAACTGGGAACAAATATCGAGTTACCTTCTTTTTTTAAGTCCCTATAATCTAAAGAAGAGTAATTCTGATCATTTTCTCTTACAGTGACTCAACTTGTGTCCTAGTCATGGCAAAGGATGTTAAAAACACTCACCTAAATCTTAAACTATGACTTCACAAATCAAAAATATTTGTAACTGATGTGGTAAAGTTGCCCTCATGTTAACATCCCCTGACATTACTACGTCATTTCCAAAAGAGATACAACAGACTTTTTCAATTATTCTGTAGTTCTGAAAAACTACTGGGCAGTTTGTAATGCACACCTGTAATTCAAACATATGAAGAGAGAAGGCTTACTGAGCTGAATAAGTGGCACATGTGAACACACAGGAAGCGTTTCAACTGATGTAGATTATCAAGGCACCAGAGACTTGCTGCTAAGCCATCAGGGATTTTAGGTTTCTTTTTCATTCCCCTAAGTGAAAAGTTGCGAGTTGCTGAGATACCTCTCTACAGAGAATAATATCTTCCAATGAAAACTCCACTGACTTCTCTGCAGGAACAGAAAGAATAACACGAAAAATTCCCTATAGAGGGACCAGCAGTTAGCGTAATGGCTATGTCGCTGGACTCCCACGTAGTTGGCCACAGTTCAAGTCCTGGACCCGGTGGCTTAAACTCACACGGGGCGTGTGTGCGTGCGTGCCCAAGATCCCAAGAGGAGAATGGAGGAGAAGAGATTGCGGCGAGGCCATCCGCCCTGGAGGGTGATTTCTCGCTTTCTGTCTCTCTGGCGAGCACACGCGCCCTATAGCAAAAACCTCTTCAAGAAAAAAGAAAAAAAGAATTCCCTACAGAAACATTTGCTTTTCATTTTAGCTAGATTCTCTCTTGATTTCTTGGTGGACACTCTTCTGTTATGAACTAGCAAATTCACAATAAGAATGTATCAAAAATACTCTTTTTTTAAGAATTGTTTTAACTTTATTTATTTCTTTATTTACCTACCTTAGTTTAACCAGAGAGGGACAGAACGAGAAAGAGAGAAAGAGGGAAAGAAAGCAAGCCACGAGGTCCAGGACGCAAACATGGTCGGGGCCATGTGAAAGTTCAGCACCCTTAACCACCACACCACCTGCCAGCCCCTCAAAAATATTCCTTGACAAGAAAACAATGAACACTTTCCCAGAGGATTTTTTTTTTTTTAAGGCCAGCTCCTTCCCCTTTTCTGATAAATGGAGGTAAGACACCAAGGTAATAAAGGAAAATAATAGAATTTCAGTCAACATAATTAAGATGCAAAATAGCAAACTGCTGGAAAGTTGTCCAGTAGATACAAAATTAAAAGTAAAGCAAACTGATTATCTACTAGCAATAAGAATAAAGTACCAAGGGTATAAAAGCAGTGAAAATAGTGATGGATGCTGAAGACAGTGTGGAACGGGGGAGAAAAGGGAAGAGCACAGAGAAGGAAAGTAAGAAAACAAATAGAGAGGCACAACATTAGTGGGACACAGAAATGGTTTATTACCTGTTGATGATAACATGTACAGTATTCTCAACTGGGCTGGTCTGAGGTGTATTACATGCTGGGTAAATTTTCTGTACAAGCCAAATAACCCAAATGGCATATAGTGATTGAATGTTAAAAAATGAGAACAAATAATAATAATAACCTGAAAAAAATGATGAAAAGCTAAAGAAGAAAATAAAGTATCAAACATGTTCATTTTTAAAAGGGTTAAGGAGGCCCTGCCAGGATGGTACAGGCAGAAGAGGGCCACTGTGTAATGCTAAAACGATGCTGGAACCACCCAGAAGACCCTATTTAGATCCTGGGTTGACCTGAAACAAGCTGGGATTGTGGGAGGATTGAGACCTAAGGAGACCCTGTGGAGTGTACCTGTTTCTCTGAGAAAACAAACTTAAAGAAAAGAGTATAGAAATGTAACAATTTATTTGTGACTATTTTCAATCCTAATTGGTCATTTATACCCAAAATGCATATCTGCTAAGAAATAAAAGCACTTGCAAAGATTAAGATACAAAAACATTGGGACCAGCAGTTAGTGTAATGGCTATGTCGCTGGACTCCCACGTAGTCGACCGTGGTTCAAGTCCCAGACCTGGTGGCTTAAACTTACGCCGGGTGCATGTGCGTGTGTGTCCAAGATCCCAGGAGGAGAATGGAGGAGAAGGGATTGTGGCGTGGCCATCCCCCCTGGGGGGTGATTTCTTGCTTTCTGTCTCTCTATCTCTCTGTGTCTGGCGAGCACATGCGCCCTATAGCAAAAACCTCTCCAAAAAAAGAAAAAAAAAAAGATACGAAAACATTTACTAGAGTATAGTTTTTAAGAAAAGTAATAATAACAACAGAAAACAAGTGTCTCACAACAAGAAAGTTATTAACTATGCTATAGCTTTGTGTTCAATTAGATGCCAGAAATAGAAGATCAACCTGACATGGTGCTCCTGATATGTTGCTGGCTGTAGGAAAAAAATAATAAAAGATATAAAAATGTTGGATCATCTGATATCTTGCCTATTTTAGCACACAGTGGTTATTTCTGCAGTTCTAAGTGATTTTTTTGAGAGATTTTTTGCTAGAGGGTATACGCACTTATCAGACAGACAGGAGACATAAAGTGAGAAATCACACCTCAGGGGATGACCACTCCGCAATCCCTTTTCTTCCATTCTTCTCTTGGGATTTTGGGCATGCATGCACATGCGCCCAGAGGCTGGGTCTGTGACTTGAACCATGGTCGACTCTGTAGGAGTCCAGTGACATAACCATTGTGTCATCTGCTGTTCCCAGTTATAAGTGATTTTAACCTTCTTTTTTTGTCTCATAATTTCTGACTTCCCCACCATCCTACATAGAATATGTGAGTCATATTTTAAAGGAAATAAATATTTGTTTTATGAATTTGACCCTGAATCATTTTCCTGAAATTATTTTGTTCCCCATTTCCCTATACCTTACATATAAACCTTTATTTTCATATAAGCTCTAAAATTACTATACTTTTAAAATGACTTTTGATGACATGATCATGTAAGAATTCTTTTATTTCTATCTACATGTTTTGGTAGCAGAGAAATCTAGGTTCAAACCTTGCCTGTGCCATTTAAGTTTTTTTTTTACAAGGAAACTGGAAGTTTACCATAACTGTACTTATTTTACAAAACAGAGCCAAACCTCTTTTATAATACATGGGAAACCTAATATTATTTCAAGGAAATTGTACATACCCTTATTACCAGGCATGACTATTTCTCCTCCTCCCCTAAAAACATAAGTCAGGAATTAAATATTCCTGTCACATCATCTAAATATATAGCCTGTGGTAACTACACAGCCCATAAATACATGCCAGGAAAATAATACTGCAACAAGTCTTAAAAAAAAAAATCAAGAGCAGATAGACTAAATGACCTCCTGCAGAAGATCAAAGACAATAACAAAGACACCCTACGAATTTAGGTTGAACATGCTACAACATACAGAAACTTTGAAAATATTACGCTATGCAAGAGAAGTCATGAAATACCACATATTGTATGGGTCTATTTATATAAAATGTCCCAAAGAGACAACCCTATAGACAGAAAGTAAATTATTGGTGTACATGGCAGGGGAAAGGGTAAAATGGACGCATTGGGGGTTATATTTAAGGAGGGCAGGGCTTATTTGGGGGATGATAAAATGGTCCAAACACGACTGAGAGGATGGTTAGTTGTACAACTCTGTGGATATACTAAAAACCCTTGAACTATACACTTAAAAAATTTTTTTTCCAGAGAGCATATACAATCATCAGAGACAGAGAGAGAAAGAAAACAAGAAGGCATCCCCATGGGGAGTGCTTATACCACAATCTCTTCTCCAATTCACCTCCTTTTAGAATTTTGGGCACACAGGTACCCACACACAGCGTGTTTCTCAAGCCACTAAGTCCAGGATTTGAACTGCATAGTTTGCCACATAAAATTCAGCCACCTTAACCACCACACCACTGGCTGACCTGAATTATAGATTTTAAATGGATAAATTATATTGTTAGTGAATTTCACCTCAATAAAACTCTTTCCAGAAGAATTTAGATTTATTAATAGTATGTTCCTACTTGACACCAGTGAAACAGATGTTCTGTATTAGAGAAATCTAGGTTCAAATCTTACCCATGCCATTATAAAGTCATGTAACTTGGGGCCAGCAGATGGCATAATGCATATGTTGCTAGACTCCTATGTAGTCAAACACTGTTCAAGTCCTGGACCCAGTGGCTTAAATTCACGCCAGGCGCATGTGCATGCATGCCCAAGATCCTGAGAGGAGAATGGAGGAGAAGGGATTGCAGAGTGGCCATCCCCTGAGGGGTGATTTCTTGCTTTCTGTCTCTCTGGCAATTGCACATGCCCTATAGCAAAAACCTCTCGAAAAAAAAAAAAAAAAAAAAAAAGCCATGCAACCTTCAGTTTCCCAACTGCAAACTGAAGGGTAATATTTTACCAAATGTGATGATGTTTATAAGAAGTGTAGTACTTGGAAATGGGTAAGCACGTAAATATTTGCTCCTTGCATCAGTATTAAGATTACATTCGGTTTCTAATTGTTTTGATTAGGTTATTTTTTACCATTAGAACCAGATGTTGGATCACCGTCCAGTTTTACAACTAGGTTGGTTGTACTTCAACTGTCATGGTCATCGCTATACTTCAACATTAATCCAGACCTTTTCTAAAGTTTGATGAGCCTGGATATGCAGGGCATTCATTCAGCATCTGATTCATCAACAGTGCCAGCTATACTTACTATGAAACTTCCATGAGATTGTTTGGAGCAAGCTCCCAGGTCAAGTAGAAGAAGTAAAAAGATTCCAAGAACTTTCATTTTTATTCACTTTGTCAAATCTTTGCTCTCATGCAGTGGACCTTGGTTGCTCAGACAGTTTGAGGCTGAAGCCAACAAAGTCCAGCCAAATAAAAAGAGAAGCAACAGAAAATTGATGTTTCCACCTAGATTTGTTTTGTTATTAAGCTTTAAGAAAGGGGAAAGAAAGATCTGGAACTTTCTTTTGACTCTATGCAGTTTAACCTCCAAGGCAGAAAAGAGGCAAAAGAGCAGAAATTCACAAAGGAATTTAAGAAATAAAAATATGCATTTCTCTGTAGTGACTTCTCAATTTCAACCTGCAGAAATCTAAAATGTAGTCAGAGATGAACAGACAGGATACGTGTGGCCAACAAGAGTGTACTCTAAAACAATGATGAAACACATTCTAGCCCAAAATCCCTGCAAGAAGCCCAGGAGTATCTACTGGAAGTCTGAGGTATCTACAGAAGAGGTCTGGGGACTCCTTATGACTTCTTGCCGTCATAGTACAAGAAAGTCAATGTGAAATTTGTCATTGTGAAAAATAATAAAAGTTTAAGATTTCCTTGCATTTTCTCACTTATTTCAATGCACACATTTTTATATATGTGTGAACTATGAGGAGGGAAATACTGGAAAAATAGTAGATAAAGTAAGAAAATTTGGAGCAGCCATCTTTAATAACAGAAAAATACATAACATCTTTAAGTTCCACAAGATTTTTTTTTTTAGAGGTTTTTGCCATACGGCATGTGCACTTGCTAGAGAGAAATAATTAGGTAATCTCCCAGTGAAAGGGAAAGTTAGAAATCATCCACTAGAGTGAATGGCCATGAGAAAATCTCTTCTCTACTTTCCTTCTGGAAACATGAGCATGCACACACACAAGGCACCCAGCATGATTTTGAAGCTGCAGGGTCTGGACCTTGAACCTCAGTTGGCCATGTGGGAGTCCCAGGGACATAACTACTATGCCATCTGTTGGCCTGTTCCATAAGATTTTAACCTCCATGCAGTACAAATATCTTTTAGGGAAACTCCCAATCTCAGTACAAAGTATTGTATATAATATAATTCACACATAAAATATGCCCAATATCATAAGTCATTATAAAAACGGATATTGGGGGACCAACAGGTGGCATAATGGCTATGTCACTGGACTCCCATGTAGTCAACCACGGTTCAAGTCCCAGACCCAGTAGTCTAAACATGCCAGGCACGTGTGCGTGCATGCCCAAGATCCTGAGAAAAGAATAGAGAAGAAGGGATTGCAGCATGGCCATCCCCCTGGGAGGTGGGTGTTGATTTCTCACTTTCTGTCTCTCTGTCTTTCTGGCAAGTGCACACGCCCTATAGCAAAAACCTCTAAAAAAAAAATGGATATTGAAACCACAAAGAGATACTATTTCATACCCAATAGGATGACTTTAATAAAAAAAATTAAAAGACATAATAATAATGCTGTTGAGGATGTGGAGATATGGGAACTCTCATACATTGCTTGCAATAATGCAAAATGGTGCAACCACTTTGAAAACTCAAGTTAAACACAAGTTTCTATATGATTCAGAAAGTCTGTTCTTAGACATACACAAAAGAGAATAAAAATCTTATGTCTACACAAAAGCCTATACACACATATTCATAGTGGCATTATTGATAATAACTAAAAAGCAAAAACAACCCAAATGCCCATCTGCTGATGAATGCATAAACAGAATATGGTAGAGTCACAAAATGGAAAATCATTCAGTCATAAAAAGGAATGAGTTGTGATAAAACTTGAAAATGTTTTATCACACATATAAGTAAAACATACTAGAAACAAAAGACCATATATTATATAATTTCATAAAAATGAAATGTCCAGAATAAGCAATTCCATGGAGACAGAAAATGATTGCCAATGATTGTAGGAAGAGGGGAAGTAAGAGTGACTATTGAGGAAATATAAGGTTTCTTTTGGGGATTAGATTGGTTTCCTTCAGCTGTTATAACAAATTACCATCAACTTAGTGGGTAAAAACAATACAAATTTATTCTCTTCCAGTTCTAGAGGCCAGGAGCTTGTAATGACTTTTAAGAGCCTAAGTTTCTTCCAGAGGCTCTGGAGGGTAATCCATCTCCATTCCTTTCCTATCCTCTAGAAACACTCTGAATTCCTAGGTTCATGATGCCTTATGTCCATCATCTTTCTCCCTCTTTTTGGTTGTCATACCACCTTCTTCCACCTTTGTACTCAAATCTCTCTCTTTCTTTTTCTTTCTCTTATAGGGACATTTTTGGTTACAATTCGGTATCACCCAGAAAATATAAGGTAATCTTCCCTCTCAAACCTCTTAATTTAACCACAAGATGATGAAAACATTCTAGAGCTCTCTAATGGCAGTCAACATATAATTCTGTGAATACTAGGAAAACACTAAATTATATGCTTTAAAATAGTAAATTCTATAATACATGAATTATATACCAATAAAACTCCTTTTCAAAACATTGTTATTAGGAGAAAAAAAATTATCATATAGTTCCCCAAAAAAGGGAAAATAATTTATGGTAGTTGTTCTTAGGTGTAACACAAACAAATGAAGAAATTCAAAAATGTTAAAATTAACAGTGCTTGAGAAAAACTTTACAATAATCCATACCAAAATCATGGCCAAAAAACCAATATTTTATATGTATATACACACACATATACATGTGTAGCCTATAAATTCTTTTAACTGGTATGTATAAACTGTAAAAGATTGTCATATTCTAACAAAGAGCGATTACTCCAATCAGCCCTTATTGTGGAGCTCCTCACTTTTCTTTCAAGGTAACTGACTATTGAAAATGACATGATCCTTTGATACAAATTAGGAAACCACCAATCATTTTTTTTAATCTTATATTTTCAATCATTATACATCACTACAGCTTGGAAAGTGAATTTACCCATCAGGAATATACTTCATTCCAGTCCAGTTGAAGATACTATACACGTTACATCGACAGGCAATCCTCCATTTTTGTGCCCCATAAATCTATTTTTGTCCTTGATTCCTTTCCTCACATCCTCTCCTTTCTCTCGCCCTCTTCCCACACTGTATCCAGTATTTGTAACTATTTTCCATGCTTCTATATCCTCTAATCTTTCAGTTCCCACTATAGAGTGTGGGCAGTTGGTATATATTAAGTGGAGACATACAATGTCTCTCTTTCATAGCCTGGCTTCTTTCACTCAGCAGTAAATCTTCCATATCCATCCACTATCTATCAAATGCCAGGGTATTGTTTTTTGTTTGTTTTTGTTTGCTTGCTTGCTTTTTATGGCTGAGTAGTATTCCATAGAGTATATGTGCCACACTTTTTCAACCCATTCATCTGTTGTGGACATTTGGGTTGATTCCATGTCTTAGCAATTGTGAATAATGCCACAATAAACATAGATGTGCAAGCACTTTTCTGACTGAGCATTCTTCTATCATTTGGGCAGATACCCAGGAGTGGAATTACTGGATCATATGGTAGACCTATTTGTAGATCTTTGAGGAACTTCCATATTGTTCTCCACAATGATTAGACTAATTTACATTCCCACCAACAGTGTAGGAGAGTTCCCTTTTCACCATAGCCTCGCCAGCACTTATCATTTTTATTTATTTATTTTTTAATCTTTGCCATTCTGGCTGGAGTTAGGTGGTATCTCATTGCGGTTTTGATTTGAAGCTCCCTTATGATGAGGGACATTGAACACTTTTTCATATGCTTTTTGACTGTTCATATGTCTTCCTCAGAGAGTTGTTTCACTCATTTTCCTATCTTTAATTGTGTTGATCTTTTTTTTCTTTTTCTTTTTTCCCCAGGTAAGCTACTTGAGTTCCCTGTGGATTCTGGTTATCAGTTCTTTATCTGAGGCATAGTTAACAAAATATTCTCTCATTCCAAGGGTTGCCGATTCACACTAATTACTGTGTCTTTTGCTGTGCAGAAACTTCTGAATCTAATGTAATCCCACTTGTCTATTTTTATGGTTATTACCTGTCCTTTGGGGGTCTTATTTAAGAAGACTCTGCCTACTCCAATGCCTTCCAGAGTTTCCCCAGTATTTTACACCAGTTGTTTTATACTTTGAGGTCTTAGGTTTAAATATTTGATCCACTTTCAGTTGCTTTTTGTTAACGGTAAAAGATAGGGGTCATTGAAAAGTTTAATTTCTCTCTCTTTTTAAGATAAAAGATAAATAAGAAATACTCCAATATTTTCTTCCACTATCACTTGGGCATTCTTATAGACACTCTTTAGACACTGCTACCATTAGTAATGGTCCCAAACCTTCCTAAACATCAAAGACACTGGGAAATTCATTAAAAATTAACATCTAGGCATCATCACTAGTAATTCTAATTTCAGTAGTCTAGCCTGTCCAACAACTTTTAAAGACCCTTCTCTACACACTAGAAATCATTGCCATTTACTTCTCTATAAAGTCATAATAGAGATAAAGTAGCCAAGCTGAATAAGTGAAAGAAAAGAAACACACTTTGAAGGTATGCATGTAACAAATAAAAGAGGGTCAATGACAAACTCTTGTGTGGCTGCAGTTCTACCATTTCAGCTCCAAGTCATATGACCCTGTCAATTGTTTTAGCCAGTAAACTGGTCAAATGACACTTTATGTAACCAGAGGTAGTGTACCATGTTCTGAAGCAAAAAGAATAGTACCCAGGAGAACATCTTACTCATTACTGCTGAGTTTAGGACCTTAGGCATAATACATCCCACTGTCCTATTATGAGAAAAACTAAGCCTAGATTTTAATATAATTGAAACAAAACCCAAAAATAAGACCAACATGGTATAAAGTCATCTCAATCACAAAAGATAACTAATACATACTTAAAACAGAAGACGACAATGAACTAAAGCACAGTCCACTGACTTTAAGAAAATCCTTTTCTGTTAAGTATGAAAAGTCTCTCAGATTTAAAATAAAATACTTTTTAAAGAAAATGTATATATTACTTCAGAAAAAATATTATTTCTAGATTTATGCAGACTGGTAAGACATTCTGAGAAATTCCATGCCTATGAAAAGATTTACCAACATTTCGCTGTCTTAATACCAAATATATCTAAGCAAGTTACTACCCTTTCACTCACAACTGCAATACATGTGTTTTAGTCATCTAATTGAGGTTAATTTTAATCTGAAATCACCATTATTTCCAGAAATTAGTTTCTTAGTGTTATTTTATCCTACGTAAGAGGAAGGTAAGATACTCCTTGTCTCTTGAACATATTTTTATAGCACAGAAGTGAGTTTAAGCAGCACAGATAACAGTATTTTTAATGAAAGCTTAATTCTAGGTCACTTGAGAGTATATGTTCAATAAAATGTTTTTAAAATAGGCCTAGTAGTTTCTTGGAAGGTACGAAAATAATGCTTTCAATAAGATCTCAAAATTCAAAAGCCTTTCAAAACATTAATGTCATTTAGTCTACTGCCCTCCTTCAATGATTCCTTCTCTACACTCCTTGTCCCCATTTACCCCCTAAAGAAAAAATCTATCCCTTGTATAAGCTTAAACCAATATATTTTATTCACTGGAATGGCAGAATGGCACACAATTAGCATCATTTTAGTCATGTCATTATTTCCAGCTCACTGGCATTTATTCAGATGAGCACAATTTGCAACCACTGAGCTCAGCTCCTCTGATGTTAACTGGCATCATTAAAATCCTCCCAGTGTCCAACTCGTTTGATCTTTTAAAGAATGCCCTTGGTTTGTGACTGAGAGCCGGAAACTCACGGCTGGACACCCTGAACAGCGTTCATGTTCGGTCACAGACTACTCACGTCAGCTAATAATCCTCAAAGACTATGATTCCAATTCAAGTGAGAACACTTTTCATACAAAATTCCTTAAACACAAAACAAACCCCAAAAAAGGAGAAGGACTTAAAAATAAAGAAGACAGGGAGATCCTAAGTGTTATAACTTTGAAAATTGAGATTGTAAACTTTGCAGAGTGTCTTCAAAGATATATCAACTCTGAGTGTGGTAAAGGGCAGAAAGCAGAGGAAAGGGAATCGAAGGCTAGTAGCAAAAAAGAGGAAGTCGTTAAATTTCAAGACTTCAATTTTTAATTTTCCTATAAGTTTTGCTACAGCATTCAACTTCTCATGCTCTAGAAATACTTTTTAAAATAAATAAATAAATAAAGCAAACAATTAAAAATCAGTAGGAGGCTAAACTCTTTTCCATTTAAAAACAAAACACTATTTTTATTTCCCCACACATTTCACACATGGCTTATGTACACTAAATGGTATTCTATTATATAAACATAACAAAGTCAGTAAAAATTTTATTTTGAAAATGAAAAACCATATTTAAATATCTACTTGCAGGGTGACAAATAAATATTATAATATCCACAAGTGTTTAATAAAAGGCAAGTTCTTGCTGTCCTTTTAAAGTTAAAAATAAGGCCAAACTACAACTTTCAACTGCAAAGAATCATTGTGCAGTATATAAAAAGCTCAGCATGGAAATAGATTCAACAAATGTACAAAAAGAGTTTTTATGCTCAGGAAGAACTGACGGCATCAAAAAAAAAAAAAGAAACTACAAATAACATAGATCTCAGTTCAAAAAGACTAGCAAATTCACTCTGTAATGCATAGCAAATTAAACTTAATCAACTCCTCTGGAAGGTTAGACAGGCAATCTACCTTTAAAAGTCCCACAAACAAAACATAAGGACAACAAAAGAGGTTCCACAGTGCAATAAATACTGAATCCACAGTAGGCGACAGAAGCCTTACTGTACACAGCTGAGAAAACCTGTCATTGGACAATGGATCACATTTCCATATTAAATTATATTTATCACGCTAAAAAATGCTTAAACAAAATGCAGAACTTCTATGGGCCATTTTTTATACCACACTAACTCCCTGAAACCTCCTGAACCTGCTGGGTCCCATTGAAAAATCACTCCCACCCCATGGTGCTCCAAAAGAGCCCCTAAACAAAGGGCTAGGATGATGGGAGAGAGCAGGGACAACTACCTTCCACCATGATTTCACAAAATAAATAAATAAAAAGGGATAGAATAGCCAAAACATAACCTTGGCATAGGGTATTTCCGGGAAATTCGCTGCTGTGACAAATGGCCTGAAATGAACTCTTCTAGCGGTCAAGAATCCCC
>NW_006159459.1:1693356-1719801 GCF_000334495.1 Tupaia belangeri chinensis | reverse complement strand
CCCCTTATCTATTGCTCAATTGTACAATACTCCGCTTTGAAAATATAACACCCTCTTGGAGCTGGGAGAGATGAAAGGGCTTTTCTTCACGATCCTGCAACGCCTATTAATTTTTGCTACAACAGACTCACAGCTGATTAAGAAAACGGGGCTAGCACTGCCTCCCATTCCCATCTCAAGACTTCGAGAAAATGTTAAAAATGAATGAGCTCTCTTTCTCAAAACAATTTATTGATTTTCATTTCTGCACACACCACAAGCTATGCCTCCTCCAATTCTGGGCAATTTGTTTAGACTAGAAGTCCTTTTCCTTTTTGAAACATCGGTAGCAATGTTGCTTGATTCCTAGAAAGTTCCAGAATTACCTTTCAGAAATATGACTGACTGGGAACCAGCAGTTAGCGTAATGGCTATGTCGCTGGACTCCCACGTAGTCGACTGCGGTTCGCGACCCGGACCCGGTGGCTTAAAACTCACGCCGGGCGCGTGTGCATGCATGCCCAAGATCCCGAGAGGAGAATGGAGGAGAAGGGATTGCGGCATGACCATCCCCCCTGGGGGGTGATTTCTCGCTTTCTGTCTCTATGTCTCTCTCTGTCTGTCTGGCGAGCGCACACGCCCTATAGTGAAAACCTCTAAAAAAAAAAAAAAGAAATATGACTGATTCACTACCACTTAGACCGCAGGTTGAGAAATCAGTGGCTGAAAGAGCAAAACCTTAACTACTTCAAAAGAATGCTCACACTTTCATCACAAATGGTAAAGCAATATGATAGACTGAGAAACACACAAGAATTACAGTCAGGCAAAAGAACATTCAAAACTCCATGTTACCATGTATTTCCATGTGAATTCGGTTATGTCATTTGGACTTTCTAAACTCACCAGTAAATATCATCTATACTACAAGGTTATTGAGAAGTTTAACACAGAGTACTATGCCAAACACAGCGTGTGGCATGAGATAAAGTTGTTTTTACAGTTTTGTCTTATCGAAGTACAATAACGTATTACGAAAAAAGTACAGATCTTCATTATGTATTTAATGACTTCTGACAAATGTACACATAATACATGTAATCGTCATCGCCATCAAGGTGGAGACCAAGGAAGTATAATGTAAGCCATATGTGCACTTCAAAAATCACACTTTTTAAAAAAGCTAAACATACATTTTAAATGTTTTTAATATATTTTATATAATGAAATATACCTAGAATATAACATTTTCGATATATAATTTATTTTTAAATATTATCAGTAAGATATTTTACATTTTTTTCCCATTCTTATACCATATAACAATTTGGATTAGCCATAGTTCAAGTGACCATAGCCACATGTAATAACAGCTGCTATACTGAATGGTGCGAACATAAATCACATCTACAAAATTTTCTCATGTTCTAGCCTACTGTCCCACCCTCATCCTGGGTCTATAATCCTACCATCAGCCCAGGTCTATCCTCCTACTCTCATACCAGGTGTACCCTCCTACTGTCAGCCCACATCTACCCCTATCCTCACTCTAGTGCTATCCTCCCACAGTCACCTCAGGTCTATCCTCCTACTCTCATACCAGGTGTACCCTCCTACTGTCAGCCCACATCTACCCCTATCCTCACTCTAGTGCTATCCTCCCACAGTCACCTCAGGTCTATCCTTCTACCCTCACCCCAAGTCCATCATCGTACTGTCAACCCAGGTCTATCCTACCCTCCCACCAGATCTATCCTACTGTTATACCACATCTATCCTTTTTTTTTTTTTTTGAGAGGTTTTTGCTATAGGGCATGTGCTCTCGCCAAACAGACAGAGAGAGACAGAGAGACAGAAAGCAAGAAATCACCCCCCAAGGGAGATGGCCATGCCACAATCCCTTCTCCTCCATTCTCCTCTTGGGATCTTGGGCACGCACGCACATGCTCCTGGCGTGCGTTTTAAGCCACTGGGTCCAGGACGTGAACCGCAGTCGACTACATGGGAGTCCAGTGACATAGCCATTAAGCTAACTGCTGGTCCCCACATCTATCCTCCTACCCTCATCCAAGGTCAAACACCACTCTGGTTTCTATCCTCATAGGTTAATTCGGTCCATCATTGAATCTCATACAAAAGGAATCATATAGTATATATGAACTCTTCTGTGTCTAGCTTTTTGACCTCATAGGTTTTGGAGTCATCCAAGTTGGTACAAGCAGTAGTGGATATTCCTTTTCATTGTTGACTATGATTTCATTGTACAAATATACGCCTTTTCTCATTAATAGACAGCTGATAGACATTCATGTTGTTCTGAATTATGCTATCATTAATAAAACTGGAAGGAACATTCTACACATGTCTTTTCAGTGGCTTGTGTAAATATCTAAGAGTGGAATTATTGGATCATAAGGTAGATTTATGTTTGTCTTTTTAGGAAACTGCTCAATAATTTTCCATAGGAGTTGCACCATTTCACATTCCTACTTACAGTACATGAGATATCCAGTTTTCATATCTTCTCCAATATTTATCATAATCAGTATTCTTCAATATTAGTGATGGTAGTCAAGCATGTACTTCCCACAGACCAACAATGCTGACGTTTTTTCATGTGTTTACTGACAGTCATATAACATCTTTTGTAAAAAGCAGTTTAAAAAGGTAAAGTTGTGGGACCAGCAGTTGGCATAACAGTTATATCACTGGACTCCCATGTAGCTGACTGCTATGCAAGTCCTGGACCTGGCAGCTTAAAACACACTGGTGCTTGTGTGTGTGTACCCAAAACCCTAAGAGGAGACTGGAAGAAAGGGGACTGTGGCATGGTCATTTCCCCCCACCCTTAAGGAGAGGTGATTTTGTGCTTTCTGTCTCTCTGTCTCTCTGGTGAGCATATGCACCCTATATTAAAAAACCTTTCTGAAATAAAAAATAATAATTAAAAAAGGCGAAGTTGTTACAAAGACAAAAACTGAGATCACAAATGAAATTATTTGTAATGTTAAAACTTAAAGATACACTTTCAAAGACTACCTGGGTCAGATACATGATATAAATCTGGAAGCCAAGGGATCTGCTGCTAATTTTAGTACACACTCTTCTAACAGACACTGCTAACTGCTACTTATAGCAAGTGATTGCCATGTGGAAGAGCAGGCTAGGTGCTATAAGATCTTCCATGGGACCAGCAGTTGGCATAATGACTATGTCGCTGGACTCCCACGTAGTCAACCACGGTTTGAGTCCCGATATTATTTTTGGTTGATTTTATTATTCTCTTTTATATGAAATTTAGTCATATTACCATTGAACTTTATTAACAAAATGGCAGGTGCAGAACACTGGAAATTAATCTCCTATCATATTTTTATGCATTTGAAAATTGAAGCAGCAAGGAGAAGTGTTAGGCTTTTAAAAATCAATTTCTCAAACAACATTTTAAATTAAGTTTACAACAGAATTGTCATCTAACTTTTCATTTTAATGAATTAATAACGTTAGCTTACTGTAGTTTTTATTACTAAAATTGCTAGAAAATATTTTTGTAATGGAAATCATGGAACTTCATATAAAAATCAAGACAATTCTGTGATGAATGAAGTATTGTCAACATCTACTGTTATTTCTAACTACTGGTCTGTAAAGGATTATCTTTTCTGGAAAAGTTGAGAGAAAGATCTGTCCTTTAAAGGTTTTTCTGTGGGACCAGCAGTTGGCATAACAGTTATATCACTGGACTCCCATGTAGCTGACTGCTATGCAAGTCCTGGACCTGGCAGCTTAAAACACACTGGTGCTTGTGTGTGTGTACCCAAAACCCTAAGAGGAGACTGGAAGAAAGGGGACTGTGGCATGGTCATTTCCCCCCACCCTTAAGGAGAGGTGATTTTGTGCTTTCTGTCTCTCTGTCTCTCTGGTGAGCATATGCACCCTATATTAAAAAACCTTTCTGAAATAAAAAATAATAATTAAAAAAGGCAAAGTTGTTACAAAGACAAAAACTGAGATCACAAATGAAATTATTTGTAATGTTAAAACTTAAAGATACACTTTCAAAGACTACCTGGGTCAGATACATGATATAAATCTGGAAGCCAAGGGATCTGCTGCTAATTTTAGTACACACTCTTCTAACAGACACTGCTAACTGCTACTTATAGCAAGTGATTGCCATGTGGAAGAGCAGGCTAGGTGCTATAAGATCTTCCATGGGACCAGCAGTTGGCATAATGACTATGTCGCTGGACTCCCACGTAGTCAACCACGGTTTGAGTCCCGGGCCTGGTGGCTTAAAGTCACACCGGGCGCATGTGCATGCATGCCCAAGATCCCGAGAGGAGAATGGAGAAGGGGTTGTGGCGTGGTCATCACCCCTGGGGGGATGATTTCTTGCTTTCTTTCTCTCTGCCTCTCTTTGTCTTTCTGGTGAGCGCACATGCCCTATAGCAAAAATCTCTCCAAAAAAAAAAAAAAAGAGCTTCCTGTCTTACAAAAGAGGATGGATAGCTGTATCTTTATTTGTAGTTAATATTGAAATTAATTTTTAAATTATTAATTCTAGGGCCAGCCAGGTAGTGGTGGTTAAGGCACCTGGATCCCATATGGCCAACTGTGCAATTCTGAGTCCCTGACCAGGCCCAAAATCCCAAGAGGAGAATGGAGGAGAAGGGATTATAGCACAGCCATCACCCCCAGGGAGGGGGTGATTTTTCACTCACTCTTTCTCTCTCTCTCTCCCCCCCCTTTCTGTTTCTCTCTCTGTGCCTCCAGCAAGCACACATGCCCTATAGCAAATTAAACACACACACACACACACACACACATACACCAATTCTATAATGAACAACATAAAACATAAGTTTCAAACTTTGATGTTTATAAGTGTGAATGGTGGGACCAGCAGATGGCGTAATGGTTACGTCGCTGGACTCCCATGTCCTTGACTGTGGTTCAAGTCCCATACCCAGTAACTTAAAACTCACCCTGGGCGCATGTTTGTGCATGCCCAAAATCCAGAGAAGAGAAGGGATTGCAGCATAGCCATCCCCGAAAAGGGTGATTTCTCGCTTTATGTCTCTGTCTCTCCAGTAAGCGCATGCACCCTGTAGCAAAAATCTCTCTAAAATAAATAAATGTGGACGGTTTTTATATGAGGACAAAAATCCTTAATTATGATAAATATTAAACCCCTAAGGATTGTTACCGATTGCTGATCAAAGGTGGCATCCATTAAGAAAAGGGCTGACAAACTACCAAGGATAGATGGTAAAATAATTTTGAATGGCAAGGCCACAGAGCCCCCCAAGAAAGTCAGAAATAATTGGCCAGGGAAGTTCCTCTTTCCTGGCAGCTCTCTTTTATGAAAAATATGGACTATTTCATTCTTACTCTTAAATGACTATCCGCATCATTTCAATTTTAGTTTTGAGTAAGAACGAAGGCTAATAATGCTTCAGTGACAATAACTACCTAGGAGTACCTGTGCTACGTGGGGAAAAAGAATAATATATGTTGGTGAGAATATAAAACACAACAGCTGCTGGGGAAAACAGTCGAGCAGTGTCTCAAACAGTTCAACGGAGTTATATGATCCAGCAGTTCCACTCAGAGACATCTCCAAGGCAAATGAAAGATGTGGTGACACAAAACTTGTACATAAATGTTCATAGTACCATTATTCATCACAACCAATAAAAAAGAAAACTACCCCATGTCCACCAACTGATCAATGGGGAAAACATTTTAACATAGCCATACAGTGCCATATTACTCAGCCATAAAAAGGAATGAAATTTTGACACATACGACAGGAATAAACCTTGAAAACACTACACTAAGGTAAAAGACTGTCACAAAAGGCTATATATGGTATGACTCCATTTTTTTGAAATGTCCAGAATAGACAAATCTATTCAAACACAAACTAGATTAATGGTTCCCTAGGAAGGTATTGGGAAATTGGGGTGAGATGTTTAAGGGGTGAAGGTTTCTTTTTGATATCATGAAAATGTTCTAAAAATTACTGTAGTGATGCTTGCACAGCTTCTCGATATTCTAAAAGCCACTGAAGGAGCTACATGATGGTGGAGGCATAAAACACAACACTGGGCAAGGCCGTCCCCTATAGGTTCACATCGGAGACCCCACTGAGTATAGCCAGCATGCATGTTCCATGATTCAGAAGTGGCTAAGAACGGGATGCAACACAGTGTGGAGACACTTTGCAGGGGGTGCTACTTCTCTCCATCTGTCTCTCTGTGTTGTTCATAGAAAAACATTAATACATTTTATTTTCCTAAAAAGGCATTGAATTGCGCTCTCTAGATGGGTGAATTGTATGAGGATTTTCAAAAGTTTATGAAAATGTGTATTATAAAAAGAAAATGATGCATGGATTTCAAAATAAATTCATGCGCCCAAATATACTCAAACTTTAATTCCATTTTTTCCCATGTACTTTTTGAAGTCCCCCCTCCCCCCATATAGCATGTGACTTGTATCTCAAGACTACAGTTTACATAAAGAGAGAATGAAAGATCCCTATAGGGGAGCCACTGAGCCTCTTTTTCTCTCTTCCACGAGTGAGACAAAGATACAGCACCCTCAACAGGGTCTTGACATTACAATCCACCCCCCAGCTTCAGCAAGGCCAGATCACACCCCAGATCCTCAGAAAAGTCTCTACCACGAACGGCAAACTCTTCACTTGGCTCTGCCTTGCAGAGCTTCCTATTTTACTGCTGTGCAGGAGATCTCTTTCTTCGTATCCTAACATTGCGTTCCCTAGACACCTGAGTTTGCTACTTGAAGTTTGAAGAAGCACTCCATCGATGTATCTTATAGCCTTCTTCAGCATGTTCTCTGAATTTCAGATACATTTAGTGTACTTAACACAATGTTCTTGCCTCCTAAATACTGTGAACTCCCAGAAGGTCAAAAATATCTCACAAATCTTCCTACCTAGAAAGGTTTGCACTGTCTGGCTCAAGTTTTCAATAGTTTTATTTTAAGGGTAATGCTTTTTGTGTTCTACCTAGGAAATGAGTTCTACCTAGGAAATCTTCACCTAATGTTTGCTGCTGCAATGGACAAGATTTAAAGGGAAAGCCATGCCACTTTGTTTTCCCTCCCTCTCCTCACCACTTCTGATCACCAGGGAATAAACACATGACAACGGGGCAGAAGACTTCGGAAAGGCTGCCAATCCTCTTACTGGAAAATTTTTTTGAACAAGCAACAACCTTTGTAAGATTATAATATAAAAGGAATTCCATTTACAGTTACAACCATAAACCCATACATCTCTAAAGCAAAAAATAAAAATGAAAACCTTATCACACTTACTGAAAAAGGTGTCAAATAAAAGCAAGGGAAAAAACATTTTAAGGTTTTAACATTTTATACATACCTAGTCAACAAGATAAATTTCGAAAATGTAATTTTAAAAAAGCATTCACAACAATATGCAAACAATTTAAAAATAAAACTATTCAAAATCATATTTACCTTTTTATAAGCCTAGTTAAAAGTCTGTAATAGATTAATTTACACAAACATGCTTTTCTTGTATTTTCCCAAATCCAAAAGATAAATCTACATGGGACAAATTCATTGTCAGAAAAAAATATTCAATTTACCTCTTTTTTTCCTTAATTATTGTTTTGTCATGTTTGGGCATAAGGAATTCTGAGTGCTTGGTAAGAAGCAGGAAGGTCAGAACAAAAAGAAATAAGGCCCTGAGATGTCACAGGTTCAACTGTTATCACTAGCAGCCAATAAAACTGCCAGAAAGAGACTAGGAATGACCATATTCCACCTCTCATGCTGAAGCCAGCATGGAAAGTTAAGTATTAAGTTAAACATTTAATAAGATCATAAAGATATCTTTAAAATTCCAAAGTATTTAGTCCGTGAAAATAATAAGAAAGAAGAAACTGTATATATACAATTACTTCTTAGACTATTAAGTATAAAAAGAGAAACATGGGAAAATTTAAAATTCAACTAAGAAGAAATTATTTGAATACTTATCATTGGTCTCACTTAATTAGGACGCTAAAATACATAGCAACATCAAAAATGTTTCTAGCAAAATCTAAGGTAGAGAAGATAGAAATTTTATAAAATATATATGTAAATAAATAAAATATGAAGAAATGGTAATGGTTTGTAAGATGTTGAGGAGAGATCCTATTTTTTCTTCAATATGCCTAGTAAATGTGAAGCTATTAAAAAACTAATATTTTTATGAGATCAAAACACCCTAATACATCTTCAAAATAAAAAAGTAACATATAATCAGTAAAAACGTTAAAAATTAATATATTTTGCCTCAAAACATGTTTCTCACTAGGATCTTTAAGCAGAGACAATGTAAGTAAAATCATATGCACTAACCAATCACAAAGCAAATGGAGAAGGATAGAAAGGAGTCCACCTATCATACTCATAGAGAGATTTATCCAATAATATGACAACATGACAGGAGCAACAGAATCAAAACACAAGCATTAAAACACAGAGTGACAGGGGCCAGCTGGTGAGGCAGTCGTTATAGTGACGGACTCACATAGGGCAGATCATGGTTTATGGCCAGAATAGGCAGTTTGAAACACACGAGGCACGTGTTTGTGCATGCCCAAAATCCTGAGAGGAGAATGGAGGAGAAGGCATTGTGGTGTGACCATCCTCCCAAGAGCTGAGTTCTCATTTTTCCTCTCTCTGTCTCTCTCAATGTCTCCAGGAAGTATACATGCCCGAGAGCAAACATCTAACAACAAAACAAAACACAAAGTTACAGTATGTGCATTATATCACAATAAAGTTGTGCTTTAAAAAAAAAAAAAACTGTAGTGATTAAGACATAGGCTTTGAATCTAGACAGATAAGGGTTTGACTCCTGGATCCACTACATTGTAGTTTTATGACCTCAGGCAATTATCAAACTTTGTCAGCCTCTTAGAAGAAAATAGTACCTATCAAATATGGATGATTTTTGGTAAGAATTAAGTGAGATAATAAATATGATTGTAGCATACAGTGTTTACTATATACAAAGCACTCAGTAAATCAATACTTAATACTACTACTAAATACAACTATAAAAATTATTAAAATAGCTCTAACAGATTTCCAACTATAATCATTCTGTGCATTTTACATAAAAACAAAAAGTTCTATATGACCAAAATAGCAAAATGAACATAATATTTGTATTCATATGATTTTCCCTATGGTTTGACAAGCTCTCTTTGTAGTGAAATGCTCAGAAATCAACCTCATGTTTTCCCACCATCCTGTAGAAACAAAATATAACCCAGAGAAGTTAAAAGGAATGAAGAGAATATTAAAGGATTTAAATAGACATTTCTCCAAAAGAATAAGATAAGTGGCCAAATAAGAACAGGAAAAGATGCTTGATATCATTAGTCATCAGGGAACGCAAATAAACCACATGGGATACCACTTTATATGCATGCAATAGAATGACTGAAGTTTAAACAAACAAAGATAATATCAAGTGTGATGAAGATGTAGAGAAATTAGAACCTTCACACGCAGCTGGTGTGAACTAAACATGCACAGCCATTTTGGAAAACATCTAGCATTTCCTCAAACAACTAAACAGAGTTGCCCTATGACAGAGGTATTATGTTCCAAAGGATATACCACCAAGTATGAAACTTGTACATAAATGTTCAGAAAAACATTCATAATATCCAAAAATTAGAAACAATCTAAATGTCCGTCAACTGATGTGTACATAAATTAAATGTGGTATAATCATGAAGATTATTGCTTGACCACAAAAAGAAATGAAGAACTGACACAAAGTATGACAGGAATGAACCCTGAAAATACATGAAATGAAAGAAACTAATCACGAAATACAATAAATCATATGATTATGTTTATATGAAATGTCCAGAATGAGAAAATCCATAAAGACAGAAAGAAGATCAGCGGTTGTCTAGGGTAGTGTAGAACATGGCAGGTTGCAGGGTGACAGCTAGAGGGTTTGAAGTTTTAGGGGGATGTGATGAAAATACTCTAAAATTTGTTATGGTAAAATTTGCATGGCCCTGTAAATACACTTGTAAACATTGAATTATAAACATTAAATGAATGAATTATAAGGCATACGGATTATATCTAAAAAAAAAAAACTTTTTTTTTAAGATAGAGAATATTGCTACTTAGAGCCATTACTCTGTTATGTCAAAAAGAAGTAAGAAAATCAAGGTAAATTAAGATGGGATTGGACAAAAAAAGTGATGATATGAGAATCTTAGATGGGAAAGAAAAAGAAAAGAGAATGTAGGAATATTAATGACTTTCCTTTGAAAATAATAAACCCTTGGCTTGAAAATAAATAAATCTATTTTGGGGGCTGATGGTGGTGCAGCCATAAGACAGAATGCTCTGTAAAGCTGATCCACGTGGGAAGATTTGGGGTTTTAGTCCAGACCTTCCTGAGTACACCAGCCATCCATGTGCCCCTAATCCAGGGCTGACTGGTGCAGGGAGCAGCTTGCACTGTGAAGATCCTGTTGAGATTAGAAGAACACAAAAATGGAAAATTGTTTGTTGCTGATAAAATGTATGGTGATATCTTTGACGTGATGGGGGAAAAAAGTGCTGCCGGGGCACTGCTGTCATTTTGCCTATTTCTCTTTCTCTCACTCATGAAGGGAGGATGTGTGGATAGATAAATACATACATACATACAAACTGCTGCTTTCAATGCCCACATTTCTCAAAGGAAGGAAGCCTTGTATTAACCAAAGAGTGTTAGATTGGAGAGAGTCTTGGGTCTACTTTTCTGAATCCAGTGATCTTGGTTCTTGCCAGAGTCTCTACTTCTTCATTACGGATTGAAGTCTTCATGATAAAATAAAGTCTTCCAATCCCTAAATAAAAACATATCTGAATTTGGAGAACTCCTGCACTTGAGCTGTGAGTTATTCTTTTCAGGGACTAAGACTATTGAAGATTTTCTGCTGAGACTTCATCCTCCAGACCTCAATCTAGAGAGTGACAGGGCTCCCTCTGTATCCTTCTCTCTATCTCTCTCTTTCTCTCTTTTTAATTTTTAAAAAAAGTTTTTTCAGGTAAAATATTTTCTTGGCTCTCAGATCCTCCTTTATAATGCTAATTCTCACCTTTCCCCCCTCCTATTGAGGAGAAGCAAGAGTACAGGCCTTCTGAGAAGACTCCTGCATTTGAGCTGTGAACTATTCTTTTTGCACAGCATGCTTACACACAGCCTGGTTATCACTTTAAGCTTTAGAAAATAATCATTTTTTTTCTTTCTTTGTTTTCTTTTCCTTTTCTTTTTACCCTCATCCATTTGCTGCTGAGCTTCCACACCCTTAAAGTCTAGACAGGTCTAAGTGAACAGTAGCCAAACATCTGAATACATTAGTTAGGGTCAGAATATTCCACAATTCTCACTGAATCTGCAGCAGAAAGGGTGAAAAATGGAACTGTAGAAGATCACAGATCACCTCCTTGTGCACACCTCTGAACGCTCAGCATGTCACCGATGAGATGACCAGAAATCATCACAGAGGCACAAGAAATATGAGAAACCAAGAAAATATGTCTCCCCTAAGGGAAAATAATACCTCCTCTTCATCCACAGACAGTACATTGGAACTCATGGAAATGTCAGATAAGAATTTAGAATATTCATAGTGACAAAGCTAACAGAGATGCTAGAAAAGAGAGACAATGAATTCCAGAAGATGCAGGAGAAAAGAGACAATTCCAGGAGGTGAGAAAATTCTTGCAGGATCTGAAAGAGGAAATACACACCATAAAAAAATAAGAATCAAAAGGAACTGTTAGAGATGAAGGCTGTAATACAGGAAATAAAAATCCCCCTTGAAAGTATTAAAAGCAGATTAGATTATGCAGAAGATCGAATCTCACATGTAGAAGATAGAATCTCCGCCCTAGAAAAATTCACCATGAAGACTGAGAAAAAAGTCCCAAACCATGAGAATAATATATGAGAAATACTAGATATCATTAAATATCCAAACATCTGGATAACTGGTATCCCAGAAGGTAAAGAGACTAATAAGAGCACTGATAATCTATTCCATGAAATCCTGGAAGAAAACTCTCCAAACCTAGAGAGGCATTCAAAGATCCAAATCCAAGTAATACAAAGGACCCCAAATAGAATCAATTTAAGAAGATCTCCTCCAAGACACATTATAGCCAAATTGACCAAAACCACAGAAAAAGACAAGACACTAAAACTGGCAAGAGAGAAACATCAAGTTACTTACAAAGGCTATCTCATCGGGCTAACAGCGGACCTCTCATCAGAAACAATGTGATCAAGGAAAGAACGGGAAAATAAATTCAAAGTGTTAAGTGAAAAACAATTTCAACCAAAAATACTACACCTGGAAAGATTATCCTTCATGTGGGAAGAAAAGACAAAGATATTCTCAGGTAAACAAAACCTGAAAGAATTTACTAACGCCAGACCAGCTCTCCGAGAAGTTCTGAACAGAGTGCTATACCAAGAAAACTAAATATAGATGCACAGAAATAAGAGTTCAAAAACAACCAAGAAAATGGCCAACTTAATGGTAGGGACAAGTCCAGAGTGAGTGTTATCTTCCAGAATTTAAACAGGAAGACCAGACTACAACAAAAGATAAAGTTCATGAGACTGAACTGGTGAAATAAGACCTTATGACTTTTGACTAAAACATTACTGAATTTCTTCTATGCTTTGTTTTCCAGATTTAAGGATCTTTGTCTTCTTTTGAGCTGTTGATAGGTTCATGTTCCTACTATTTGAACAGAATCCTAACCTGTTTCCTGGCTTTAAGTCTTAAGCAAATTTTTCTTAGCATTTTAAAATTTTAGTTTATGAAAGCTGAAACTGCTTTTCCTGAAATTAAAAAATATTAAAAACGTACTTTAAAATACCTATTTTAGAACTATAGTAAATTCTATAACCTCACCTGGGTTCTACTTTATAGTATATTTATTCTACTCATGGAGTTTCATATCTAAAATCAGACATGTGTTCACAGATATATAGAGATAGATATCATATATGTATATGTATACACACACACACACACACACACACATATATATATATATATATATATATATGCTGAACTTGCTATTGAAAGTATTTAATTAAGATATTTTGTGACTCAGTGTGGGGAAAAAAGGAATAGAAAGCAACTGTAGATACCAGAGACAGTGTGGAAGGAGGGTGGGAAATGGCAGAGGGTAAGAAATAGGGAATCAAATATAATAATATGAAACAAGAAATGGAAAATTATTTGATGAAAACATGTATGATTAAACCAATATTCAGTGTATTCTTGATGAGAAATTGGATTTTAAATGCTGTGATGATGTTCAGTGAACAAATATAAATTAAATAAATTTTAAAAATATGTATCTTAATTCATACAAGGTGCCCACAAAATATTAGCTATAATTTTTAAAAAGTAGTTTGCCTTAAAAAGAAATCTGTGAAGTCTCAAATCAATATATGAGTAGTATTAGGGAAAGGATAAATTTCTCTTTCAAGATTCATAGAATTTCCTCTCTATTTTTTGTTTAGTGAAATATAACCAAAGATATCCATGCAGAAATAAAATCTTTATTGGCATTTAGATAAAATTTATCCTTTTAATCTCTTACTGGTGGCCAGGATAAATGATTAAGCAACAAAAACTATAAAACTTAACCTAATCCACACGAGGACAAGTAAATTTCATGATTATGACTTTCAAAATTGAACAATTACTGTCAATCTTAAGGGGAAAAAAACACTACTGATTATAAAAGTTGATAAAGTCCTGCAAAATCCAATTTTGGATAGTCTTCCAACTGAATTATTTTCTTAAAAATAAGGTTATTAGGCATGTGGCATGGTGAGTGACGCAATGGACTCCACATGGATGACTGCATTTGGAGTCCTAGGCTTGGCGGCTTTGCTTTCTCACCTTTCCTTTCTCTCTCTCTGGTCAAATTTAAATGATAATAATAATAAGTAAAATTAAATAAATTATTTTTTGAAATAGGGTTATGAATTTATCCTATTATCCTTATTAATTTATATCAATGACTTAGGCTTTCTGTACTCCTAAGTATACTTGATAGTCAAGGATCAGAAGGGTAATAGATACACAAACTACCACCAAATACCACTGGGAAATGGATTACAAACAGAAATATTTTTATTCTTGAAACTCTTGGCTACATCAATGCTTCACACATGATGTCAGTTAAAAGAAAAGTGTCATGCTGACTTCCGTGGGCATGCTGACAAAATACAAAAGATTAGTGCAAAATTAGTACACGTGGCCCAGCAAGAGCCATTGAATTGAGTATATTTTACAACTTTAACACATTACATAGGACAGAACAGCAGCAGTTTCGTAAGTAAATGCACACACACTAAGCTTGGCAAGTTTTAAGTAAAACTGAACATAGTTTTATCACTACTGTCAAAGCTCACCAAAGGGAAATAGATTATTTATACTCATTTCAATGAACATAAAGTTATTCTTTACCAAACATAAAAATAAAACATTTTTGTTACCAAATTAACAGTAAAACAGTTTGAACCAATCTATAACTCTGGACATTTTTAATATTTATAACGATAACATGGCATATAACACTTATCCACCCCTAGTAGACATCAGTAAAGTAATTTATCGTCTGAAAAAGACATAAACATAACAGTAAAGAAAAAAGCATTTTTATGATAAATGGGTTAATGAATTGGTGTGTTGCTTTTATTACTTATTAGTACTCATCTTATTACAAACCATATTGAAGGAGGTTACCAGCTATTATTAGAAAGCATATTAAATTCTCACTTAATTTTCAACATACCAATTGAAATTTTTCAAAAGTGAGCTTTGAAAAAAACATTATATAAGATCTGAATTTCATAATGTTTAAAGGGAAGGGGGGAAAGATAGAAAAACATAATGGGAAAGAAAGGAATATTGAAGTACCAAAATAAAAAAGATATTATATCAAATAAAATAACTACATGGTGATAACTCAATTCCTCTAGAGAACAAAGGAAGGGAAGAAGAAAAGTAATATAATAGCGTATAATAGTATGCTCAAAATTATCTTTCTAAGTAGTAGTTTAGTTTGGAGAAATGAATTTGGAGTTAAATACTCAACAATCCCAAATAGTCCACTTTAAGTATAAAATAAGGAACGGTTTCTTCAGTAAAGAAGGAATAATACCAGGAGAAAGACATTAAGTCACTATCATATATTATGTGAGTTTCAGGGAATAGATCAAAGAATAATTTAGAGCCTCCTTGAAGGCATTGACTGCATCCAATTTGGTGCAAAATTGTCTGGAAAAAAGTTCAGCATTTAGAGAGCATTATGTGGGTGGACATTAAACTACATCTTTAGTGCATAGTCTCATTTTATACTCATTTAGAGAAACAGAGGTTTAGAGAGAGTAAGTAAATTAATCAAAGAACACATAGCTAACAACTGATACATATCAGGTACAGTCCCATGAGAGCTTAAAAAAAATAAAACAGAAACTTTCTATCACCTGAGGCAACATTTTTCATATATCTAGTATTAACTGCAGTTAGGCGATGTCTCAGAGAAATGGAATGAGAAAAGTCAACACTAAACTCAGAGCCTTTCTCAAGAGTTAATAAGCATCAGTAGACTTTAGAACATTACTGTAACAGCAGATGATATTTGGAAAAAAAAAACCAGCAGAATTTTTAAAATGGTAAAATTAAATTACTATTTACTAAGAGAAAAAAGTTAATTTCAGAAATGAGTTGATGCTTGTTTGGAAAAAAATAACAAAAATAAAGTACTCCAACATAGTAACAATAGTCACATTTTGATAGAAGTATAGAGTTCTACTAAAAACTGGTTTAAGGGGACCCGCAGTTAGCATAATGGCTATGTCACTGGACTCCCATGTAGTCGACTGCAGTTCAAGTCCCGGACCTGATAACTTAAACTCATGCTGGTTGCGTGTGCGTGCATGCCCAAGATCCCAAAGGAGAATGGAGAAGGGAGTGTGGCATAGCCATCCCCCCAGGGGGTGATTTTTCACTTTCTGTCTCTTTCTCTCTCTTTCTGGTGACCTATAGCAAAAAACTCTCAAAAATCTCTCTCAAAAAAAAAAAAAAAAAACTGGTTTAAGAGACCAGCAGATAGCACAATGGGTATGTTGATGGATTCTCACATAGTCAACCACGGTTTGAGTCCCAGACAGGGAAGTTTAAAACTCCTGCTGGGAGTGTGTGCATGCCCAAGATACCTAGAGGAGAATGAAGGGACTGTAGCATGGCCATCCCACCTAAGGGGTGATTTCTCACTTTCTGTCTGTCTCATACACATACCCTATAGCAAAACAAAACAAAACAAAACAAAAACACTCTCTAAAAAAATTGGTTTAAAAATAAAGTCTAGAATTATTTATGATTAAAGTAATATAAAGCCATGTAGCACATAGCAACACTTGGATCAACGATGGCCCACATATAAGACCGTGGTCCAACAAGGAGCAATGGGCTATCCCCTATAGTGCAGGTATGTAGGAGGAGGCTATGCCATGTAGGTTTGTGTTCACACAATCATGATCACCTACCAATCCATTTCTCAGAATGTATCCCCACTTCAAGTAACATATGACTGCAATTATGAAAGCAACACTACCAAATCCCAGATGACTGACTGAAGCAATAAAAAATACTCCATTCTAGAAAGAATTTGTAAGGCAAGTCTTCTTTCACTCTTTCAAGTAAAAATCCCTGGGAAGGAATATTCTCACTTTCAGTTATTTGAATCTAATCTTTTATCATTGCATCTGCTCTGACTAGTAAAGTATATTCTTCAAAATTATCCAAAACAACTCAAAAATGCCTACCTCAGCTTGGCAGAGTGCATGAAGACCTTGTAATACCAAAGCTGCTGGAGTAGCTTGATCAGGCTTGGTGCACTCATTCAGAACCTGAGAAATAGCAGCCAACATATCTGCACCATGTTGATATGGCCTACAAGAAATGTCAGATTAAAAGCAAAATTAAAGCCAAAGAGCTATTGTCAATCTTAGGTCCTCTGCCTAAGCAAAGAGCATTAATGCTTTTCTTTACCATTATGCCTATTAAATGTTGACCCTTAAACACTGATACCATATGATTTTCTTCAAAAATCTGCATCATGATCATGTCTATTATAATTTGATGCTTATTTTATACAGAAATATTATCAAAAAACACACTTTAAACAAATTTCATCCTCCCTAAATCACAAATCCTAGTCTGAATTGAGTTTAAAAATTAAGTTTATGATAATGGTGAAAATTATTGACTACTTATTGAGGTTACCAGTAATACAGGAGTTATTTATTGTTGGTAGTTGTTCTGGTATCAGATGCTGACTATGGAAGAAGGAATTTGAGATAGGAAGTGATACTAACTACTAACTAAAGTGGTTACACTTATCAAAACAATGGTGATGTTGATAAGAATACTATAATACCAATAATAACTGATTAAGCACCTATTTAATGGGAGATATTGTGCTAGATCCACTCACTCACCTAATTAACAAAATGGCAATTGATGAAATTAGATTCAATTCTTTCACTGTCCCACAAATGGAAATAATTTTTCCAAAACTGGGAATAGATCTTGAGGTAGTAACTAAAAGAATCATTGCATAAGTTAGCAATAGACCCTGGTCTGGTCTCACAGTCATCCTCTCCTGAGGCTCAACTTTAAGTATATAAAATAAGAATGTCAGCTAATAACCTCCATCTCTGAAATATTTTCCATGCCAAATTTTTAATGAAATCCAAATTCCCAGGTCTTGGGTTATATATGTATACCCCCCCCTTTTTTTTTTTCACTTTTAGATTGAGGTCATTTTTGTTACTGAAAGGCAGAAGGTTGGGCCAGCCAGTGGCGTAGTGGTTTAGGCAGGCTTAGTAGTTACGGCAGCTGGATTCCACATTGCTGACTGTGCAGTCTGAGTCCAGGACCCAGCATCTTAAAAACATGCCAGGCAGATGTGAGTTTGTGCTCAGAATCCCAAAAGGAGAATGGAGGAGAAGCAATTATGGTGCAGCCAACCACTCTCAGGGCTGTGGTCTCATTTTTCCCCTTCTCTCTCTGTTTCTAGTGAGTGCACACACCTTACAGGAAAATTTGAATAAATAAAAAGCAGAAGCTTAAAAAAAAGAGGTAGAACTGCTGAGGTTTAGATTCATACATTCTGATCCAAGATTTTACTGATATTATGCATCATCCACGTTCTCGGCATCTGAACCAACTCACTGCACGACTTCAGGAAGACTCATTAACTTTGTGGTCACTAAGAGAAGAATATGATGCTCCAAGAAATTCTACAGTGCAGTGAAAACTGTAGGATCACAACTGACCTCATATGCATCACATCTGTTTTCTCCACAAACATTTTTACATTAACTCATGTAAAAAATAATATTCTAACAAGGTATAGCTTCTCGTTATTTCAGTCTTGGCACCTTCAGGCTATTTACATATTAGGAATGAATCCAAAGTAGCAGAGTCACCTCTCCAATATCATCATGCTTTCCTACGAAGTTAGAGCATACATAAATATTCATTATCATTTCCTCTGTTATACTTTCTAATAATTCCTTGTAATGAGTCACAAATAAAGCCGTCCCTATTAAAACTCTTATAAGAATAAAGCCTCACACAGGGAGAATATAGAAAAGAAAATGTCTACAACTACAGTCCACTGCTTAGTTTGGGGGGATTTATATAAAGAGAAAAACAAAACATAACATCATGTTTTACTGCAATATTAAATTATCAATAAAAGAAGATATATATATGTGTATATATATATAGAGGTAGAACTGCTGAGGTTTAGATTCATACATTCTGATCCAAGATTTTACTGATATTATGCATCATCCACGTTCTCGGCATCTGAACCAACTCACTGCACGACTTCAGGAAGACTCATTAACTTTGTGGTCACTAAGAGAAGAATATGATGCTCCAAGAAATTCTACAGTGCAGTGAAAACTGTAGGATCACAACTGACCTCATATGCATCACATCTGTTTTCTCCACAAACATTTTTACATTAACTCATGTAAAAAATAATATTCTAACAAGGTATAGCTTCTCGTTATTTCAGTCTTGGCACCTTCAGGCTATTTACATATTAGGAATGAATCCAAAGTAGCAGAGTCACCTCTCCAATATCATCATGCTTTCCTACGAAGTTAGAGCATACATAAATATTCATTATCATTTCCTCTGTTATACTTTCTAATAATTCCTTGTAATGAGTCACAAATAAAGCCGTCCCTATTAAAACTCTTATAAGAATAAAGCCTCACACAGGGAGAATATAGAAAAGAAAATGTCTACAACTACAGTCCACTGCTTAGTTTGGGGGGATTTATATAAAGAGAAAAACAAAACATAACATCATGTTTTACTGCAATATTAAATTATCAATAAAAGAAGATATATATATGTGTATATATATATACACACATATATACACACATATATCCTATAAATCTAGATTATACACGACCAGACCTGAAATGGAAACACATGCTTGCTTTTCAAAGTAATTGTCCAGTATTACTAACTTTTACAATAAAAAAACTTGAACTGAAAATAACGCATTCTTATTCCTAGATCCTCTATCTTTCCTTGGTTTTTGCTTTAAAAACAATTAAGTACAAAATGATACATCATGGTACACATTCTGAAGAGCTAAGTGTGTCTTACCTTTGCTTACATATGTCTCTGATAGATGCAGCTTTAGCAATCAGTTTCTCCCACTGGACCTCCTTTCCCACCGAGAGTGAAGGCATATCGGACATGGCCATAAAACGCTGCAGCTCAGGATAGACACGATCCTAAGAAGGCAATTTCACAAAAAAGATAACTCCCCAACTTGAGTTGAATAATCATCTCCTTTTATACAGCATTTTCACCTCCAAATTTTACATTTGCATTCCAAATGATAATGCATTTCTCCTAATCAACGGAGAAGAATGCTGTTGTGATTAATGGGGATTTTCTTACAGACCCATATATTGCTCATTTTATTCAACAAAAGAAAGTGGCTCAATTTCACCTTAGATACAAAGACTCAAATCACCTATAACCATATTTCTATTACTCCCTCACACAAATGGAAAGATAAAAGATTTATATTCTGAATTTCTTTGAGAATAAATCATAACTAACTGCATTACAGGTCAAATGTGTCACAATAAACCAAAATTCCTCAATGCAATCATTGCTGCTACTCAGTAATACCACTAAATTAAGGCACTATCACACATAATAATATAATTTTTCTTCAGTGAAAGGTACATGCTTAATTTTGATACAAGTTTATATCGGAGCTTACCTGCTTTTCCCACAAAGATGTCAACAAGCGCAAAGTGACAGCTCTTAGTTGTGGAGTGGTTCCAAGAAGTTGAATCACTCGTAGAATCTGTCCTATGCACACCTAGAAAATATTGAAGAAATTCTAGTTCCTTAACAGTGAATGGAGACTATTTCAAAGGCTACCAAGAGTAATTTTTTAACTCCTTATTATTAAATAAAGACCTCAATAAAATCTTCGTGCAATATTACCTATCTTCTCACAGATTAAGAGAGAGCTTTAGGAGTGACTAGCTAGCAATTCTAGGGCCATGAGAATGTAATTTCAATGAATAGACAATGTAAAAACTAGGATATTAAAGGATAGTTTTTTTAGAAAGAGATTTTTGCTATAGGTTATATGTGCTCACTGAGAAACAGAGAGAGATGGAGAGACAGGAAGCAAGAAATCATCCCCCAGGGGGAATGGCCACATGGCAATCCCTTCTCCTCTATTCTTCTCTTGGGATTTTAGACACACATGCACACGCACCTGGCATGAGTTTGAATCCACCGAATCCAGGAGTCGAACCATAGTCAACCACATGGGAGCCCAGCGATGTAATAATTACATCATATGCTGGTCTCAGATATTAAGTGATTTTAAAGAATTAACTCCTAAATATTGTAATAAATATTTCTGCTTTTAGATACCATTTTATAAAACATGATCCACCAAGGGAAACAGGGATTATGACAAAATTTAAGGCTTGAAATTTCATAATAGCAAACAATTCAATGCATGATTCACATTACACTTTCTGTCCCTCCTTACATAAATTAATACACTAACCTTGTGAACACCAAGTGTAGGTAAAGTATACAATATATCATTGTATAATGCAGGTTCTAGTGGTCTTCCCAATTTGAACATCAAAACTGGAATCAGATTTGGTACCTAAAATATAATTTTAAAATATGTTAATTATGCCCTGTCCTAAAAGAAAGTAATCTATAAAGCGATATTTTTCTTTGAAGGTATAACACACATATCAATGAGTTGGAAGTGTTAGAACATGTCAGTTAGCTATTTGTTGCTAATGATAATAACACTTCAACTATTTTATAATTAGCTGCTATACACCAATCAAAAAGTATTTTTCTTAAATAACTATATTAACTCTGAGCAATATAAAAGTAGTTAAGATATAGGGACCAGAAGTTAGCGTAATGGCTATGTTGCTAGACTCCCATGTAGTCGACCGCAGTCCGTGTCTGGACCCAGTGGCTTAAACTCACGCTGGGTGCGTGTGCGTGCGTGCCTAAGATCCCAACAGGAGAACGGAGGAGAAGGGATTGCGGCATGTCCATCCCCCCTGGGGGGTGATTTCTCACTTTCTGTCTCTCTGTCTCTGTCTTTCCGGCGAGCGCACACACCCTATAGAGAAAACACCTCAAAAAAAAATTTTTTTTAAATAACTTAGTAAACACCTACTCTTAATTAAGGAACTTAACTTGGTAGCCTAAAATGTAATGCCAACATTTTTTTACACATGTTGCAGTTGGAAAGTTTGTGGCCCAATATTTGTTAATTTGCTCTGCCCATTTAGTAATCTATAAAGCGATATTTTTCTTTGAAGGTATAACACACATATCAATGAGTTGGAAGTGTTAGAACATGTCAGTTAGCTATTTGTTGCTAATGATAATAACACTTCAACTATTTTATAATTAGCTGCTATACACCAATCAAAAAGTATTTTTCTTAAATAACTATATTAACTCTGAGCAATATAAAAGTAGTTAAGATATAGGGACCAGAAGTTAGCGTAATGGCTATGTTGCTAGACTCCCATGTAGTCGACCGCAGTCCGTGTCTGGACCCAGTGGCTTAAACTCACGCTGGGTGCGTGTGCGTGCGTGCCTAAGATCCCAACAGGAGAACGGAGGAGAAGGGATTGCGGCATGTCCATCCCCCCTGGGGGGTGATTTCTCACTTTCTGTCTCTCTGTCTCTGTCTTTCCGGCGAGCGCACACACCCTATAGAGAAAACACCTCAAAAAAAAATTTTTTTTAAATAACTTAGTAAACACCTACTCTTAATTAAGGAACTTAACTTGGTAGCCTAAAATGTAATGCCAACATTTTTTTACACATGTTGCAGTTGGAAAGTTTGTGGCCCAATATTTGTTAATTTCCTCTGCCCATTTAAAAAAAAAAAAAAAAAACCTGTTCTTCCTAAGTTTAAAAGACATCTCCTTTAATTCAACTTCAGGAAGGGAAAACTATCTTCTTAATCACAACACCAGAAATGTGACAGTTAAACATCAGTTTTCTAGTGATCCTGGCCACACTATAACACAATATGTAAAACTATGTGTGTAACTGCTACAGTCTGACAATATACAGTCAGGATTTATGATGTTTTTAACAAGAGCAAGAGCTTGATTACAACTGGATTTCTATCACTCTCACCTTGGGCAAATGAAAGGAGACAAATTTTTGAATTGGGTTCTTGTTTCCCATTTTAATTAAAAACAAAAGGTTATCTTAAATTGCCTTGCACTGGTCCCAATGAATTATCACTTTCTGGGAAGATTCCTAACACGACACTCTGACAGATTCTTAGTTCCAAGAAGGGCAATCAGTACATTTAGTGACATTTTACAAAATAGTGTATTTAGTCATGTGCTTTTTGAACAAATGTTTTAATTATATTGTCAGGGCAGAAATAAAGTACTGTATTAATGCCTAAGAATACAGTTTCTTTGTAAGCCTTGGGCCTAAAGAAGTATGGAAGAATATGTCTTTTTCTCTGGCCAGTACAGAAATAAACAGTGGTAAATTTTTACAGTAAATATTCTTAGACTCAACACAGTTCTTGATGCATAATAGCCCAAACTAAGTCTTTCTTAATAGAAAGAATAAAACAGTAAAACACAGATATACATTCACATCTGTGAAAAATAATTTTTTTGCATAAAGTATGGGTTGATGTTTTCCTAATGACTTGATATGTGTGTGTGTGAGTTTGTGTTTTTATGTACTTGAGATAGCATTATCAGCTCTTGATCTTCTTGCTCTTGAACCTTCTACTCTCCAGAGACAGAAAAAAATAAATGTTTAAACTTTTATATTAAATTTTAAATAAGCTGGTAAATATCCAATTATTGACTGTCTTGAGACCTTATTTCATAAAATAGTGTTTTATCTTTTCTCTTTCACAATTCAATTCCCTAGTAAGCAAATTTAGAATCATGGAGATGTTACAAGAAACCCTATGAGACTTTTAGCAAGTTTCTCAGTAGAAATATTGCCAACCCTTTATATACTCAAAGGGCTGAAAGAAGAAAAGAGAGAGAAAAAAACAAGAAAAATTGCCAAACAAGAATATTTTATCTGGCAAAACTGTTCTTCAAGAATGAAAGAGAAATAACATATTCCCAGGAAAACAAAACTTAAATGTAAATGAATTAATTTCTCCAATCAAAAGCCATAGAATGGCAGAATAAATAAAAATATCGCATCTAATTATATCTGTCTACAATAGATTAAATTTAAGTACACATATAGTCTGAAAGTGAAGGGATATTTGATATAAATGATAACCAAAAAAGAGCAATATAAGGGGCCATACTTATACCAGACAAAACAGATGGTAAGTCAAAACTTTCACAAGAATCACAAAAGAATATTACATAATGAATAAGGGTCAATTTGCCAGGGTGCGTATTTATATTCCCACATCAGTCCATTCAAATATATAAAGCAAACACTGATGAAACCAAAGAGAGAAATAGCAACACAGTAACATGAGATTTCGACATTCCACTTTTAATAAGGACTAAAATATCTAGACATAAGATCAATAAGGAAACAGAGTACTTGAACAACACTATAGACCAAATGGTACTGACAAACATACCAACCATTCCATCCAAAAAACACAACGTGTTTTTCAAAATGAACAGGGCACATTTTCTAGGATAGATTACTTCTTAGGTCATAAAGCAGACTTACCATATTAAATAAAAAACAAACACTCAAAATGGGATAATATATTTGTATACTGTGTCTCAGATAAGGGACTGATAACTAAAATATACAGGGAACTCAAGCAGCTTACCTGCAAAAGAATAATCAATCTAATTAAAATATAGGAAAATGAGCTGAACAGACAACTCTCCAAGAAAGGCATATGAATAGCCAAAAGCATATGAAAAAATGCTCAAAATCCCTTATCATAGGAAGATTCAAATCAAAACCACAATAAGATACTACTTAACCCCAGTCAGAATGGCTAAAATTAAAAATATAAAAAATGGTAAGTGCTGGTGAGGCTCATCCTACACTGTTGGTAGGAATGTAAATTAGTACAACCACCATGAAGAACAATATGGACATTCCTAAAAAAATCTACAAATAGAACTAACATACAATCCAGCAATTCCACTTCTAGGTATCTAGCCAAAAGATAGAATATTCACAATTGCTAAGACATGGAATCAACCCAAACATCCAAGAATAGATGAAAGAATTGAAAAGTGTAGAACATACATGCTATGGAATTCTACTCAATCATAAAAAAAAAAAAAAAAAAAAAAAAAAAAAAACAAGGGGACTCAAGGGGAAAAGGAAAAAACCAAAACATTTAAGAAATACAAAAATTAAAAATTACCTGTTGATTATAGCATGTATGATATCTTTAACTGGACAAATATACAGTGTATTTATGCTGGAAAAATTTTTGCCAAGTTGTAATGAGACTCTATGAGACTATCAGCATATCAGTGACTGAATGTTTAAAAATAAATAAATATTTAATTTACTAAAAATAATAAATAAATAAATATTTAATTTACTGAAAATAATAAAAACAGAAGGGACCAGCAGTTGGTACAATGGCTATGCCGCTGAACTCCTGTGTAGTCGACTGTGGTTTGAGTCCCCAACCCGGTAGCTTAAACTCACACCAGGCATGTGTGCGTGCATGCCCAAGATCCTGAGAAGAGAATGAAGGAGAAGGAATTGTGGCGTGGCCATCCCCCTGAGGGGTGATTTCTCGCTTTCTGTCTCTCTGTGTATTTCTGGTGAGTGCATGTGCCCTATAGCAAAAACCTCTCCAAAAATAAATTAATTAATTAATTAAAAAGAGAGCGAAAAAGACCCTGGTATTTGATAGAAAGTTGATAAATATGAAGACCTAATTCTAAGTAATGTTATGTCCCCACTTAATATATACCGAATGCCTGCATTCTGTGGCAGAAACTGAAACATTAGAAGTTATAAAAGCATGGACATCACCTGTGGATACTAGAGACAGGGCAGGGAGAAGGTGGACAAGGGAGGGGTGTAGGAGAGAGGGGGTCAGAAGCAAAAAAAGAAGCAAAACATTTAATGGACACAAAAATGGAAAATGATCTGCTAGTGATAATGCATTTGGTAATATTCTTGACTGGACTAATATGCAGTGTATTCATGATGGTTACATTCCTTTTGTATGCTGTAAAGATGTGTAGTAATCAAATGTAAAAAAAAAGGAAAAAGTAAACGAATCTCACTGTGTGTTTTAGACACAATAGAATGTAATGAAACAACAACAAAAGGAAAACTCAGAAAATTCCCAAATATGGGGAAAATAGGTAACACATCCTTGAACAATCAATGAATCAAAGAAGAAATCAAAAGATAAATTAGAAAATATCTTGAGATAAATGAAAATATAATACACCAAAAGTTACGCAATGCAGCACACATACTACTAACAGAGAAATTCATAGTGGTAAATGCCTATGTCTAGAAAGAAGAAAGATTTCACACAAATAACCTAACTTTATACTCAAGGCACAACAACAAAAAAAATAAAGTTCAATAGAATGAAAAAAATAAGTATTTTTATAAAGATCACCAACATTGACTGTAGTTAAAATATTTAAGAAAAAGAAGTTTTCAAGTAAATTCAAAAATGAAAGACATTACAACAATGCTAAAGAAATAAAAATAATTGTGAGAAACATTTATGCACTAACTGGAAAACCTAAAAAAAAAAAAAAAAAAAAAAAAAAAAGGC
>NW_006159459.1:1674414-1677358 GCF_000334495.1 Tupaia belangeri chinensis | reverse complement strand
TAATGAGCCTCTATGAGACTATCAGCATATCAGTGACTGAATGTTTAAAGATAAATAAATATTTAATTTACTAAAAATAATAAATAAATAAATATTTAATTTACTGAAAATAATAAAAACAGAAGGGACCAGCAGTTGGTACAATGGCTATGCCGCTGAACTCCTGTGTAGTCGACTGGGGTTTGAGTCCCCAACCCGGTAGCTTAAACTCACACCAGGCATGTGTGCGTGCATGCCCAAGATCCTGAGAAGAGAATGAAGGAGAAGGAATTGTGGCGTGGCCATCCCCCTGAGGGGTGATTTCTCGCTTTCTGTCTCTCTGTGTATTTCTGGTGAGTGCATGTGCCCTATAGCAAAAACCTCTCCAAAAATTAATTAATTAATTAATTAAAAAGAGAGCGAAAAAGACCCTGGTATTTGATAGAAAGTTGATAAATATGAAGACCTAATTCTAAGTAATGTTATGTCCCCACTTAATATATACCGAATGCCTGCATTCTGTGGCAGAAACTGAAACATTAGAAGTTATAAAAGCATGGACATCACCTGTGGATACTAGAGACAGGGCAGGGAGAAGGTGGACAAGGGAGGGGTGTAGGAGAGAGGGGGTCAGAAGCAAAAAAAGAAGCAAAACATTTAATGGACACAAAAATGGAAAATTATCTGCTAGTGATAATGCATTTGGTAATATTCTTGACTGGACTAATATGCAGTGTATTCATGATGGTTACATTCCTTTTGTATGCTGTAAAGATGTGTAGTAATCAAATGTAAAAAAAAAGGAAAAAGTAAACGAATCTCACTGTGTGTTTTAGACACAATAGAATGTAATGAAACAACAACAAAAGGAAAACTCAGAAAATTCCCAAATATGGGGAAAATAGGTAACACATCCTTGAACAATCAATGAATCAAAGAAGAAATCAAAAGATAAATTAGAAAATATCTTGAGATAAATGAAAATATAATACACCAAAAGTTACGCAATGCAGCACACATACTACTAACAGAGAAATTCATAGTGGTAAATGCCTATGTCTAGAAAGAAGAAAGATTTCACACAAATAACCTAACTTTATACTCAAGGCACAACAACAAAAAAAATAAAGTTCAATAGAATGAAAAAAATAAGTATTTTTATAAAGATCACCAACATTGACTGTAGTTAAAATATTTAAGAAAAAGAAGTTTTCAAGTAAATTCAAAAATGAAAGACATTACAACAATGCTAAAGAAATAAAAATAATTGTGAGAAACATTTATGCACTAACTGGAAAACCTAAAAAAAAAAAAAAAAAAAAAAAAAGGCTAAATTCCAATAGAAAAGTAACCTACTAAGACCGAATCATGAAGAAACAGATAAGCTGAACAGACATACAACTAGCAAAAAGATTGAATTAATAATTAAAAACTTTCCTATGAAGAAAAGCCTAAGAGAAGATGGCTTTGATGGAAAATCCTACAAAACATTTAAAGAAAATTAACACCAATCCTTCTCAGGTTCTCCCAGAAAATTAAAGAAAAATACAAACTCATTTTATGAGACCAATTATTAATCTGACACCAAAGCCAAATAAAGACACTACATGAAGAAAAATTTCACGAATGTAATGAATATAGATACAAAAATACAGAACAAAATTCTTGCAAACCAAATTTAATAACACATTAAAAAGATCATACACCTGACTGACTGAAATTTATTCCTGGAATGACAAGAATGTTCAATGTACAAAAATCAATCAATATGATAGACTGCATTACGACAACAAAGGATTAAAAAATCACATGACTCTCAATAGATATAAAAAATTGACAAAATTCAACATCCTTTCATAATAAAGACAATCAACAAACTAAAAATACTAGGAAATAAGCTCAATGTAGTAAAGGCACAATACGAAAAGCTCACAACTAACATCATATGCAACAATAAAATGCAGAAACCATTTCTCTAAGATCAGGAATTAGACAAGGATGCTCATTCTCAGGACATCTATTTAACATAATATTAGAAATCTTTGCCACATTAAGCAAAAAGAAAAGAACAGGAAAGAAGAAAAGGCATCCAAATCAGGAAACAAGAAGTAAAATTATCTCCATTTGCAGATGAATAAAATCCTTTGTAGAAAATCCTGAAGAATTAAATTTTAAAAAAAAGAACTGATGGTAAACTTATGCAACAAAGTTGCAGGATATAAAATCAACAGACAAAAATCAATTGTGATTTTATATACTAACAATAAACAATACAAAAAGGAAATTAAGAAAACAAGCCCTTTTATGATAGCATCGAAAAAAGATTAAAATATTAGAAATTAATTTAACTAAAGTGGTAAAAGACTTGTATACTAAAACTATAAAATATTCTGAAAAAAATTAAAGACAGAAATAAATGGAAGGTGGCCCACTTTTAAGAAGTGGAGCAGTTAATATCATTTTTTAAAGATTTATTTAGTTAAATTAATTAATTTATTTTCATTTGTTCAGAGAGAGAGAGCAAGTCATTCAGAACTTGAACCATGGTCAGTGATGTGTGAGTCCAGTATCTTAACCACTGCCAGCCTTAACTTGATATCATTTAAAATGTCTATACTATCAAGGTTCTCTACAGAATCAAAATCCCCCCCCCATAACACAGTGGCATTTTTTCAAAAACACTGTTTTAAAGCCTAAAATTAATATGAAAGAAAAAAGCATTCTAAATGGCCAAAACAATCTTAGGAAGCAAAAATGAGGCAAGAAGGCTCACACTCCATGACATCAAAGCATAACAGCAGGGCCAGCGGGTGGCCTGGTAGTTAAGGTACTGGACTCCCACAAGGACAAATGCAGTTCAAGCCTTGGACCAATGGCTTGAAAATCACACTGGGTATGTGTGCATGTGTTCTCAAAATTCAAGGAGGAAAACGGAGAAGAAGGGATTGTTGTATGGCCATCTCCT